>NC_139218.1:143906260-144271260 GCF_055691185.1 Crinia signifera | reverse complement strand
AACAGCACCGATCACCACACGGCTGCCGGGTCCCGGGTAAGATATAGTGCTGCCGGGTGGGAGGGAGGGGGTGACCGCGGATCGGTGGTGATCGGTGCTGTACTTAACAGCACCGATCACCACCGTTTTCTGTGTTACCGAGCGGCATAGCCGCCGGTAACACAGAAATAGCTGTGATTGGCTGTTCACATTTGAACAGCCAATCACAGCGATCGCCGACCGGGGGGGGGCATTCCTGCCCCCCCCGGGCGGCGAGGGGGGATGTCTGCTGTCAGGGACAGCAGACATCTCCAAACTGTCACCGCGTCTATAGACGCGGTGACAGTTTAATGGCATGACGTACATTTATGCCATGTGTCGGGAAGTACTTCCCGACCATGACGTAAATGTACGTCCAATGTCGGGAAGGGGTTAATAAGAAAATGAGCTATGTGCTAAGGAGTGATACATAAGTGATGGACATAAATTAGACTGTGTTACACTGGTAAACAATAATAAAGTGCTACATTGAATGCTACCATGTGATGCCCCAAGCAGCCAGGCCGTACCCACTCTGGGGTATTATATAATACTTTTACTGCCAGAGATTTTGCACCTTGCAGGTTGCGTTTCAGTGAAGCAGCATCTTCTACACAATGTAAAGACGTTTCACACGTATATAAGTGCCACATGTAATACAGGCAACATTCCCTGATGTTCTAGCTGATGCTGCACTGATAATGTAAGAAAAGGGGCGACTATAGCGGTAGGAGGTCACACATTACACAGTGCGTCTATCCTTCCATGCTTCTATCACACCACATACTGTAACCTTATTACAGTGACTACTAGAAGAGGTCGCCCTACCAGAACCATCGGACACTGTAGTGTTATATTATAGCGGGGGAATGTTACACATCGGTAATACTGGGGCAGATGTATTAAGCCCGGTGAAGAGATAAACTGGAGATAAAGTGGAAGGAGATAACGCACCAGCCAATCAGATCCCAACTGTCATATTTTAAACACAGCTGATTGGCTGGTGCGTTAACTCTTCCAAGTTATCTCCACTTTATCTCTTCTCCAGGCTTAATACATCTGCCCCACTGTGTGCAATATCATTACATGGAATGGTGAATCACAACTGACATTGAATGATATTGCACTGCAGCCTTGTTCACCTCTAATAATATGGAGACATATAGTAATTCCCCTGTGACAACTGAAACCTCATTGCTTACCTTCCCAAAACCACCTTGGCCTAACTGATGGTGAAACGTCAGTCCCTGGATGGTACGAGAGACTGCATCTCTGAGGCAGGATGATGGAGCACTGCTGGTTTCTAATGGAGAGAGAAGCCAGAGGAGAACATTTCAACAGTGCCCATATATGATAGAACATGAATTAAGGTGACATTTATATTACCATGCCCCCCAACTTTGGCAGAGAAGGAAGAGGGATGCTTGTGTGTGCCCAAATTTCTGTGGGCGTGGCCTCCTGCTCCATGGGTGTGACCTATACTCATGGAACTGCTGCGAGGCACGCCCCATCTATACAGCTATGGGGGCATGTCCAGCACTTAGTGAGCTGCTGGCCATGCTCCCAGTCGCTCTGCCTACCTGAAAAGATGCAGTGCGCATGCACACAGCATTAAATCCCCACTGAGCAGCGGCAGGCAGGGGGGATTCCCTGCTGCCCCACCATCACCAGCACCGAATGCTGCTGGCCCTGGGTGGGATGCCAGACCATTGAGAAGAATGTATAAACTCAACATTGGGTATCTTTATGCATACACTGTAACAAAACTCAACCTTTATCAACTTATACCTTATAACCTTAACACTTAAAATAAGACACGGACACAAGTGCAGGCATTTCAAAAATGAATGTCAAATTTATTGATTGACGACTATGACCTGACTATATATGGTGGCGGCACTAAAGAACAGTCATGGGAAAGGGGTAACATCACACGCGATTCACACACCGCTGGTGATCAACCCTCCCTTCATAACCCACCTGTGCAGGTGGTGTAAGCCATCTCCCATCCAGGAGCATGGGCTAATGACATATCAATGTCGGGAGAGTGCACCCACTATTTACATATTATTGCATATCATAGCCTGCCAACTCCTCCCCTGTACACCCATTGGCTATTCCCTACCTCATCAGATCTCATAGCAAGTACAACATGCTACTTATAGTGACAGCATCAAAGAACCCTTCAGTGGTTTATGTCTTCTCAGTGCTTAATCAGCCATCGGTTCTCTTTATAGCAGAGAAACAGGGTAAAGTGACCAGAAAATCAGCCAAGTGACATGAAGATTTCCATTCAGTTATCCTACTGAGGAAAATGTTAGTCCAGTAGCATCAGGAGGCTAAGCTATTTTGCTTAGAGATTTTATTTTATGAAAACAGGACAGAGCGATGCACATTGTCATATGCACACGTGTGCAGCTCTGACGGGAGAAGTACATATCCAACTCCACCAACTGTATCTTGTCCCCATTGGGTAATGCTATCTTCAGATAGGGGGGCAGTGTGCAACAAATAAGGTACTTATGTATTAGCAGGGCGCCCATTGCGTAGTGGTGTAATCAGAATACCAATACACCACTATGCTGGCTACGTAAACTACGTAATTTACGTAACTGGAGCTGTGCTAATACATAATGGATCATATCCCCACTATCCACGTCATACCCCCATTATCCACGGGGATGTGGAGTTAATTTTATAAAGTGTGGCGAGTGTAGTGTGCCACCTGAGCCCGAAGCATGGCGAGCCCCGCGAGGTGTCCCTTCGCGGGGCTCGCTGCACTCGCCACGCTTCGCTCGCCCACGTGGATAATGGAGGTATGACTTGGATAGTGGGGATATGATTGTGTTAGTGTGTGTGTGTAGTTTGTGTGTAGTGCATCATACTTACCCCTCAACGATGTCCACAGCGCCTCCTGCAGTCGGATCCCCGCACAGGCGGGCGTCATGACAGTCCTCCCCGGCAGCAATGTACGCAATAAGCGTAGTGCCGCTGGGGGAGCAGGGAAACCATGTGATGCTCCCCCAGCGGCATTTCAGTGAATTACATGCATTGCTCCGGCGGCCACCATATCTCCCCCCTCCGGCCGCCCGCCCAAGCTCTGCCACTGCCCGCCAGGATGTCCCTCTCTGCCCACCCGCAGAAACTCCGGCGCTGGCCGCCGGGATGTCCCCCGCCGGCCACCCTAAGCAGTAAGTCACATACAGTATTAGCCGGGCGCCCGTCAGTGGCTATGTTGTCAGCGTAGCCGGGTGCCCAGCAAATACATCAGTACCACAAATAATTACTGGCTGAGTAAGTTACATGGTCAGAGGAATTATTGTATGGTTGGATGGAGACCACATCTGGTGGACACTTCGTCCCTCCCTTATTGGTTGGGTATAGGAGACGGATGCCAGCAGCTGTTTATGCAATTGACCCATCACGCTTTTTATGTTTAATCTGAGGAAGGGGCTGGAGGGGAGGAGCTTATGTACCGCTCTCATTAAGTGCTGACTACCTTTATCTACATCTCTATCTGCTTCTCTCACAGACAGTGATCAGCGCTGGACCTTACCCACTTACACTACCTATAACGACTATTATAAAACTGGCACTTGTTAATATTAAACATGATTTACAGAAATCATTTTTAAAACTGATGGGATAACTAGTCTGTTAAATTAAAAAAATAAACAGCAGAAATATCTCCTTTACTGTCAGCAAGAAAAACGCTGCTGCTGGCGGAGAGAGGGAGTCACACTGCAGGGGGGGACAGATTATAGGAGAGAGTCACGCTGCAGTGGGGACAGAATATAGGAGGGAGTCACGTTGCTGGGGGATAGGCTGCAGGAGGGAGTCACGCTGCGGGTGGACAGTCTATAGGAGGGAGTCACGCTGTGGGGGGTGACAGACTGCAGGGGGGAGCCACGCTGCAGTGGGGACAGATTATAGGAGGGAGTCATGCTGCGGGGTGATAGACTTCAGGAGGGAGCCACACTGCAGGGGGGGTGAGAACGGTGCATGGGGGAGTCATGCTGCAGGGGGGGGGGGCAGAAAGTGAGTCGCGGTGGTGAGACCAGTGCATGGATTTGTCGGGACGGGGACAGACTGAGGGAGCAGGGGATCCAGCACAACACAGTTATCTTGGTATACCTGTACTGCTAAATAAAAGTGTTACTGGATTTAACAATAAGGTACAGTAGATATCATTGAATTAGATTTGGATGCATGTAACTGAGCATTTTGTACATAAATTCATGGAGATGTATTTTGTAATATAAGTAGTAGACACAGAGGCCTCAGCACCTAGCTCCCATACTACAGCTACCAAACTACATTCAGTGCCTGTATAACCACCGTGTGTGTGTATGTATCACTTACTTCTTCGGTCTGCATCTGCTTGTGGGTCTTCTCTCTTCTTTCTTACCGCGCTGGTCTCCTCTGAGCAGGGTGATGTCCTCCTGCAGATCTTCTTTCTCCTTGTGGCCGCCTTCCTCCTCGTCGCCGTCCTTTTCTGCATGCCAAAACTCCACTTGGCCTTCCACCGCATGGCCAAACTCCACCTGGTCATCCTCCGCATCGCCATGCTCCACATCGCTATCTTCATAGCCGTCCTCTTCATCTCTTCTCTCTGCAAAGCCGTCCTCCTGCACGTAGCAATCTTGCCTGTAGCTCTCCTCCACATCTCTAGCTACCAACTGTCATCTGCCTACCAACTGCCACTTTTGCAGCAGAGGGTGGAAAGTAAACAGCTTGGTTGCCATAACAACATTCAAAGCAGCAAGTGCTGTGCTGTGGCATTACCCAGTTATATCTGTGCACTACATACAAGTTGTATATGTTATATCAATTGGGGGGAATGTGTGATATTAGCATTGGATTTAATAGTGATTTCCTAAATGATGGTGGGGGGACATTTTTATAAGCAGACTGATTAGAATACAATTTATATATATTGAGGTACATATTTGGGGTACTTGTGTGTTATCCACTAATACCACTAATTAAGGTATGCGATGGACCCGATTTCAGACTTTTTCAGGGCTGAGTATTTTAAAATCGGGTCACATCGCATAATCAGCACTGACGGCATGGCACTCATACAGGAGGGGGGGAGTGGGTTGCGGCGGCTTTGGGCCGTGGGAACGCCCAGCATTTCACGGACATTCCCGGGGTTTCCGGTAGCAGGTGGCTGACATCACATGATGTTAAGGGTCCCATACATCAGCAATTAATTGTGACAATTTTTTAGATATGGAGATGATTGCCACAATTAATTTTAGATGTCTGGGCTCCCGCTTTTGGCAATCCCAATCAAAATCGCCAATCATTTGCTTAATCAGGTGTTTAAACATGTTTAATAATCTGGTATTATCTGCAGATCTATTTATATGTGTGGGCATTCCCAATTCATCTTCTTCATCTATTTACATTATGAACAGCTGAAATGACAATCGATTGGGCAATTTCCAGATATGAAGATGCAATCTTTAGATGGAAAAATCTGCCGATCACTGAAATAAATCTGTAATGTGTGGGCAAAGTCAGATAGATTGTAAAATCCATTTATCTGGCCAAAAAATCCCTGGATCTGGAAATCCATTAATTGTGATTGCTGATGAATGGGGCCCATTATTAGCCGCTCGCCCTGTCTTCAGCCGGAAGCCCTTAAATATAACTCAGTCTCCACTGACTTATATGTGTGAGCCCTGCAGAAATCATTAGATGGTCACCAACCATCGAATGATTTCTCCAGCAGCGGGACATGTAAGGGGATGTGTTTTCATACCATGGTTGCAAAGGGGATACGGCGGCGGGAGGTCAGCGATTCGTGGGGGCGGGCAAACTGGCACTCGATAAGCTGCGAGCTTTGCAATTTACTGAGTTAACCAGAATCAGGCCCATAGTGTACTGATGTACTGCGGAGTATAGGGGATATGTATTGTAGTGATGTAGTGCGGAGCATAGAGGATATATAGTGTAGTGATGTACTGCGGAGTATAGGGGGTATGTATTGTAGTGATATAGTATGGAGTATAGAGGATATATAGGGAAGGGATGTAATGCAGAGTATAGGGGGTATATAGTGTAGTGCGGAGTGTAGGGGGTATATAGTGTAGTGATGTAGAGCGGAGTATATGGGGTATGTAGTGTAGTGATGTAGTGCAGAGTATAGGGGGTATATAGTGTAGTGATGTAGTGCAGAGTATAGGGGGTATATAGTGTAGTGATGTAG
This sequence comes from Crinia signifera, assembly GCF_055691185.1. Lineage (NCBI taxonomy): Eukaryota > Metazoa > Chordata > Amphibia > Anura > Myobatrachidae > Crinia > Crinia signifera. The sequence continues at coordinate 144,265,025 of NC_139218.1, read as the reverse complement.
TGCAGAGTATAGGGGGTATATAGTGTAGTGATGTAGTGCAGAGTATAGGGGGTATGTAGTGTAGTGATGTAGTGCAGAGTATAGGGGGTATATAGTGTAGTGATGTAGTGCCGAGTTTAGGGGGTATATATAGTGTAGTGATGTAGTGCAGAGTATAGGGGGTATACAGTATAGTATAAGGATGTAGTGTGAATTATAGGGGGTATATAGTGTAGTGCAGAGTATAGGGGGTATATAGTGTAGTGATGTAGTACAGAGTATAGGGTTTATATAGTTTAGTGATGTAGTAGGTAGTATAGGGGTATATAGTGTAGTGATGTACTGCAGAGTATAAGGGTTGTATAGTGTTGTTATGTGGTGTGAAGTATAGGGGTTATATAATATAGTTTAGTGATGTAGTGCGGAGTATGAGGGGAATATAGTGTATTGATGTTGTGAGGAGTATAGGGGTTATATAGAGTAGTGATGTAGTGTGAAGTATAGGGGGTATATAGTGTAGTGATGTAGTGTGAATTATAGGGAGTATATAGTGTAGTGCAGAGTATATGGGGTATATAGTGTAGTGCTGTAGTACGGAGTATAGGGTTTATATAGTTTAGTGATGTAGGGGGAAATTTACTAAAGGAAATTTGTAAAAAAAATAGGTGTATTTGTATCCAGAAATACAGTTATTTTTGACATTTAGGGGGAAATTTACTAATATGAAAAACCTTGTTTTTCGTATTAGTATTTTCCCTACGACTGCATACGACTGTTTCAGTCGTATGCAAAGTCGTGTTCCGGAGGGGGATTTACAAAGCAGTCATATACGACTGCTTTGTAACCCTCCGATGTCGTAGGAATTCGTATTAACAGCCGTATATACGGCTGCTAATACAAATTATTTGTAGGCAGTCTGCACGGATCAGTCAGATCCGTGCAGGCTGCAAGGTGTAAAAAAAAAATTAAATAAATAAATAATAAAAAAAAAACCGGCGTGGGGTCCCCCCCACAGCCGAAACCAGCACCAGGCTGACAGAGCCTGGAGCCGGTAATTAAAAATCAGGGAACCCGACAAATAGGGGTTCCCTGATTTTTAACAACCAGCCCCAGGCTCCTGCTCTGGGGCTGGTTCCCAAAATACGGGGGACAAAATGAGTAGGGGTCCCCCGTATTTTAAGAACCAGCCCCAGGCAAAACCAGCCAGCAGGGTAATGCCACAGCCGGGGGGAGACTTTTTATGCAAGTCCCCCCGGCCAAAGCATTAACCCTACCGACCAGTCAGCCTGGCCAGGGGCCCTGGGGGAGTGGGGAACCCCCCCAATAAAGGGGTCCCCCCCCTCCAGGACTTACCTGACCAGGCTGAAGCCTGGTGCTGTCCTCGATGCCCCTGGGCGGTGGGCATCGAGCTGATTATGGTGTAAAAAAATAGAACAAACTATTGTTTTTTACTGTGGCACTACAAGTGCCAGCAAGCCTCCCCAGCAAGCTGGGACTTGGAGAACCACAAGTCCCAGCCTGCTGGGCATTAAAGGGCCCGCTGGGTCTTGTAGTGCCACAGTAAAAAAAATAGTTAAATAAAACACGCTGACACCCATTTTAAATTAAAGTTTAATACACACATTACATACATACTGATACTTACCTTTCTTGATCCCGTAGGTAGCCCTGGTCCTGATGTCCTGTGTCGTCCATGTCGGCTGTCTGCGTCGTACTCCAGGTCCATGTCGACGGTCCGTGTCGTCCTCCAGGTCCATGGCGGTGTCTGGGTCCGAAGAAATCCATGTTGGAGCTGTGGAAGGAAATCCTACTCACCTGGTCCTGCGCTGAAGAAGTCTTCTCTTGATCCGACGTAATCCAGGTAATGTTGAAGCTGTCGCCGGTCCCCGCTGTCTCCGCTGTCTCTGCATCGCGCTGAGGAGGGATGCTGAGAAGTTTCATATTCGGCGCCTCTCCTCAGACTGAATTCTATTGGCCGCCTAGCAGGCCAATCAGGAGCCAACTTTCCTGAGGAAGCCGGACACCTAATTAACCGGAGAAACGCGGTGAGCTTTATATTTAGCAGACGAGATACCATCCATCCAGCGGACCTACCCATTCATCCCTACAAGTTGGCACCAATCTACACCGAATCCTATTCAACGCTGAGGCTGTGGGATTTAGCTTGGTCCCTTAATTTGGATATCGCGGTGAGCCACACACAAGGGGAATTGTGCTTATGGAAACACAAGGCACTGGGAAATAACCTTGGTCCAGCTCAAACCTTTGGATTTCAAATTCCTCATCTAACATACAAGGAGGATCAAGGATGGTAATATATGAAACCCTATCAGCTGCTATATGACTTTTTAATCAAATTTATATCACCCATTGGTGGATAAGACTGAGCCCACTAACCATTAGCCTTTTTAAAGTAAATACTAAATGTGAATTAATTTGTATCTGTATATGTATGTATTGATTATATGTTATCTATTTTTATAATTCATCAGTAAACAAACAATTAACTATATACCGTCCTATATTGTTTCTTTGTCTTAAACAACCAGCGCCAGTACAAACCACATTCTTTTTTCTACAAAAATCTGGGGCTGACTACCCCCGGTACCGGCTGCTGTTAATTGCGCACCACACATAACCTTTCCCTTATCTTTAGGACTACGAATTGTTGTATTTTTGGGATTGTAAATCCCGAAAATACAAATTCGTAAAAAAAAGGTGTATTTCTCCCTACGAATACACCTTTTTTCTACGAATCCATTTTGGTAAATGTCCCCCTTACTATCCCGAAAATACGGCAATTCGTAGTCGTATTGATGTGCTATCAATACGAATACGAATTGCCGTATTTTTGGCATAGTAAATGTCAAAAATAAGTGTATTTCTGGATACAAATACACCTATTTTTTACAAATTTCCTTTAGTAAATTTCCCCCCCGTAGTATGTAGTATGTAGTATGTAGTATGTAGTATGTAGTATTGGGGTATATAGTGTAGTGATGTACTGCGGAGTATAAGGGTTGTATAGTGTAGTTATGTAGTGTGAAGTTTAGGGGGTAGATATTATAGTTCAGTGATGTAGTGCGGAGTATGAGGGGTATATAGTGTATTGATGTTATGAGAAGTATAGGGGTTATATAGAGTAGTAATGTAGTGTGAAGTATAGGGGCATATAGTGTAGTGATGTAGTGCGGAGTATGAGGGGTATATATAGTGTATTGATAATGTGAGGAGTATAGGGGTTATATAGAGTAGTAATGTAGTGTGAAGTATAGGGGATATATAGTGCAGTGATGTAGTGCGGAGTATGAGGGGTATATAGTATAGTGAGGTACTGTGGAGTATAGGGGTTATCTAGAGTAGTGATGTAGTGTGAAGTATAGGGGCATATAGTGTAGTGATGTAGTGCGGAGTATGAGGGGTATATATAGTGTATTGATAATGTGAGGAGTATAGGGGTTATCTAGAGGAGTGATGTAGTGTGAAGTATAGGGGGTATATAGTGTAGTGATGTAGTGCGGAGTATGAGGGGTATATAGTATAGTGAGGTACTGTGGAGTATAGGGGTTATCTAGAGGAGTGATGTAGTGTGAAGTATAGGGGGTATATAGTGTAGTGATGTAGTGCGGAGTATGAGGGGTATATAGTATAGTGAGGTACTGTGGAGTATAGGGGTTATCTAGAGTAGTGATGTAGTGTTAAGTATATGAGGATATATAGTTTAGTGATGTAGTGCTAAGTATAGGGGGTATATAGTTCATTGATGTAATGCGAAGTATAGGGGTTATATAGTGTAGTGATGTAGTGCTAAGTATAGGGGGTATATAGTGTAGTTATGTAGTGATAAGTATAGGGGGTATATAGTGTAGGGGTATAGGTCCATAATTGCTGACGCTGAAAATTTGTAGACCAAGCCTGAATCAGGTCCATAGTGTAGTGATTAGGTGCTGTATATATGGCTTATATGGGACCTTATTCTGGTCCACTTGCTCCCCCGCACGTTCACACGCGTGAGCAATTTTTGCATAATGCGCATGTGCATATGCTAGGTGTGAAGAGTATAGGGGGTATATAGTGTAGTGATGTTACGCAAAACATCCATTCGCAGCTGTGCGGGTGAATTCGTCGAACGAAGGAGGGGGGGGGGGGGGTTAATCCACAGGTTATACAGGGCCAGATGGAGCTGCAGCTCCAGGCCTACACATAAAGTAGGCCCATCATCATGGCACCATGATGATCACGAGCTGGGCACAGTGTGGGCCATAAATCATGTTTGTATTTTGATGTGTTTAGCAAGAAATTGGTTCTTATAGTGTATGGGTTCTACATTGCATTGGCCTCACCTCCTCCACTTCTCATAATAGGCCCTTGTACATTATCAGCAGAGCCGTGAGTAGAGTGGCCAATGATTTGGCCCCAATATTGCCCAATATTTCGGGATTAGACTACTCTAATGCTGGGCAGCGTCTGAGCACTTGCTCAGACGCTGCCAAGCTGCTCCGAGTCCTGTGCCGGCTGTGCAGCTCAGATGCGCAGCGTGATGTGGTCAGAGGTCATGCTGGGCGTCACACTGTGCAGCCAACCGAACACGCCCCCCCGCACCGCCGCCGCTCTCTACAACTGGAGGCTCTTCGCTGAACGGAGGACTTTGGTGTTTATTTGTGTAATCCCGAATTGGATCTGGACTTCTTTTACCGACCGCAGAGAACTTTGGATGACGGATTCCGGACCATCATCCTTTGTATTTCAAGCGCTTTTGAGAACTGATTCAATTCAGATTCTCCATTCCATCCGGTACTTAGCCATTTTCTTTTCTTGTACTATCACATCACATGTTTGTCGTATATCAATAAAAGTGGTATTGCACCATACTGTATGTATTTTTTCTACATTTATTTTGGTGTCTCATCCGGACCTAGATAAATGATCTATGGTTGTGAGGATTGGTGTTCCACTATCCAAATAAGCAGTCGATTTGGAAGAAAAGGAGACACTATTGGGACAGGAGGAACGTATGGTTATATATATCTGTATATGCTAGCCAGTATTTGGAGAAGTGGACCGTTCCTATATATCTAGGGACGTATTTTACATTCACAAGGGCGCCGGTGGAGGGAACATGCCATCTTTTGTCACTTTACATGACGATGTAGAGTGGGTGGGGGGGGGGGGGGTCGGTTCTGGCAGGCACTGTGACACTGTGTAATAGGGCAGGCACTCTCTGTAATAAGGCGGTCACTGTGACACTTTCTGTAATAGTGCGGACACTGCAATATTCTGTAAGAAGGCAGGCACTGCGACATTGTCTGAAAGAAGGCAGGCACTGTGACACTTTCTGTAATAAGGCGGGCACTGCGTCACTCTCTGTAAGAAGGGGGGCACTGCGACACACTCTGTAAGAAGGCAGGCACTGCATCACTACATAAAAAGGCAGGCACTATAAAACTTTATTTATTCATAAACAGTTTCTTATATAGCGCATACATATTGAGCATCACTTTGGCACTGTGATACTCTGTAATAAGGCGGGCACTGCGACACTCTCTGTAACACTGTGTAATAAGGCGGGCACTGCAAAATTCTCTGTAATAAGGTTGGCACTTTGACACTCTCTGTAATAAGGTGGGCACTGGGACACTCTCTGTAATAAGGTGGGCACTGGGACACTCTCGGTGTAATAAGGAGGGCACTGTGACACTATTTAATAAGGAGGGCACTCTGACACTGTCAACACAAAAAGGTGGGCACTGCAACACTTTCTGTAATAATGCAGGCACTCCGACACTGTAATAAGGAGGGCACTGTGACACTATTTAAGTATGCGGGCACTGAGACTCTTACTGTCATAATGCGGGAACTGCGACACTCTGTAATAATGCGGGCACTACGACACTCTATGTAATAAGGTGGGCACATCAACACTCTGTGTAGTAAGGCGGGAACTGCAACACTTTGTGTAATAAGGTGGACACTGCGACATTCTCTGTGTAATAAGGTGGGCACTGCAACACTCTCTGTGTAAAAAGGTGGGCACGGTACCACTCTGTGTAATAAGGAGGGCACTGTACCACTCTCTGAGTAATAAGGAGGGCACTGTGACAATCTGTTTTAATTTGAGCTCTGCTAGACTCTCTATGTAATAAGGTGGGCACTGGGACACTCTCTGTAATAAGGACGGTGAGCACTGGGACACTGTCTATTAAGTAAGGCACTGCGACATGGTCAACATAAAAAGGCGGGCACTGCAAAACTTTCTGTAATAATGCGGGCACTGCGACACTCTGTGATAAGGAGGGCACTGCGACACTTACTGTAATATTGCGGGCACTACGACACTAATAAGGAGGGCACTGTGATACTGTTTAAGTATGCGGGCACTGTGACACTGTGTAATAAGGTGGGCACTTCAACACTATCTGTGTAATAAGACGGGTACTGCAACACTCTAATAAGGTGGGCACTGCGACATTCTCTGTGTAATAAGGTGGGCACTTTGACACTCTCTCTGTAACAAGGTGGGCACTGTACCACTCTCTGTAGTAGTAGTAGTAGCACGCTTATTTATAAGGTGCCACAAAGTGTCCACAGCGCCGTACATAGCAAACAAAAACACAAATGATAAGGTAACGTACAGGCTGCGTTGATAAAATACAGCATAAATAAGGGTATAGCTGGTAGAACTAAAATCAGCATCAGTTCTGAATTAGGTGTCGAAATTGTCGAGAAGACTGAAGATGAAGTAGAGGAAGGGAAGAACCGGGCAGGAGCACTGGTGAGGTAAAGAGGTAGGGTGAGTACGTGAGGAAGGAGGGCCCTACTCATAAGAGTTAACATACTAAAAGGAGGTGGGTGGACGAACGAAAAACAATAGGATAAGTAGGAACGGATGGGAAGGAGGCAGGATTGGAGGATCAAAAGAGGTTTGGAGGAGGGAAAGGCTAGTCGAAAAAAGTGGGTTTTGAGGGAGCGCTTGAAGAAGGTAAGGGAATCAGAGAGCCTGATGGGTGGCAGGAGGTTGTTCCAGTGCAGCGGGGGCAGCGCGAGAGAAGTTTTGGACACGGGAGTGGGAGGAGGTGATTAGGTGAGAGGTCAGTCGGAGGTCAGCGGCGGAGCGGAGAGGACGGGAGTGAGTGTGGATAGAGATCAGTGAAGAGAGGTAAGGAGCGGTGGAGGAGGAGAGAGCTTTGTAGGTGGTAGTGAGGATTTTAAAGAGAACTCGGAAAGGAATGGGGAGCCAGTGAAGAGATAGACAGTGGGGGGAGGTGGAGGTAGAGCGGCGGGAGAGGAAGATGAGCCTAGCAGCATCGTTAAGAATGGATTGGAGAGGTGCAAGGCGGGTGAGAGGTAGCCCAGAGAGAAGGATGTTGCAGTAGTCAAGGCAGGAGATGACAAGAGAGTGAATGAGAATTTTGGTTGCGCCAGTGGAGAGGAATGGTCTGATGCGCGAGATGTTGTGTAGGTGAAAGCGGCAAGACTGTGAGAGAGCACGAATGTGGGGGGTGAAAGAGCGGGAGGAGTCAATGATGACAACGAGGCAGCGCGTTTGGTCGATGGAGGTGATCTTGGTTTCACCAATGCTGATGGAGATAGTGGGAGAAGAGGGGATGTTCAGGGGATGGAAGATTAGATGTTCAGTTTTAGCCATGTTTAGTTTCAGGAAGCGTTGGGTCATCCGGGCTGAGATGGCCGTGAGGCATTCGAAGACCTTGGACAGGAGTGATGGGGATAGGTCGGAGGAGGAGAGATAGATTAGGGTATCATCAGCATAAAGGTGGTAATGGAAACCATAAGAGCTGATGAGGGTGCCCAGAGAGGTGGTGTAGAGGGAGAAGAGGAGAGGGCCAAGGACTGACCCTTGGGGAACACCGACTGGCTGCGGGGTAGTAGGAGAGGAGGAACTCGGAGTGGAGACGGAGAAGGAGCGATCGGAGAGGTATGAGGTGAACCAGGAGAAGACCGTGCCAGTGATGCCAAAGGAGGGGAGGGTGTTAAACAGGAGAGGGTGGTCAACAGTGTCAAAGGCAGCCGATATATCAAGATGGATGAGGATAGAGAAGAGGCCTTTGGATTTAGCCGATAGTAGATCGTTAGTGACTTTGGTCAGGGCAGTTTCAGTGGAATATAAAGGGCGGATCCCAGAATGGAGGGGGTCTAGAATGGAGTTAGCAGTAAGGTGGCTTAGGAGACCATTATAGGTCAGACATTCTAGGAGCTTGGAGGCAAAAGGTAGGAGGGAGATGGGCCTGTAGTTGGATGGAGAGTTGGGGTCCAGATTTTTTTTTTGAGAATTGGGGAGACAAGAGCGTGTTTGAAGGAGGAAGGGAAGGTCCCAGAGGAAAGGGAAAGATTAAAGAGGTGAGCCAGGTGAGAGCAGACTGAGGGACTGAGACGACGGATAATATTGGAGGGGATAGGATCGAGCGAGCAGGTGGAGGGAGAAGCGGATTGAAGGATAGAGTGGACTTCAGCAGCAGTGGTGGGGTAAAATGAGGACAGGGGTGGGAAGGAGGGGAGTGGGGATGTAGGAGGGGAGGAGGGAGAGGGTGAGGTCATGGCAGCAGCGATGGCACTCCTAAGAGAGGAGATTTTGAAAAGTAGGTAGCAAAATCAGCGGCTACGATGGAGGATGGAAGAGCTGGAGGAGGGGGGGGAGAGCAAGGAGTTGAAGGTGGCGAAGAGCCTGCGGGGGTTGGATGATTGGGAAAGGATGAGGGTCTTAAAGTAGGATTCCATGGACAGAGCAAGGGCAAAGCTGAAGGAGGAAAGAATGAATTTGAAATGGAGATAATCCGCGATGGAGCGTGATTTCTTCCAGAAGCGCTCAGCAGTGCGAGAGCACTATTTAAGGAATCGGGTGAAAGCGAGTGCCACAGTTGGGGGTTGGAGCATCGAAGGAGGATAGAGGAGGGAGGGCAGGCAGAGTTCAATGCCGAAGATAGCATGTCATTATAGAGGGAGGCGGCGAGGTTTGGGCAGGACATGACGGCGATTGGGGCGAGAAGAAGACACAGCGCGTTTGAGAAGACAGCAAGATCTAGTGTGTTGACGTTATGCCGTGAGACAATGCGGGCACTGCGACACTTTGTGTAATAAGGCGGGTACTGCAACACTCTGTGTGTAGTAAGGCATGCACTGCGACATTCTCTGTGTAATAAGGTTGGCACTGCGACAGTCTCTGTGCAACAAGGCGGGCACTGCACCACTCTCTATGTAATAAGGAGGGCACTGCAACACTGTGTAATAAGGAGGGCACTACGACAATCTGTTATAATGTGGGCACTGCGACACTCTATATAATAATGTTGGCACTGCGGCACTCTCTATGTAAAAAGGTTGGCACTGCGACAGTCTCTGTGTAACAAGGCGGGCACTGTACCACTCTATGTAATAAGGAGGGCACTGCAACACTCTGTGTAATAAGGAGGGCACTACGACAATCTGTTATAATGTGGGCTCTGCGACACTCTATGTAATAATGTGGGCACTGCAACACTCTTTGTAATTATTCATAAACAGTTTCTTATATAGAACATACATATTCTGCATCACTTTGGCACGGAGACACTTTGTTATAAGGTGGGCGCTGCAACTCTCTGTAACACTGTGTAATAAGGTGAGCACTGCAATACTGTGTAATAAGGTGGGCACTGCGACACTGTGTAATAGGGTGAGCACTGCGACACTCTGTAACATCGTATAATAAGGTGGGCACTGTGACACTGTCATAAGGTGGGCACTGCAGCACTCTATGTAATAAGGTGGGCACTGCAACACTATGTAATAAGGTGGGCATTGCAACACTCTGTGTAATAAGGTGGGCACTGCGACATTCTCTGTGTAATAAAGTGGGCACTGCACCACTGTCTGTGTAATAAGGAGGGCACTGCGACAATCTGTGATAATGTGGGCTCTGCGACACTCTCTGTGTAATAAGGTGGGCACTGCGACACTCTGTGTAATAAGGTGGGCACTGCGACACTCTGTAATAAGGTGGGCACTACGACACTCTCTGTGTAATAAGGTGGGCACTCCGACACTCTCTATAGAATAAGGTGGGCACTGCGATACTCTGTAATAAGGTGGGCACTTTGACACTCTGTATAATAATGTGGGCTCTGCGACACTCTCTGTGAAAAAAGAAGGGCACTGCGACACTGCATAATAAAGCGGGCACTGCTACAATCTCTGTGTAATTAGGTGGGCACTGCAACACTGTAATAATGTGGGCTCTGCGACACACTGTGTAAAAAGGTGGGCACTACGACACTCTGTGTAATAAGGTGTGAACTGCAACACTGTGTAATAAGGTGGGCACTGCGACACTATGTGTAATAATGTGGGTTCTGCAACACTCTGTGTGTAATAAGGCAGGCACTGCGACATTCTCTGTGTAATAAGGTTGGCACTGCAACAGTCTCTGTGTAACAAGGCGGGCACTGCACCACTCTCTGTGTAATAAGGAGAGCACTAAGACAATCTGTTATAATGTTGGCTCTGCGACACTCTCTATGTAATAATGTGGGCACTGCGACACTCTCTATGTAAAAAGGCATGAACTGCAACACTCTTTGCAATTATTTATTCATAAACAGTTTCTTATATAGCGCATACATATTCTGCATCGCTTTGGCACTGAGACACTTTGTAATAAGGTGTGCACTGCAACACTCTCTAACACTGTGTAATAAGGCGGGCACTGCAATACTGTGTAATAAGGTGGGCACTGCGACACTGTAAGAAGGTGGGCACTGTGACACTCTCTGTAACATCGTGTAATAAGGTGGGCACTGCAACTCTGTATAATAAGATGGGCACTTTAACACTCTCTGTGTAATAAGGTGGGCACTGTAACACTTTGTGTAATAAGGTGGGCACTGCGACATTCTTTGTGTAATAAGGTGGGCACTGCACCATTCTGTGTGTAATAAGGAGGGCACTGTGACAATCTGTGATAATGTGGGCTCTGCAACACTCTCTGTAATAAGGTGGGCACTGCGACTCTATGTAATAAGGTGGGCACTGCGACACCCTATGTAATAAGGTGGGCACTACAACACTTTCTGTGTAATAAGGTGGGCACTACGACACTCTCTGTGTAATAAGGTGGGCACTACGACACTGTGTAATAAGGTGGGCACTGCAACAATATGTGTAATAATGTGGGTTCTGCGGCGCTCTCTGTGTAACAAGGCGGGCACTGCACCACTCTCTATGTAATAAGGAGGGCACTGCGACACTGTGTAATAAGGAGGGCACTGTGACAATCTGTTATAATGTAGGCTCTGCGACACTCTCTATGTAATAATGTGGGCTCTGCGACACTCTCTATGTAATAAGGTGGGCACTGCAACACTATGTAATTATTTATTCATAAACAGTTTCTTATATAGCGCATAGATATTTTGCATAGCTTTGGCACTGAGAAACAACAACAAGCAACAAGGCGGGCACTGCACCACTCTCTATGTAATAAGGAGGGCACTGCAACACTCTGTGTAATAAGGAGGGCACTACGACAATCTGTTATAATGTGGGCACTGCAACACTCTCTATATAATAATGTTGGCACTGCGGCACTCTCTATGTAAAAAGGTTGGCACTGCGACAGTCTCTGTGTAACAAGGCGGGCACTGTACCACTCTATGTAATAAGGAAGGCACTGCAACACTCTGTAATAAGGAGGGCACTACGACAATCTGTTATAATGTGGGCTCTGCGACACTCTATGTAATAATGTGGGCACTGCAACACTCTTTGTAATTATTCATAAGCAGTTTCTTATATAGAACATACATATTCTGCATCACTTTGGCACGGAGACACTTTGTTATAAGGTGGGCACTGCAACTCTCTGTAACACTGTGTAATAAGGCGGGCACTGCAATACTGTGGAATAAGGTGGGCACTGCGACACTGTGTAATAGGGTGAGCACTGCGACACTCTGTAACATCGTATAATAAGGTGGGCACTGTGACACTGTCATAAGGTGGGCACTGCAGCACTCTATGTAATAAGACGGACACTTCAACACTGTGTAATAAGGTGGGCACTGCAATACTCTTTGTAATTATTTATTCATAAACAGTTTCTTATATAGCGCATACATATTCTGCATCGCTTTGGCACTGAAACACTTTGTAATAGTGACTTTGGCACTGAGACACTTTGTAACACTCTCTGTAACACTGTGTAATAAGGCGGGCACTGCAATACTGTGTAATAAGGTGGGCACTGCGACACTTTGTAATAAGGTGGGCACTGCAACACTCTCTGTAACATTGTGTAATAAGGTGGGCACTGTGACATTGTCATAAGATGGGCACTTCAACACTCTCTGTGTAATAAGGTGGGTACTGCAACACTCTGTAATAAGGTGGGCATTGCAACACTGTGTAATAAGATGGGCACTGCGACACTCTCTGTGTAATAATGTGGGCTCTGCGACACACTCTGTGTAATAAGGTGGGCACTATGACACTCTCTGTGTAATAAGGTGGGCACTGCGACACTGTGTAATAATGTGGGTTTTGCGACACTCTCTGTGTAATAAGGCGGGCACTGCACCACTCTCTACGTAATAAGGAGGGCACTGCGACACTCTCTGTGTAATAAGGTAGGCACTTTGACAGTCTCTGTGTAACAAGGTGGGCACTGTACCACTCTCTGTGTAATAAGATGGGCACTGTGACACTCTCTGTGTAATAAGGCGGGAACTGCACAACTCTATGTAATAAGGTGGGCACTACGATACTCTCTATGTAAATACATACAATCACATAGAAATAAAACTAAAAAATATTGATAAAAAGCACTGAACATCCTAAAGTAAGAAAGGTGCATATGGCAAAATAACGGATGGATCTGGATCAGACTTGGTAAGGGAAACGGGTGAGGGTGAATGTCCTGTCTCAGCTGTAGTTAAGCGTGGCTTGGTGCTGGATTATAGTAATGTCAGAGACGCCCAAATGGGGCTGATAATTACCCAAAGCCACTAGAGGATTTCCATCTCTTGGGATCGCATTGCAGAAAATGTCCTCAAAGGTGTACGGCTGTATGGCCAGTGGGTAGATTTGTAATCCAAGTGGTATTGCTGGTGGCTAGTTGTATTGCTTGTGCTCCCAATGTTTGGAGACAACCAAATGTATAGATGAAACCAGCAGCTGGAGAGAGTCCCAGTTCGCTTAAAGAAGATTGAAGTGTAAAGTCTGGTCCATACAGGGATGGGGGAAGGGGGGGGGGGGGGGGGGTGGTTTCCTACATAGGACTGACAACTCCATTATTAAGTGGCAGCTATTAACAAGGCACCCCTGGTAGCGCCTGCTAGTGCACCATAGGGAGCACATCCCCCTTCCTACAGTAATCTGACTGCCTGTTATACTTTACATACTTTTTTTATCCTATCAAAGGGAGTGGGAGTGTGAGCAGGTCCATGTGATGTCATGACATCATGCGGTAGTCCCACAATACTCCTCTATGAATGGTTTGGATGGCCAGGATATTTTTATGGGACCCCCCTGGGACCTGCTGGGCCCTAGGCAGGTGCCTACATTGCCTTGTTGAAAATCCGCCTCTGAACCAGAGGGGTTCTGTTGGGTAATATCTAGCTTCCTTTAATCCAGGAATATCTGGGAGGCTCCTGCAATTGGTTCTTACTGACTGTGTACAGGTAGCAGAGAGAGCTGTTGGCGTGATTCATGTGGCCCACACATACACCCACAACACATTAGCCGTCATAGAAGGGTGCACGTATGCCTTTATTATTACAGTGTCATTAAGTAACTACAATGTAACAGTACTCCTTACAGAAGTGTAGGTGTAGCAGTATAGAAGATGTAAAGGCCCATACACACTAGAAGATTTTCATTTCAAAAGACTTTGCCAAAATCTCTGAAAGATATATCTTTTACCAAAATAGTGCGTACACACTGAGCTAGTTTCCCCAAAGAGCAAGAGATTTTCAGGAGGCGAAAGTCTTTGCTGAACATCTTTCATATAAAAGGTGATTTACATAATGGGTGGGGTTTGAATTACAAGGATGGGAGCAGCGGCCATTTTATTCAGTGCATTCCTGTTATTGGTGCATGATTTAGAACTGATTGCTGGGCTGCATATATTTGGAGCCCAGCGTTCAGGTAAACTACACCTGCTCCACCCTGACCGGGCAAAATGCCACCCATGTGCATGGCAAAATTTTATTTGCAGCTGTGCACGTAGGGAGAAATCCATTCAAAATATACATTGGGGGTGCAGTGGTGGCGGTAAAATATACATTGCTGGCCTGCAAAAAATGTAAGGCATGGCTTTGTGGGACAGGGGACTATATACCACATACCGTAATGCCCATTACACATTATGACACACACCGTAATGCCCATTACGCATATGCCACACACCATAATGCCCATTACATATAATGCCACATAAGTGTCGTTTACCTACATGCTCATTGCTAGGGTTTTCATGCACGGTGCCAGGGGTAACATGCACGGTGCCAGGGGTAACATGCACGGTGCCAGGGGTAACATGCTATGTGCACTGCATCCTTACGCTCACCTTGCCCTGCTGTCTGTCCCTGCCCATACCTCCCAACTTTCGTCCGGAGGAAATAGGGACACTCCGCGCGAGCGCCCGAAAAGGGGGTGGGGCGTATGCAAATGAGGGCACGGCTTATGCTAATTAGCCGCGACCTCATTTTCATACGAGAATAGACGCTGTGCGCATGCGCACAGCGTCTATTCTACTAGATTGGGGGGTCTCCCAACTGCCACACCCCGCAGCGGGACAATGCCTGCCGCGGGTGGGACGTCGGGACAGGACCCGAAAATCGGGACTGTCCCGACGGAATCGTGACAGTTGGGAGGTATGCCTGCCTGCATCAGTAAAGGAGACTGCCGGGCAGAGCGGTGGGGAAATCCCACTGTCTCAGAGCAGGTTCATCTGTCCGCGACTCGCAGCCAATCAGGTGACGGTGGCTCGCGAGTTGCAAGCAGGCGTGTCATTCCAAATAGCCCCACAGCGGGTGGTTGGACCTGCTCTGAGATAGCCGGGTTTACCACCACTCTGCCGGCTGTCTCCTTTAACGATGTAGGCAGGGACAGACAGTGGGGCAAAGTGAGCGGACGTTCCGCCTCCAAAATGGACTGACGGAACGCAGTTCTGCCTAGTTCTGGCTCAATTTAACTCATAGTGGGCATTAATGCCAGTAATATATACATTGCTGGCATGTGCCAGCAATCTATATTACTGGCTTACGATTGTCATTGGTGCCCAGTGGTGCCAGTAATATAGATTGCTGGCATGTGCCAACAATCTATATATTACTGGCTTACAATTGTCATTGGTGCCCAGTGGTGCCAGTAATATATAGATTGCTGGCATGTGCCAGCAATCTATATATTACTGGCTTATAAATGTTATTGGTGCCCAGTGGTGCCTAACATATACATTGCTGGCACATGACAGCAATGTATATATTATTGGCTTAAAAGAGAAAACATTGGTGGCCAGTGCTGCTCCGTGTGGAGCAGGATGCAGGGGGATGGGGGGTGCATCAGCTGCATGCACCTGTGGGCGGCCGGGACCGGGCGGCAGAGCATAGACAGACCCGTGTGGACATAGCACGGGTGAACAGTGGAGCGGGGCGGACCAGCGCGGCAGCAGGCAGGGTGAGACAGGCGGGGGAGCAGAGCTCTTCACCAGCCAGCCGCCGCAGCAGCCAGCCGGACGAGTGAGCGGGGCAGCGAGGACAAGTCCAGGAGGGTGAGTATGACAGGCGGGGGGAGGGCGGCGGGGCGTACCGCCGGGCTGAAAGTGGTTAATCACTTTCAGCCCTGCAGCGTACACACACAGCGATGATGGATGGAAAACCATCCATCATCGCTGGATCTGCTGGTAAAACCAGCAGATGAAAGACCTTCCTAGCGGTGATGCGGGAGCGCGCATCATCGCTAGTCGGGGGTCGCTGTCCCATACACACTAATCGATTTTCAGCTGAAAATCGGTCAAAACGCCTGTTTTGACCGATTTTTAGGTGAAAATCGTCAAGCAAGTGTGTATGGGCCTTAAGACTACGAAGGGGAGGGAGGTGTTAGGCACTAAAGGGGGTAACGGTTTGGCTTTGATGGGGAGGCAGGGGTTTAGGCTGCAGGCAGGGCCGGCGCTCACCTGCTCCAGGGGGGCTGATGCGGCTGCCGCCGCTATGCTCCGTTGGGGGGATGATGCAACCGCAGCATCTCACTCCACGGGGGGAGTTAGAGATGCAGCCCCGAATGGGCTCGAGAGATGTGGCTGCGGCCCCTATCTATAAGTGGGCTCCAGGGGTGGCGGTGTGGCTCACTCACCTGCTCCCAGGTGCTTTCCTCCTGCTCTCCTCGGCGTCGGCGGGACATTTCCTGCTGCTGCTCCTCCTGCAGCTCATTACCGCCCTCCAGTGGCCGGCTCCCTAGGCAAATGCCTTAAGCTGTCTAGTGGTGGCGCCGGCCCTGGCTGCAGGTAGGGCAGGTTGTGGGGGTTAGAATATGTACCACCCAGTTGTCAGGACTCTGCACATCAGGATGCCACTGTCGGTCCTCTGACTGCCAACATACCAAGCGCTGGGATGCTTGTACCATCCCAAATGAAGACACGATGGAGCCATGGATATAGGATTGGCCAAGCCAAGTTAGGGGCTCATCCACAGATGCCACTGAAGGGTTTGTGTACGTGGGTATATGTAACATCCCGCCCTAAATATTTTGTTCAGGACCGACGGGGAGTTCAAGGGAAATCTTAAGATCACAGATCTTTGTAGGGCGTGGGCAACTTTACTTGCAGCATCCAGGTGAAGGTATTGTGTAACAAGTACCAGCCTGTCCTCTAGATGCCGGTGCCCGCACGATTGCCTCCCCCCCTTCCTCCCGGCAATTTCACCTCTCTGGTGTCTTAGGTCTGCCGGTCCCTGTACATGAAGCTATGGGGCAGCTGACATCTGCTGACCAACCACAGCCTGTCTATAACTTTCTAGGATGCAATAGAGAAAAGAGCGACTGAATCTGATTGGTTGCTATGGGCAACATCACCTCTTTTTATTTTTAGAAGGTCTAGTATATTTACCCCATAGGGGCCTGAGTCAGACATTCCATCAAGGGCCTGATTCTGGTTCACTTGCAAAAGCAAATTCTCTCTCTAATGGACAAAACCATGTGCACTGCAGGTGGGGCAGATGTAACGTGTGCAGAGTTAGATTTGGGTGTTATATTGTTTCTGTGCAGGGTAACTACTGGCTGCTTTATTTTTACACTGTAATATAGTCAGCATGGACACTGTATCAGTGTACCGCGTCCCCTTGCTATGCTCGCCATGCTTCGGGCTTGGTGATTTGCTGCAATTGGCACACTATAGTATTCTCCCTCCATGCCCTGGTGTATAGTAGGGTATGGTATACCGCCTGGTTTGTACAAAAAAGGTGAAAAACTCATGTTGACCTGTTGACCTTCCCATTGTCGTCCTAATGCTTGTGTTGACCTTTTGACCTTCCCATTGTCGTCCTAATGCTTGTGTTGACCTGTTGACCTTCCCATTGTTGTCCTAATGCTTGTGTTGACCTTTTGACCTTCCCATTGTCATCCTAATGCTTTTGTCGACTTGTTGACCTTCCCATTGTCATCCTAATGCTTGTGTCGACCTGTTGACCTTCCCATTGTCGTCCTAATGCTTGTCTTGAACTGTTGACCTTCCCATTGTCGTCCTAATGCTTGTGTTGACCCTGTCGGACCTGATTTACCTTGAACTCCCCCGGCAGCTCCCCGGGAGGGCTCCATCTAACTTGGCACTTAATGGCGGGTGCTGCTGGGGGAGTTCAAGCGAAATCGGATGCTAAAAGCCCCCACGATGTGGCGCTGATGAGATTTATCTTATGCGCTTCATATAAGATCTCTGGGGTCTGATCCGCTGCATACGGGATTGCGGATTGTTGCGATCCCGGCCACAGATCGACAATCCACGGGCGTTTTCGCGGCCATGCCCCCTTTGCGCCGATCGGCAGGCGGGACATTGTTCAGCTGTCGGGCTGACCGCAAACGGGCCAGGATCACGGCTGTCGGCAGGGATCGACAGCCGTGATCCTAGATTGAATACCCCCCTAAGTCTGGTTGTTGGCCAGTCCTTGGCAGTTGTCAGCCACGATTACTTGATATTTTAAATAAAATTGATACGTACAATGTCTTACTATATAACATGTTTCTGTATAGAGGCCACAATAGTGTTATAATATGTATGTTATTCACGGGTGTCATTAGTTCCTTTTTCTGCAGGGTTCTGGCTTATCCCCATGTAATACTCCTGGTGCCCATCAATGCTGTGGAATACACAAGAGTGATGGGTGGAACGCAGATCCTGGCTACGTGGCCCGTGAACCCTGAAGTGTGGCTGTTGGACTTTCAGGGGTGGGTGTCTGGTGAGAAAACGGGATAGCAGACACTGAGGGGTACTTATGGGGGTAAGTGTCTCTGATTCTCTGTTGGTCTGATATCTGCAGTTGCCATGAGAATGGGGCTACGTCCCCAAAAGCACTAGGCTATGCTGCTTGTTTGAATACAATCTGTTGTACTAGTACCTGACTGAGACGCAGCGGGCACCTGCAGCTGTTTGTGCACACACACATTAAATATTTTACTAATTGATATGAATATATTTAGTTCCTAATCATTTATTTTAATGTCAATATATGGAAATACCCCCATGAAAATCCTGCATTTGACCCTTGTGGAGTGTAGGGGGCATATAGTGTACTGATGTAGTGCGGAGTACAGGGGGCATATAGTGTACTGATGTAGTGTGGAGTATAGGGGGCATATAGGGCATTATTCTGCTCTGAGCGGCCAAACGTGCGTACGTTCGCCATTACCGCACGCTAGCCGTACGCGGCCGTTAGGGTTAAGTCCACCCACAAATCAGCCGCTTACGTACGGGCAGAAATACCGTAGATGGGGAGTGGCGTACAAATGAGCGTACGGCAACGTACGCGGACGGCCCAGCCCTTGCACTCCGACAACAGGCGTACAACTGAGCGTACGGCGCCGTGTACGGCCGTCTTTCCTCCGTCTCCCCACCGACTTCTTGCGGAGATCTGAGCGTACGCCAGTTTGCACGGACGGGTCCCTATTGTTTTCAATGGAAAACTCAGCTTATGTCACCGCTCGTGAGAGTGAGCGTACGTCCATGCACGCTGGCATACCCTTCACATATATGGACCTGCAAATCTTGCCTCTCAACTACTAATCTGACATTTGATTAATTAATCTATTTGTTATTCAATTATTGTTTTCTATTAACTCAATTGTCTACCTTAATAAAGACCTAATAAAACTACATTTGAACCCTCATTACATGTATATTTGTTATGTTCTAATGTGGCATTTTAATCACTATCTATGTGTCCCCATATTGCTGTTACTTTTAAATCAAGTTATGTTGGTGTTTCTGTGTATGTACTAAATTATGTACGTAATTACTTTGTCCAAAATGTGTAACATGTATACCTACCCTGATGTTATGTGTGATGTTTTAATCGAACAACATTAAACATTCATGCATTTTCACTATGTGTTATTTTACTCAAAAACACACACATTCACACATCAATCATTACCCCTCACCTCAAATTACAAGTATAACTTACAGTACACATCTGTATGTACCTACCCTTACACGCCCTCTAACATATTTATTATTAAAAACACAGGCAATTTCGAACAGTAATCCAACTTTTATTTTATACCAAAAAAAAAAGGGGGGGGGATAAATAAAAAATTAAAGGCGGGCCTCCAGAAGCCCAAAAAGGAGCTGGAGGTAGACAAGGGTCAGCATTATTTCCCGCATTATTGCTGCCACCTCCTCCTGCTGCTGTTCAGTGTCTGTAATGAAGGGATAAAACAAAAAATTAATATATAACATACACAAATGTTTGTTGTATTTGTACATAATAAAAAGTTCAGAGTTATGTGTGAAGGCCACATACATTTAGAAACTACATTGAAGATGGGTCTGCTGTAAACACAGTACTAAAAAAAAATATGTTAACACACACATACTGTACATAGTAAATAACATTAATTCAATTACTCCTTCATCAATGAATGTATGCTGTATCCCAATTGGTACTTTGGTTTTGGGGGACTCTCCTCTAACCTCACAATTAGCCTGTGCTATTTAAGGGTTATGACATTGTTGTGGCTTAAGCACTCCTTACTATTTTAAATTTAGGACATTGCTGTACAAATTATAGGCCTACAGCTATGTTTGTAAAGCATGCATCCGCATGGCCTCACACACTATTACCAAAACAATCTCTACATTTAAGTTGCACCAGTGGCAGATTAAGCCTTTGGGGGGCCCGGGGTACTTTAGAGCGGGGGGCCCCCTTGCACTTGTCATTACTGGCCGCACACTGCATGGGCGAATATTATACTGTCAAAACATAGAGTAAAGGCAGAATAAACTTGGTCAATGGTTACCTGCAGGGGATATATATATATATATATATATATATATATATATATATATATATATAGACAGGGGGTTGGCGGCACTCGGAATAATAATAGACACCATATATATATATATACACACACCACATGAAAAGCCTGTGTTTGTCCCTCTGCCCCTTACTCTGGAGGAGACCTCACAGTCCTAGTGCTGCCTCTGATTAAAAACCCTCCTATGACTAAGCTGCTGCTGCTGTTCTCCATGGACCTGAGAAGCATGTAATGAGCTCCACCAATCAGAGCTCAGCACAAACTTCTCAGCCTCTGTCCTCTGGTGCAAAGTGTCATGGGACTTAGTCAACTCCCAGAAATGCACTGCACACTTGTGCAATCAGTGTGCCTTGCCTCCCGATGCTCAGCACCATAAATCATTGTCACATTGGCAGATAGGTGAAGCTGCAGCACTACCCCACCCATGCACACAACATTTAGCTAAAAAAAAAAAACATAACTTAAACATTTTCTTTTTTTTAAAAAAAATGACAACCACAGGGGGCCCCTAGCTAGAGGGGGTCCCAGGGGCACTGACCCCTTGCGCCTCCATTATAATCTGGCCCTGTGTTGCACATCATGCTGGGAACTGGAGTTACCCAACACCTGGAGCCACATAACTACCACACCACTAATGTCGGATATCTCATTGGATGTACTGTTATGTCAATTATTCAAGGGGTGAGGCATGGCCACACTCAAAAAAACCACCAAGGGGAGCCTTGTTCCTGGAGAAGGACAGGACACACCTCATGGTCGGCCTGCAGTGATATGTTGCAACTAATGTTGATGTTGGATACACATATGTGGTTGTTGTGATTGTTTATGTGTAGAAATGTGTAGGTCAACATTAGACACATTATTTACTTACGGCTACTTGAGCCATCCTGGGCGCCGCTGGTTGGCTGTGCAGTGGTTGGGGGGGGCAGGAGCAAGGAGGATGGTCCTGGTGTTTGGACCGAGGTAGTGGGTGTGACTGGGGAGTGGAGAGGTTTGGGGGTGGGTGGTGGAGAGGTGTAGGGGGGTAGGAAATGGGGTGGGGAGGGGGGGGGGGTGGGGGTTGTGGAGGGGGGGGGGGTTGTGGAGGGGGGGGGGGTTGTGGAGGGGGGGGGGTTGTGGAGGGGGTGGGGGTTGGGGAGGGGGGGGGGTTGTGGAGGGGGTGGGGGTTGTGGAGGGGGAAGGGGATGGGGAAATGGTGTGGGTCCAAACTGCACCCAGTGTCTCCTCTTCTTCCTCCTCCTCTTCTTCCTCCTCCTCTTCTTCCTCCTCCTCCTCTTCCTCCTCTTCCTCCTCCTCTTTCTTCTCCTCCTCCTCCTCCTCCTCTTCCTCCTCCTCTTCTTCCTCCTCCTCCTCTTCCTCCTCCAGGGCTGCCTGGTCCCGGGCTGCCTGGTCCCGGGCTGCCTGCTCCCGGGCTTCCATACGTGCCCTTGCCCGTGCTGAAATGTTCATGTTGATGGCATAGAAATCGAAGATTGGGTTTCATAAAAAAGGGGGAAAGAAAAATTCACATTAGTCATGCTCATAACCTTCAAAATTATCATTGCTGTGATATTTCAGACATTTATCATGCAAACTATTTGATATCCTACACCCAAAAACTGATCAACTACTTAAACCCCCCCCTATACACCCCCTATACACCCCCTATACACCCCCTATACACCCATATACCCCCATATACCCCCATATACACCCATATACACCCATATACACCCCCATACACCCATATACCCCCATATACACCCATATACACCCATATACACCCCCATACACCCATATACCCCCCATATACACCCATATACACCCATATACACCCATATACACCCCCATATACCCCCCATATACACCCATATACCCCCCATATACACCCATATACCCCCCATATACACCCATATACACCCATATACACCCCCATACACCCATATACCCCCCATATACACCCATATACCCCCCATATACACCCATATACACCCATATACACCCATATACCCCCCATATACACCCATATACCCCCCATATACACCCCCATACGCAGGAACATATTTATAAAAAGTACACAAAACATTGCTAAAAAACGCTGACATACTAGTAATCAAAACATCGGGCAATATGGCGGCGAAGGCTGCTGAGTAAAACCGGCTGCCGCCGGCGCAGGTCTGACCAGCGCCGCTCAACCTGCCCCAGGCTTCTGCGGACGCCGGTCGTAGAGAAGATGAGGCGGCGGGCAGCAGTATACGCCCGCCGCTTGTCGGCATTACTGACATATGGGCCCCTGGGCCCCAGGTGACGGTCCATCACTTCCACCAGGGCCAAAAGCTCTGAGGTGGAAAAGGGCCTAGCTCTTGGACAAGTCATATTGGCAATGGCGCAGTTATTAATTGCAGGTACATATATCACTTTTGGTGCTTGTTGATTGGTCGAAAAAATTGTTTGTTTGGTATTAACTTTATTAATCCTTCTTACATTAACAAACTGGATGCGAATAGAAACTTACGCGGACCGTTCCGATATACACACACCACAACCAACAGCATGCATTCAATGAAGAGAGAAGTACTGTATTTACAGTGTGCGGAAAATAATACACGCAACCCTCTACTTATAACTACGCTGCTTAAAGGGGGCACGATACACCGATATGCATGGAGAGGAGTACTGTATATACAGTAGGCGGAAAATAATACACGCAACCCTCTACTTATAACTACGCTGCCTAACGGGCCACAATGCAACATGTTGCTGTATGACAATTTCATACACATTACATATGTAAGGAAAGCATTATAACGTGATGTTTTGAAATGTGACTCACAAAGCATACACGAACTCCAACAGATACCAGCTGACAACACTCGTCATTGGAATGACAGGTGCCCACATGTCACGATGTAGCACAATGCTCCACAACCTGTGTATGTGCATATACAGGTGTTTGATCAGGTGCGTCGAGACCTGCGTAATTTAAGCGGGAATTATCGGCGGGAAATATCGGCGTAAATTTGCATCTACATTGCGGGAAAAAATATACGCCCCCTTGTTCATGGCGGGAGATTAACATATAAATATTCAGTCAGATGCAGCCCACAATTGCTGAAAACATGTCTGACTCAGACGATTCTGCAGCAGAGGACGCTCTGCAGAGAGCTACAGCACAATCCATGCTTGATGCACTCAACAAGAGGGAACAGGAGCAGAGAAGGAGGGCCCAAGAGAGGAGTCGCCTGCAAGATCAAGCGGGCCCCTCAGTAACAGGCCCTGGTGAACCTCCACCAGCTCCACAAGGGCCAAGCAACCAGCCAGAACAAGAGGTTGCATCTCTCCAAACAGGTGTGACCCAGCAGGTGCATGGTGAGAGAACTGGGGCCACCAGAAAACGTGCTGCAACATCTAGGGTGATGACTGAGCAGGATACCACCACCAGAAGGAGAAACCCTGCATTTGTAGAGGCCGAAATGCGAATTCTAGTGCCCAGGGCACGCAAATGGATTGAATTGGCAACCAGGAAGCCGGGTGCCAGTGCAAGGAGAAACCTTTGGGACAAGATCACAGAGGAAGTGAACCAGGTGTCACCAGTGGTCAGAACTTGGGACGCGGTGAAGAAAAGGTTAGTGTGTTTGTCAGGGCAATTTTTCAGCAGTCTCCAGCAGGAACTGAGGCCATTATTCTAGTTCACTCTTTCTGCCCAAATATTTCTTAGATGGACAAAACCATGTGCACTGCAGGTGAGGCAGGTGTTACTTGTGCAGAGATAATCAGATTTGGGTGAGGTTTTACACCTGCCTCACCTGCAGTGCACATGGTTTTGTCCATCAAAGAAATATTTGGCCACACATGGCAAAAAAACATAAGATCACCCACACTAGGAAATGTCACGTAGCTAGGGGTACCACCTAGTCCCTTTAATTCCGGACACATATTAATTACACAGGTTCTGTGGCTGGCTGACTTCAAGACTCCACTTCACCTAATTTTAAACTGCCACAGAACCTGTGTAAGTAACATGTGTCCAGAATTAAAGGGACTAGGTGGTAACCCTACACGTAGCACAGTGGTGCACATATCTCATGGTGATATTTGTATTTTTAAACTTGTAGGTGGACTGACTTCAAAAGTGCCCTGAAGAGGAAGATGACTGACCGGTACAACCACAGCATGTCCACCGGGAGCGGTCCTATGCCTGACCATTTGGAGTATACCCCCCTGGAGCTGGACTCCTGTGACGTGATCGATGTGGGGGAGATCAGGGGGATCTCCAATATGGACAGTGAGCTCCCGGCGGAGGTCTTTGCTGCTGCTTTTGATGGTAAGTCACAGTAATGCATTGTATTTAGAAAGATATTTTTTATTGCATATGTGATGGTGACATTGTTTTCAATTCTTATCCTAGCAGAAGCAGAAAGTCAGGATGTACCGGCAGCATCTTCCTCTGCAGAGCCACAGGTGGAGCAAGTGGTCCAGCCTCCACCAAGATGTCGCCCCCAGCCCCAGGAGACATGGAGTGAGAGCCTGTTGGTGACGCTGGACAGGATCGAACAGTAAGGGGTGGATGCTGCGATCCGTCAGCAGCAGGTGGCGGATTTTTTGGCGGAGTGGAAGGCCACAAACCAGCTGCAGGTTGAGGCGTTGAACCGCATTAATGAAACTCTGGCGGCTGGCATGCTAAGCATTGGCCAACACCTCAGCTGCCAGAATGAACTTCTTGCGGAGCAGCTGTCCACCGCCAGGTCCCTAAGGGACAATCCCCCACCTGCTGCCCCACCCCAAGCTGCTCCCCAACCTTCCACCTCGGCTGACCCTCCTGTGTCGACTAGGGGAAGACGCCGAAAGCCAGCTGAGCCAAAGGCCCCTGTCCCCAAGGCCCCATCTAAAAGGGGCAAAAAAGGGCCCAAATGAGACCTGGTTCACTTCCTCTGTGGTTGGAGCCCAAAGGTTTAAATTGCACTGGACATCCGGTTCCTGAGTTGCCCATCGATCCATTTGCGTGCCATGGGCATGAAAGTTCGTATTTTGACCTCTACAAATGCAGGATTTTTTTTTTTGGTGGTGTGTATCTTGCTTAGTATTCACCCTGGTTGTTGCAGTACGTATTCTGGTGTCCCCATTTCTTTCACCATTGCATTTGCAGGGTAACACATGTTTGGAGATATGCAACCTCTTGTTCTGGCTGTTTTATTATTTGTGTGTCTATTTTATTTGTTTCTTTGATTTCTCACATTAAAGTGTCAAGCTGTGATGCTGAACAGCAAATAAATTTATTTTACAAATTAAATCTAAATTGTGGTATGTGTCATTTCTTGTGTGAAACAAATACTAGATTTATGTGTACTTACTGCCCAGGGTATTTTTGAACATTTGTTGAAGTGTGGTCGAAGTTTCCCATGTGTAACCCTCTCCATGGCCATTCCCATGTTCCTATCCAACTTTTCCCTGCTAATTAGTTTGTGTCAGCACATGTGCAGAGCAACTTAATAGGTGAGAAAGCAGTTTGTGTGCAGGTGAGGTAGCTCCTACAGTAGTAGGTAAAAGCAGGTCCAGAACAATGCTTTCCTCATGGAGTGGGTGAGGCAGACAAACAAGGGTGAAAAGGTACATTTGTGTAGGAATGCATATGTGTCCTCCCTAAAAAAAGATGTGTGAATGGGCCAAACATGATAAATTAGCTTGTGAACAAACATGCATAACTTTTTAAATATATATGATTTGACAGTGTCATAAGCAGATGTAGGAATCCTTTGTTAGAGAGATGAGAGTGCAATAATGTGATTGGTGGCATCTTACATCCAGAGTGTAGTCAAATCCAAATCATAGCAGATGAGATAGTGGTACAGGTCATTATTTTGGGTACTATACAAAGATTGTGTGGAAACTAGTGGTCATGGGCTTCAAACATTGCTGAAACATCCTTTGTAGGTGTTAGATGTGGTTTATGTTATTGTATCCTAAATACAAAACCTATGTTAGTATTAGAGTGAACACGTTGACACATGTCGACTTGTGTAGATTGAGTGTGCTACTGCGTAAAGTCTATGAAAGCACGTAGTGAATGTGTCTGTTTAGCAAATACCTACCTTAGCGTATAAAAAGATTCTTACCTTAAATTAAACAAACCTTTAAATGTGGAGAAGTATAGAAACATAAGCTTCCAATGTGTTTGCGTGCTGTATGTGTGGCTATCAGGCAGTGAAATCATGGTTTGGAGTTAATAGACTGCAGCATTGCTTATTACATTCAGGTGTATGTGTTTGAGTAGTAATCAGCGTTAATTAGCCAACTCAGGCGCACGCTGGCATGCGGTATCTGTAGGGGTGGTTTGAGCTGGCGGCTGGCGGCCGCCTGTTTGGTGTCCGAAATGAACGGTGCCTTAGTCGATCGTGCGGTAGTAGCACCGCTCATTTTTGGTGCACACCCCCGTGTACGCCCATATTTACGCCCATTTTCCCTCATTATTTCGGCCGCTCCCATCAACACGCCCCTATGCCGCCCCATTACCCGTACACTCGCGTACAGGTTTTTTCGCACGTTGAGACACCGGCCGTAAGCGTTGTGGAGTGTTCGCGCCGGCGCATTAGCGTATCTGCACATGCGCAGATCGTAAAAAACCCCGGGACGTACGCGTACGGCCCGGACGCTCCAACCAGAATAAGGCCCATAGTGTACTGATGTAGTGTGGAGTATAGTTACATAGTTACATAGTAGGTAAGGCTGAAAAAAGACTTGCGTCCATCTAGTTCAACCTGGTATAGATATCCATTGCTGATTTGGTAGGTTCTGGTATTTTACAGACAAATTATATTTCTTATTTGTACCCATGGATGTTTTTCTCCAGTAAATGTTTGTCCAACTTTGCCTTGAACGCATTTAATGAGCCAGCCATTACCACCTCTCTGGGAAGAGAGTTCCAGAGTTTGACTGTTCTGACCGTAAAGAAATTCTTTCTACTAGCTGAATGAAATCTTTTTTCTTCTAATCTATACTCATGCCCTCGCGTCCTAGATTCCTTTCTAGTAGAAAATAGGGTGTGTGACAGTTCCTTATATTGGCCCTTGATATACTTGTACATGTTGAGCATGTTACCCCTTAAACGTCTCTTTTCTAATGTAAATAGTCTCAAATTGCTTAATCTCTCCCTGTAGCTTAAATTCTCCATTCCCCTAATAAGCTTTGTTGCTCGCCTTTGGACTTTTTCTAATTCTATGATGTCCTTTTTATAGTGTGGGGCCCAGAACTGTACTCCATACTCTAGGTGAGGTCTCACCAATGCTTTATATAGTGGCATAATTACCCTTGAGTCCCTAGTTTCCATTCCCCTCTTAATACATGCCAGAATTTTGTTGGCCTTTTTTGTAGCTACATTACAATGGGCACTACATCCTAGATTGCTGTCTATTTGGACTCCTAGATCCTTTTCAAGTATGGAATTACCCAGTTCCTCTCCGCTAAGGTTGTAACTTGCACACTGGTTGTGTCTCCCAAGGTGCATAACCTTACATTTATCTACATTGAACCTCATCTTCCATTTTTTAGCCCACTCATCTAGAATTGCAAGATCATTTTGAAGCATGGTGACATCTTCTGGTGATTTGATGACTTTGCTAAGTTTTGTATCGTCCGCAAAGATGGATACATTGCTGAGTAACCCTATCCCAATATCGTTAATAAAAATGTTAAACAAAATGGGCCCCAAAACCGAGCCCTGGGGCACTCCACTTAGTACCGGTATCATATCTGATACGCCACCATTCACAACCACTCTTTGTTCTCTATTACATAGCCAATTCCCTACCCATCTGCAGATATTTTCACCCAATCCTAGGTTCTCCATTTTATTAATCAATCTCTTGTGTGGGACAGTATCAAATGCTTTAGCGAAATCTAGGAAAATCACATCTACAGCATTTCCATTATCGAGGTTTTTGCTAACCTCTTCATAGAACCCTAGTAGATTAGTTTGGCATGAACGATTTTTCACGAACCCATGTTGGTTAGTACTGAGTAGACGGTGATTATCTAAATATTCCTGGATACCATCCCTTAAAAATCCTTCAAATAGTTTACCCACAATTGATGTTAAACTAACGGGTCTGTAATTAGCGGGATCTTCCTTTTTTCCTTTTTTGAATATTGGCACTACCTCTGCTATTCTCCAATCTTTTGGTACTATACCTGACGATAGTGACTTGCTAAAAATATAATGTAGGGGGGTAGCTAGTTCATCCCTTAATTCCATTAATACCCTCGGATGAATCCCATCTGGCCCTGGTGACTTATTTGTTTTGAGTTTGCTTAGCCTCAGTATTATTTCCTTCGGCGTGAAATCCACAATGAGATCTGGCTTATTTGTCCCATTTGTGGTAAATGTTCGTTCCACAGTCTGCTCTCCCTTAGTAAATACTGATGAGAAGAACTCATTTAACAGTTTTGCTTTTCCCTTGTCCTCAGTAACACTTTTTCCACTAGTATCAGTTAGTGGGCCTATGTTTTCCTTAATTAAACGTTTACTATTTATGTATTTAAAAAACTTCTTTGGGTTGGTTTTGCTTTCAGTGGCTATGCACTCTTCATATAATATTTTAGCTGCTTTGATTACCCCTTTACAAGTTTTGTTTGATTCTTTGTATTTTGCGAACGCCTCCTCATTCAAGTTATTTTTATAGAATTTAAAGGCTCTGGTTTTATTGTTGATAGCTGACCTTACTTCTTTGTCCAACCATGGTGGCTTTTTTTTGTTGAATTTACCTTTAATTACTTTAGGAATGTATTCAATAGTTAGTGAATCAAGCACCTTTTTTAGAGTATCCCACATTTCCTCTGCATTTTTTCCCTTCATAACCGTTTCCCACCCAATTCCTGTAAGGGCTTCCCTGAATAATTCAAAGTTCGCTTTTCTGAAGTTTAGTATTTTTGCAGATCCTTTTTGATGTAATTTACTGAAGTTGATTTCCAGTGAAACCATATTGTGATCACTATTCCCTAATTGTTCAATTACTTTTGTGTTTGAAACTAAGTCTGTGTTATTTGTTAATACTAAGTCCAAGAGCGCCTCATCACGAGTTGGAGTTTCTACCGTTTGTGTAATAAACTGGTCTTTAAGTAAGCTTAAGAACCCATTGCTTCTTGCTGATTTACCTGTTTCGTTTTCCCAGTCAATGTCGGGTAAATTAAAATCCCCCATAATTAATACCTGACCCTGATTTGATGCTTGTTTGATTTGGTTTAAAAGAAGAGACTCTTCCCTTTCATTTATATTTGGTGGTCTAGAGCATACCCCTATTATAAATTTGTTTTTTGGTTTCTTATTATTGTCGGTTATCTCTGCCCTCACTGTCTCTGAGTTGTCGTCTTCCAGGTCTGTGCTCATTTTTTTCATAAATGATGTTAAGTTATTATTTACATATAGGCACACACCCCCGCCCCTTCTATTTTCCCTGTCTTTCCTGTAGAGTGTATATCCCTCCATGTTTAATGCCCAGTCATGCGACTCATTACACCATGTTTCTGTAATACCAATGATGTCGTAGTCATCCCTACTGATCACCGTTTCAAGCTCCCCGATTTTACTCACTAAGCTTCTTGCATTAGCCAGTAAGCATTTTAATTTATGTTTATTTTTAGATATGGCTCTAATATTGTGATTAGTTTCACCCCAGGACCCATTTGAATTCTTTACTAGCTTCCTCTTTCCCCTCTCCCCTTCAATAGACTCTCTACAGGCCTCCCCACCATGCACACTGCCTGCCCTCTCCATAGGGGGCATGTAGTGTACTGATGTAGTGTGGAGTATAGGGGGCATGTAGTGTACTGATGTAGTGCGGAGTATAGGGGGCATATAGTGTACTGATGTAGTGTGGAGTATAGGGGGCATATAGTGTACTGATGTAGTGTGGAGTATAGGGGGCATATAGTGTACTGATGTAGTGTGGAGTATAGGGGGCATATAGTGTACTGATGTAGTGTGGAGTATAGGGGGCATATAGTGTACTGATGTAGTGTGGAGTATAGGGGGCATATAGTGTACTGATGTAGTGTGGAGTATAGGGGGCATATAGTGTACTGATGTAGTGCGGAGTACAGGGGGTATATAGGACCTTATTCATATCCATTTGGTCCTCTGTGCATTCACATTTTCTGCGCATGCTTAGAGACACCGTATCGCCGACCATCGAATGATTTCCCCCTGCCTGCGAATGGATGAGTATGTAAATCATCCATTCGCAGCCATGCGCGGGGGGGGGGCTCACTGCAGACAGCACTCTGATTTCACAGCCTTGCAAGTCAATGACAACAAGGTACCCTTGTACCTGTTTGGTACGGTGGGACCGTATACGGGCGGATCTGGCTTTTTTTTCATCTGCGCATGCGTATCTTTCGCAATGCGCATGTGCGGCGACCTCACACTGCTCACGGACGGGTCTCTCCGTGCGGAAAAACCTGTCCGCAGGAGTGCGGTCATTGTGGGCGGCATGTGGGCGTTTTTATGGGAGCGGCCGGAATAATGAGGAAAACTGGGCATAAACATGGGCGTACACGGGGGTGTGCACACAAAATGCACGGTGCCACCACCTCCTCGATCGGCGAACGCACCGTGCATTTTGGCCCAAAAACAGGCGGACACCAAAGATTGCTCCTGACCACCCCTAGAGATCTGGGTCTGCTAATTAACGCTGATTACAGCCCTCAAACACATTGGAAGCATATCTTTCTACACTTCAACATGTAAAGGTTGGTTTAATCTTAGCTAATATTCATTGTAATACCTGGTTATATATGTCCAGGTAGTTATTTTATAACCATCTACACCCATTCAGAAAGTGTTTTTCTCTTTCAATGGTCCTGGTGACACAGCTCAACTTTGGGATGTAGGAGGGTCCGTAGGAGCAAGGCACCTATCCTAAAGCTTTTGGAGGGTAGGCTCCTCCCCTTCTGCATCCCAGACTCCTCAGTTTGTGTTAGGTGCCCACTGGAGTGGGTGCTATTCTAAAGGTCTGCTGGAGCAGCCGAAGGATTAGAGTTAGTTAGGAGTTTTTTATTTTATTAACTTTTACACTAGCTAGGTAGGCACAGTGTGAGGGTTCTCATTGAATCCTCACACTGACAGCGCAGCAGGAGCTGGCAGAAGCGCTTCCTGTCAGCTCACTGCGCACAGGGGAGACACTGTCTGGTCTCCCTGTGCAGCGCCTACAGCTTCTATTAAGAAGCTGCCTGGGCTCCGGTGCGCTCCGAAACTGGCTTCACGCTAGGTGGGGATCATGGGGGACAGGCGCTCCGTGATGGCGGCGGCCATTTTCTGCGGAGCTTACACACTGAGCTCCTGTATGAGAGGACAGCAGTGTGTTACAGGCATGTTCCAAGTGGTCCCCAGCAGAGGGGGAGACACTGGAACTTGGAGATCCTGCAGCGGCTGTCTGGGGGTGGTTGGCGCCAAAAGCCACGGACCCCGCAACAGCAGGGACTTGGTCTCTTCCCTCTCTCTGTTTTGGTGCCATTCAGAATGCTTGCAGCGGAGCTGAGCTGGCTGACAGATCCTAGCAGTGATTGGATTTCCTGGGCATCGTTTTCCCCACTTCTGAAAGCTTCAGACAGATAAGTGACTGTGGTACATTGGCTCTGTATAAAACACCTGTACTTTGTGCACTGTGACTGTGTTACTTTTTGCATCATGTCTGAGCAACAGTCTGTGGCTTTGGGGGAGGGAGCCCTTAATGCATTGTGCGCTTGTAGTTTTTGTACACTAAAATTTGTCCCTGAGCAGATGGCCAAGGGGGGCTTGTGTATTACTTGCGCTGGTGTGAGACCCATGGGCAGTGAACCCCAGAGGGTAGAGCAATCGGAGCCTGCGTGGGCCAGTGCCCTGGGCAGGTCTGTAAATGCCTTAGTGCAATTGCTGGACAGGCAGAGTGATGTGTTGGTAGCTTCCCCTAGACCTATGTCATCATCTCAGCAGTCCTCTGGCTCCTTGCCTTTGACTCAAGCAGATCCTGGTTTCTTACAGGTCATTCAAGATACTGCTAAGGGGATCAGCAGGTTTAATGATTAGTTAGACAAATTTGATGGTGATACTGTAGGGACCCCAAAAAGGTCTTATTCAGTGCCATTGCTTGTTGCTGAAGAGGAGGGAGAGTACACAGACATCCCCTGGGATCAGGGTGATGACTCTGAGGATTCCTCTGCCCCATGGGTGGAGGATTTGATTACTGCTGTTAAACAGGCTTTGGATTTGTCTGTGGAGGATAAAACTCCTGTAAAAGGTGTACTTAAGTGGCAGCGTAAGGAAACTGTTACCTTCCCTGCGGATGAAGGTTTACAGGATTTATTGGAAGGGGCTTGGAAAACGCCTGATAAAAGGCTTCAGATGCCTAAGAGATTTTTAAGTCTATACCCCATGCCTTAAGGCTCATGAAGACCTCTGGGAAAAAGTTGCGGTGGCACGGCTTTGTAAAGCCACGGTGCTACCTGTCCAGGGGGGGCAGCCTTTAAGGACCCCGTAGACAAGAAGATTGAAGGTAACCTCAAGGCAATATTTGAAGGGGTGGGTTTTACTTTACGCCCTCTTATAGCATCAGCCTGGGTCTCTAAGGCCATGATTGTGTGGGCCAAAGACTTATGTACAATTTTGCATGCTGATCCAGGTGTGTTACGGCTTGCTGAGAAGCTAAAAGCAGCTGCGGAGTATGTGCTTGAGGCTGAGGAGGAAGCTCTCAAAATGGCTTCCAGAGTATCCACGGTGTCCGTCAATGCCAGGAGAGTGCTTTGGCTTAAAGCCTGGGAGGCGGATAATGAATCAAAAAAGGCCTTAGAGGCATTAGCTTTTAAAGGAAAGCTGTTGTTTGGTTCAGAGCTGGAAGAGATTATTAAGCAGCAGTGGCAAACGCAGGATTTTCAGAAGGGGGTTTCCAGAGGGGCGGAGCAAAGCATGGAGATGGACGCTTAGGTGACCCAGTATATGCCGGGTCAGTTAAATTATTATAGATAGACCAAATGTATATAAATAATAATAATAATAATAATAAAAAAAAAAATATATATATATATATATACACACACACACACACATACAGGGGTGTCAACAGCAGTGCAAGACCCCGGGGCATAGCAATGTATTGGGGCCCCTACCGATCCTCCAGTGGTAGGGGTGGGGGAGGCTTTGATGTCCTGCGGGTGGTAGGGGGTATTATATCAACCGCTCTGCATGTAGGGCCTGGATCAGTAATTTCCACTAATTACCCCTTTACTGCACAGATGGTGGGAGAAGGGGCATTGGGCTGAATGAAGGGGCCCTGATACATAACTTCCAGGGTGGTAGAGAATGTTTAATATGCAGAGGAGGGGTGTATAGTTGAGTGGGCTCATTATTCATAATTTTCTGGTGGGAGGACAGCTTGCTTGACTGCAGATATCTCCAGTTCCCGGAAATAGATTTCTTCGATTTTAATGGAATTAAAAACTAGAGAATCCCACCTACCAAATGGTATTGGGGACTAGGTGATCATACTTCAGGAGGCAGAGCAATCTGCCCACGAGTATATAATACTACATATTAGGTGTGTGGAGCTGGAGCAGTAACCAGCTGCTGGAAGGCTGATATCTCTGATTCTTGGAACAGTAGAGACAAGCTACTAGTGTTCCTCACAGGGAAAGAGTCCCAGCTTTTGGAATATACCCTCAAAAAAAACAGACAGAACCTGAAATATCTGACTGGGAATAACAATTAACAGGTTTGGATGGGGACCACTGTTTTGAAGTCAGATATCTCCGGTTCCCAAGGGCCGATTTTTACAATTCTTGTACCCCTGGAAAGAGGAGACCCTCAGCTTTCAGCTGAGGGCCCTTAGACTCCTGGGGGGGGGGTTCTGGGTACTCAGAAACCCCCCCTGCGTGCGCTACTGAGCAGGCCACGGGAGGCAAAAGTACCTTCCTGCCGGCTCCTGCAGCTAAACAGGCCTCAAGGTTTTCTGCTTTTAGGCCGTCCTTTCGGCCCTCCCCTAGAGGGGGTGTGTCCTTTTGAGGACAGTCCTTTAGGGGAAAGTTTCAGTCCTCCAGGGGCAAGGCCCCAAAGTCAAAGTTCGGTTCCTTTCATAAGAAACCGAACACCAAAGGTGAGGACAAGCCCTCAGCATGACTACCTGGGAAATATCCCAGCGGTAGTCAAGGTGGGGGGGCGTCTGAGATGGTTCAGGGACGCTTAGGCATTGTTGGGCCGGGAACCTTGGGTGTTGGACATTGTATCTCAGGGTTACAGGATTCCCTTCAAAGGTCTTCCTCCGAGAAGATTCATTCCTACACCACTGCCAAAGGAGTCTCGGCTCCGTGCTGCTCTTCTGAGAGCGGCTCAATCTCTCTTAGAGAAAAGTGTGGTGATCCCGGTCCCTCGTGCGGAGTGGAAGAAAGGCTTTTATTCCACTCTATTTTTGGTGCCCAAGCCAGACGGGTCCTTCAGACCAATCTTAAATTTAAAGTCTTTGAATCTCCATCTGTGAGTAGACCATTTCAAGATGGAATCTCTACGGTCTGTGCTGCTAAGCCTGGACCAGGGAGAATTTTGGGCGTCCATGGATGTCCAGGACGCATATCTGCATGTTCCTATCCACCCGGAACATCAGGCTCTATTGAGGTTTGCAATAGGAGACCTGCATTTGCAATTCCAGGCGTTGCCCTTTGGTCTGGCCCCAGCACCAAGGGTATTCACCAAAATTATGTCAGTAATGGCGGCTGCTCTCCGACTGAGGGAAATCACTGTGATTCCATATTTGGACGACGTGCTGTTCAAAGCAGAGTCGGCGGAGAGATTGCAGAGTCACTTTGCAGCAGCCATCAGTTTTTTGCAAGCTCACGGTTGGCTTTTAAACTTACAAAAGTCTCAGCTTGTGCCGTCACAGAGTCCAGTTCCTAGGGGTTGTCCTGGATACCCATCTACAAAAGAGATCGGGTATTTCTACCAGAGACAAAGGCCAGGGACATAGCCACCTTAGTTCAGGAGATCCTGGGGTCTCAGAGTCCATCGGTTTGGAGGTGTCTCAAACTGCTGGGGAAAATGGTGGCGACTTTCGAGACGCTACAGTTTGCCAGGTTCCACTTTCGAGTGTTCCAGTGGGACATCCTGACATCTTGGTCGGGGAATACTCAGACCATGAAATCAGAGCACATAGTGTTGTCTCCAGAAACACGGTCTTCCCTGCAATGGTGGATGGAGGTGGATTTCCTTCAGTGGGGACGGTCTCTGCTGTCCTGGGACTGGCTGGTAGTCACTACCGACGCCAGTCTCAGGGGCTGGGGGGCAGTGGTTCTGGACCTACGCCTTCAGGGCTTATGGACCTCGGAGGAGTCTGCCTCACTATCTTGGAACTGCGGGCTGTGTGGAAAGTGATATCTCTGGCAGGAGAAAGATTGCAGGGTCTTCCTTTGAGGTTTCAGACCGACAACGCCACGGCTGTGGCGTACCTGAATCATCAGGGAGGCACACACAGCAAGCTGGCCATGTGGGAGGTTTCCCGGATCTTCTTGTGGGCGGAACAGAATGTTCCAGCATCATCAGCGATATTCATCCCAGAGTGGAGAATGTCGAGGCCGATTTCCTGATCAGGGAGGAACTGCGAGAGGGGAAATGGAGCCTGAACCCACAGGTATTTCATCAGATTACAGTGAAGTGGGGAACTCCGGATGTGGACCTGATGGCATCAAGGTTAAATCATCAGGTGCCCAGGTTCTATGCCAGGACAAGAGATCCACTGGCCGAAGCAGTGGATGCAATGACTATCCCCTGGGAGGGGAATCTACTTTATGCCTTCCCGCCGTTTCCAATGCAGGCAAGAGTGTTGAAAAGAATCCAGTCCCAAAGAATTCCGGTGATTCTTGTAGCTCCAGATTGGCCAAGGAGGTCCTGGTTCTCGAGGCTTCAGAGATTGTCGGTGGACTCGTGGCGTCTACCTCTGAGGTCAGATCTGTTAAGCCAAGGGCCGTTCTTACACCTGGATTCAGCTCGGCTAGATTTGACGGCTAGGCTATTGAGACCGCCATCTTGAAGAACAAGGGTTTCTCGGAGGCTTTGGTTAACACCATGGTGAAAGCTAGGAAGTCAGTGTCTTTAGCTAACTATTATAGGGTCTGGAAGACCTATATTAGGTGGTGTGAAAGGCAGAAGTCGCATACATCGCGATTTCGACTGTCTAAATTGCTGGAGTTTCTGCAGGATGGTTTCTCGTCTGGGTTAAGCCTTCAGTCACTCAAGGTACAGATATCGGCCTTGTCGATTTACTTCCAGAAAAGGATAGCATTGCTACCGGAGGTGCAAACTTTCCTGCAAGGGGTTTCACGATTGAAACCTCCCTACAAGCAACCAGTGGCTCCATGGGATTTATCGCTGGTACTGGAGTGTCTTCAAAAGGCGCCTTTTGAGCCGTTAAGGTCGGCTGACCTTAAGTTCCTTACATGGAAGCTTGTATTTTTGTTGGCAGTTGCGTCAGCAAAGAGAGTATCGGAGTTGGGAGCATTGTCCTGCAAGTCTCCTTTTCTTATATTTCATGATGACAGGGCTGTTCTTCGAACAGTACCCCAATTTTTGCCAAAAGTAGTCTCTGCTTTTCATTTGAATCAGGAGATAGTTCTGCCTGTGTTCCAGCCCCCAGATGGTTCAAGGAAAAGGGACAAATTGAGGAATTTGGACGTTGTGCGCGCCTTACACATTTATGTGGACAGGGTGAAGGGTGTCAGAAAGACTAAAACTCTGCTAGTCTTGTATGATGTGCACAAGATTGGTTGGCCTGCCTCTAAGCAGACCATTGCTAGGTGGTTGCGTTCCGTCATTGCCTTGGCATATACTAAGGTTGGTAGGCCTGTTCCGGCCAGGATAAATGCGCATACCACCAGGTCGGTCGCCACCTCTTGGGTGGTTCGACATGGGGCCACAGCTGAGCAAGTTTGCAGGGCCGCCACTTGGTCATCTGTTCACACTTTTGCCAAATTCTATAGGTTTCATGAGTTCGCGCCGGAGGACGCATCATTCAGGCGAGCAGTGATGAGAGCTACAGATCTGAGCGTACCCTCCCAAAGGACCGGCTCTGGAACGTCCCAATGTTGAGCTGTGTCACCAGGACCATTGAAAGAGAAAAAGGGATTTTTGTAAGAACTTACCGTTGGAATCCCTTTCTCTGATATGGTCCTGGTGACACAGCGATCCCTCCCTTATATTGTGTACACACGGGAGCAATATTAGGTAAAATCGCTGGGAATATGGTCGCTGATAAATCGCCAGCTGCGTGCTCCCTTGTGCACTCCCTGCTGGTCGCTGGAGCATGCTTCTGCGACCAGCGGCTTTCCCCGGCAATCACTGTGCCGGGAGGTCAGCGCAGCCCAGTGCCGCTGCTCCCTCCCTCCTCCCTTCACGGAGGTCAGCGCCGGGGAGATCAGCATTGATCTCCCCAGCCCTGTGCCGCTGCTCCCTCCCTCCTCCCTTCACGGAGGTCAGAGCCGGGGAGATCAGCATTGATCTCCCCAGCCCCGTGCCGCTGCTCCCTCCCTCCTCCCTTCACGGAGGTCAGCGCCGGGGAGATCAGCATTGATCTCCCCAGCCCCGTGCCGCTGCTCCCTCCTTCCTCCCTTCAAAGTGACAGCAGCAGCGTCTGCTGCTGCTGCACTCCCCCTCCGTCCCGTAGCAGTGTCTCCTTTTCATCGCTGATGAAAAGGAGACACTGAGCAATATGATTGCTGGCAATATATTGCTAGCAATATATCGCTAGCAATCATATTGCACCGTGTGTACACAGCATTACGCTCAGTAAGTATGCCAGTGTTCATGATGTTTCATGTTATATATGGTTGAAAAGTTATTTTTAAAATTGTGCATATAATATGTGCAGGCGTTTGTACTGAGTTAATGTATTCCAGTGGCTTTGCAAGATTGAAATGAGGAGTCTGGGATGCAGAAGGGGAGGAGCCTACCCTCCAAAAGCTTTAGGATAGGTGCCTGGCTCCTACGGACCCTCCTACATCCCAATGTTGAGCTGTGTCACCAGGACCATATCAGAGAAAGGGATTCTTACAAAAATCCCTTTTTTTATACTTTAAAAAGCAGGACACTCAATTCACAGGAGTCGGCCCCCTGGACGGGTTACCGTCGACAAGCCGGCGGGGACCAGCTGGAAGAGCCGTCGGAAGGGGACGCTCGCGCCTCTCGTGAGCACGCGTCCCCTTCTCGCAATCGATATGGCGCTGGCAGGGGATGGCGGCTGGCATCGCCTTCCCCTGCCAAGATGGGACCTGCCCCATCTGTACATTATGCACTTTCATATCTGCTATAAACTTTATGTAGCACCCTCTGTATGTAAGATGCCACCAAGCACATTATTGCAATCACATATCACTAACAAAGGATCCCAACATCTGCCTATCACACTCTAAAGTCTTATTTTGAACAATAGTAGAACATGTTTGCATGTGGCGTATGCTCAGATATACGGAAGGTGTCGGTGGGAAAACAGACGATATCCGTCCGTGCACTGTGGCGTACGCTCTGATGTACGACAGGTATCGGTGACTAAGAGGGAGATCTGTCCATGCACGGTGGCGTACGCTCAAGTGAACGCCACTCCCCATTGTCGGTGTCTGTGACCGTTCGTGTGCGGCTGTTCTGTGGGCGGCCTTACGCTCACTGTGAGCGTACGGAAAACGCACGGTGTGATGGACCGTACGCACGTTTCACCGGACCAAACAGAATAACCCCCATAGTGTAGTGATGTTGTGCGGAGTATAAGGGATATATATATATAGTGCAGTGATGTAGTGCGGAGTACAGGGGTATATAGTGTAGTGATATAGTGCTGAGTATAGGGGGTATATAGTGTAGTGATGCAGTTCGGAGTTCAGGGGGGTATGTAGTGCAGAGTGTAGGGGATATATAGTATAGTGATGTAGTATAGGGGTATATAGTGTAGTGATGTACTGCGGAGTATAAGGGGTATATAGTGTAGTTATGTAGTGTGGAGTATAGGGGGTATATAGTGTAGTGATGTAGTGCGGAGTATAGGGGGGTATATAGTGTAGTGATGTAGTGCGGAGTATAGGGGTATATAGTGTAGTGATCTAGTGCAGAGTATAGGTGTATATAGGGCATTATTCTGCTCGGAGCGGCCAAACGTGCGTA
The DNA here is from genome assembly GCF_055691185.1 of Crinia signifera. Lineage (NCBI taxonomy): Eukaryota > Metazoa > Chordata > Amphibia > Anura > Myobatrachidae > Crinia > Crinia signifera. The sequence continues at coordinate 144,225,400 of NC_139218.1, read as the reverse complement.
CGTTCGCCATTACCGCACGCTAGCCGTACGCGGCCGTTAGGGTTAAGTCCACCCACAAATCAGCCGCTTACGTACGGGCAGAAATACCGTAGAAGGGGAGTGGCGTACAAATGAGCGTACGGCAACGTACGCGGACGGCCCAGCCCTTGCACTCCGACAACAGGCGTACAACTGAGCATACGGCGCCGTGTACGGCCGTCTTTCCTCCGTCTCCCCACCGACTTCTTGCGGAGATCTGAGCGTACGCCAGTTTGCACGGACGGGTCCCTATTGTTTTCAATGGAAAACTCAGCTTATGTCACCGCTCGTGAGAGTGAGCGTACGTCCATGCACGCTGGCATACCCTTCACATATATGGACCTGCAAATCTTGCCTCTCAACTACTAATCTGACAATTGATTAATTAATCTATTTGTTATTCACTTATTGTTTTCTATTAACTCAATTGTCTACCTTAATAAAGACCTAATAAAACTACATTTGAACCCTCATTACATGTATATTTGTTATGTTCTAATGTGGCATTTTAATCACTATCTATGTGTCCCCATATTGCTGTTACTTTTAAATCAAGTTATGTTGGTGTTTCTGTATATGTACTAAATTATGTACGTAATTACTTTGTCCAAAATGTGTAATTTTATACCTACCCTGATGTTATGTGTGATGTTTTAATCGAACAACATTAAACATTCATGCATTTTCACTATGTGTTATTTTACTCAAAAACACACACATTCACACATCAATCATTACCCCTCACCTCAAATTACAAGTATAACTTACAGTACACATCTGTATGTACCTACCCTTACACGCCCTCTAACATATTTATTATTAAAAACACAGGCAATTTCGAACTGTAATCCAACTTTTATTTTATACCAAAAAAAAAAGGGGGGGGGGATAAATAAAAAATTAAAGGCGGGCCTCCATAAGCCCAAAAAGGAGCTGGAGGTAGACAAGGGTCAGCATTATTTCCCGCATTATTGCTGCCACCTCCTCCTGCTGCTGTTCAGTGTCTGTAATGAAGGGATAAAACAAAAAATTAATATATAACATACACAAATGTTTGTTGTATTTGTACATAATAAAAAGTTCAGAGTTATGTGTGAAGGCCACATACATTTAGAAACTACATTGAAGATGGGTCTGCTGTAAACACAGTACTAAAAAAAAATATGTTAACACACACATACTGTACATAGTAAATAACATTAATTCAATTACTCCTTCATCAATGAATGTATGCTGTATCCCAATTGGTACTTTGGTTTTGGGGGACTCTCCTCTAACCTCACAATTAGCCTGTGCTATTTAAGGGTTATGACATTGTTGTGGCTTAAGCACTCCTTACTATTTTAAATTTAGGACATTGCTGTACAAATTATAGGCCTACAGCTATGTTTGTAAAGCATGCATCCGCATGGCCTCACACACTATTACCAAAACAATCTCTACATTTAAGTTGCACCAGTGGCAGATTAAGCCTTTGGGGGGCCCGGGGTACTTTAGAGCGGGGGGCCCCCTTGCACTTGTCATTACTGGCCGCACACTGCATGGGCGAATATTATACTGTCAAAACATAGAGTAAAGGCAGAATAAACTTGGTCAATGGTTACCTGCAGGGGATATATATATATATATAGACAGGGGGTTGGCGGCACTCGGAATAATAATAGACACCATATATATATATATACACACACCACATGAAAAGCCTGTGTTTGTCCCTCTGCCCCTTACTCTGGAGGAGACCTCACAGTCCTAGTGCTGCCTCTGATTAAAAACCCTCCTATGACTAAGCTGCTGCTGCTGTTCTCCATGGACCTGAGAAGCATGTAATGAGCTCCACCAATCAGAGCTCAGCACAAACTTCTCAGCCTCTGTCCTCTGGTGCAAAGTGTCATGGGACTTAGTCAACTCCCAGAAATGCACTGCACACTTGTGCAATCAGTGTGCCTTGCCTCCCGATGCTCAGCACCATAAATCATTGTCACATTGGCAGATAGGTGAAGCTGCAGCACTACCCCACCCATGCACACAACATTTAGCTAAAAAAAAAAAAACATAACTTAAACATTTTCTTTTTTTAAAAAAAATGACAACCACAGGGGGCCCCTAGCTAGAGGGGGTCCCAGGGGCACTGACCCCTTGCGCCTCCATTATAATCTGGCCCTGTGTTGCACATCATGCTGGGAACTGGAGTTACCCAACACCTGGAGCCACATAACTACCACACCACTAATGTCGGATATCTCATTGGATGTACTGTTATGTCAATTATTCAAGGGGTGAGGCATGGCCACACTCAAAAAAACCACCAAGGGGAGCCTTGTTCCTGGAGAAGGACAGGACACACCTCATGGTCGGCCTGCAGTGATATGTTGCAACTAATGTTGATGTTGGATACACATATGTGGTTGTTGTGATTGTTTATGTGTAGAAATGTGTAGGTCAACATTAGACACATTATTTACTTACGGCTACTTGAGCCATCCTGGGCGCCGCTGGTTGGCTGTGCAGTGGTTGGGGGGGGGGCAGGAGCAAGGAGGATGGTCCTGGTGTTTGGACCGAGGTAGTGGGTGTGACTGGGGAGTGGAGAGGTTTGGGGGTGGGTGGTGGAGAGGTGTAGGGGGGTAGGAAATGGGGTGGGGAGGGGGGGGGGTGGGGGTTGTGGAGGGGGTGGGGGTTGTGGAGGGGGGGGGGTTGTGGAGGGGGTGGGGGTTGGGGAGGGGGGGGGGGTTGTGGAGGGGGTGGGGGTTGTGGAGGGAGAAGGGGATGGGGAAATGGTGTGGGTCCAAACTGCACCCAGTGTCTCCTCTTCTTCCTCCTCCTCTTCTTCCTCCTCCTCTTCTTCCTCCTCCTCTTCTTCCTCCTCCTCCTCTTTCTTCTCCTCCTCCTCCTCCTCTTCCTCCTCCTCTTCTTCCTCCTCCTCCTCTTCCTCCTCCAGGGCTGCCTGGTCCCGGGCTGCCTGGTCCCGGGCTGCCTGCTCCCGGGCTTCCATACGTGCCCTTGCCCGTGCTGAAATGTTCATGTTGATGGCATAGAAATCGAAGATTGGGTTTCATAAAAAAGGGGGAAAGAAAAATTCACATTAGTCATGCTCATAACCTTCAAAATTATCATTGCTGTGATATTTCAGACATTTATCATGCAAACTATTTGATATCCTACACCCAAAAACTGATCAACTACTTAAACCCCCCCCTATACACCCCCTATACACCCCCTATACACCCCCTATACACCCATATACACCCCCTATACACCCATATACCCCCCATATACACCCATATACCCCCATATACACCCATATACACCCATATACACCCCCATACACCCATATACCCCCCATATACACCCATATACCCCCCATATACAGTCGGGCAAAAAAGTATTTAGTCAGCCACCAATTGTGCAAGTTCTCCCACTTAAAAAGATGAGAGAGGCCTGTAATTTTCATCATAGGTATACCTCAACTATGAGAGACAAAATGAGGAAACAAAAATCCAGAAAATGACATTGTCTGATTTTTAAAGAATTTATTTGCAAATTATGGTGGAAAATAAGTATTTGGTTAATAACAAAAGTTCATCTCAGTACTTTGTTATATACCCTTTGTTGGCAATGACAGAGGTCAAACGTTTTCTGTAAGTCTTCACAAGGTTTTCACAAACTGTTGCTGGTATTTTGGCCCATTCCTCCATGCAGATCTCCTCTAGAGCAGTGATGTTTTGGGGCTGTCGCTGGGCAACACGGACTTTCAACTCCCTCCAAAGATTTTCTATGGGGTTGAGATCTGGAGACTGGCTCGGCCACTCCAGGACCTTGAAATGCTTCTTACGAAGCCACTCCTTTGTTACCCGGGCAGTGTGTTTGGGATCGTTGTCATGCTGAAAGACCCAGCCACGTTTCATCTTCAATGCCCTTGCTGATGGAAGGAGGTTTTCACTCAAAATCTGACGATACATGGCCCCATTCATTCTTTCCTTTACACGGAGCAGTCGTCCTGTTCCCTTTGCAGAAAAACAGCCCCAAAGCATGATGTTTCCACCCCCATGCTTTACAGTAGGTATGGTGTTCTTTGGATGCAACTCAGCATTCTTTCTCCTCCAAACACGACGAGTAGAGTTGTTACCAAAAAGTTCTATTTTGGTTTCATCTGACCATATGACATTCTCCCAATCCTCTTCTGGATCATCCAAATGCTCTCTAGCAAACTTCAGACGGGCCTGCACATGTACTGCCTTTAGCAGGGGGACACGTCTGGCACTGCAGGATTTGAGTCCCTGGCGGCGTAGTGTGTTACTGATGGTAGCCTTTGTTACTTTGGTCCCAGCTCTCAGCAGGTCATTCACTAGGTCCCCCCGTGTGGTTCTGGGATTTTTGATCACCATTCTTGTGATCATTTTGACCCCACGGGGTGAGATCTTGCGGGGAGCCCCAGATCGAGGGAGACTATCAGTGGTCTTGTATGCCTTCCATTTCCTAATAATTGCTCCCACAGTTGATTTCTTCACACCAAGCTGCTTACCTATTGCAGATTCAGTCTTCCCAGCCTGGTGCAGGTCTACAATTTTGTTTCTGGTGTCCTTTGACAGCTCTTTGCTCTTGGCCATAGTGGAGTTTGGAGTGTGACTGTTTGAAGTGTTGGACAGGTGTCTTTTATATAGATAAAGAGTTCAAACAGGTGTCATTAATACAGGTAACGAGTGGAGGACAGAGGAGCCTCTTACAGAAGAAGTTACAGGTCTGTGAGAGCAAGAAATCTTGCTTGTTTGTTTTTGACCAAATACTTATTTTCCACCATAATTTGCAAATAAATTCTTTAAAAATCAGACAATGTCATTTTCTGGATTTTTTTTCCTCATTTTGTCTCTCATAGTTGAGGTATACCTATGATGAAAATTAAAGGCCTCTCTCATCTTTTTAAGTGGGAGAACTTGCACAATTGGTGGCTGACTAAATACTTTTTTGCCCGACTGTACACCCATATACACCCATATACACCCATATACACCCCCATATACACCCATATACCCCCATATACCCCCCATATACACCCATATACCCCCCCATATACACCCATATACACCCATATACACCCATATACACCCCCATACACCCATATACCCCCCATATACCCCCCATATACACCCATATACACCCATATACACCCATATACCCCCCATATACACCCCCATACTCAGGAACATATTTATAAAAAGTACACAAAACATTGCTTAAAAACGCTGACATACTAGTAATCAAAACTTACATCGGGCAATATGGCGGCGAAGGCTGCTGAGTAAAACCGGCTGCCGCCGGCGCAGGTCTGACCAGCGCCGCTCAACCTGCCCCAGGCTTCTGCGGACGCCGGTCGTAGAGAAGATGAGGCGGCGGGCAGCAGTATACGCCCGCCGCTTGTCGGCATTACTGACATATGGGCCCCTGGGCCCCAGGTGACGGTCCATCACTTCCACCAGGGCCAAAAGCTCTGAGGTGGAAAAGGGCCTAGCTCTTGGACAAGTCATATTGGCAATGGCGCAGTTATTAATTGCAGGTACATATATCACTTTTGGTGCTTGCTGATTGGTCGAAAAAATTGTTTGTTTGGTATTAACTTTATTAATCCTTCTTACATTAACAAACTGGATGCGAATAGAAACTTACGCGGACCGTTCCGATATACACACACCACAACCAACAGCATGCATTCAATGAAGAGAGAAGTACTGTATTTACAGTGTGCGGAAAATAATACACGCAACCCTCTACTTATAACTACGCTGCTTAAAGGGGGCACGATACACCGATATGCATGGAGAGGAGTACTGTATATACAGTAGGTGGAAAATAATACACGCAACCCTCTACTTATAACTACGCTGCTTAAAGGGGGCACGATACACCGATATGCATGGAGAGGAGTACTGTATATACAGTAGGCGGAAAATAATACACGCAACCCTCTACTTATAACTACGCTGCCTAAAGCGCCACAATGCAACATGTTGCTGTATGACAATTTCATACACATTACATATGTAAGGAAAGCATTATAACGTGATGTTTTGAAATGTGACTCACAAAGCATACACGAACTCCAACAGATACCAGCTGACAACACTCGTCATTGGAATGACAGGTGCCCACATTTCACGATGTAGCACAATGCTCCACAACCTGTGTATGTGCATATACAGGTGTTTGATCAGGTGCGTTGAGACCTGCGTAATTTAAGCGGGAATTATTGGCGGCAAATATCGGCGTAAATTTGCATCTACATTGCGGGAAAAAATATAAGCCCCCTTGTTCATGGCGGGAGATTAACATATAAATATTCAGTCAGATGCAGCCCACAATTGCTGCAAACATGTCTGACTCAGACGATTCTGCAGCAGAGGACGCTCTGCAGAGAGCTACAGCACAATCCATGCTTGATGCACTCAACAAGAGGGAACAGGAGCGGAGAAGGAGGGCCCAAGAGAGGAGTCGCCTGCAAGATCAAGCGGGCCCCTCAGTAACAGGCCCTGGTGAACCTCCACCAGCTCCACAAGGGCCAAGCAACCAGCCAGAACAAGAGGTTGCATCTCTCCAAACAGGTGTGACCCAGCAGGTGCATGGTGAGAGAACTGGGGCCACCAGAAAACGTGCTGCAACATCTAGGGTGATGACTGAGCAGGATACCACCACCAGAAGGAGAAACCCTGCATTTGTAGAGGCCGAAATGCGAATTCTAGTGCCCAGGGCACGCGAATGGATTGAATTGGCAACCAGGAAGCCGGGTGCCAGTGCAAGGAGAAACCTTTGGGACAAGATCACAGAGGAAGTGAACCAGGTACTTGGGACGCGGTGAAGAAAAGGTTAGTGTGTTTGTCAGGGCAATTTTTCAGCAGTCTCCAGCAGGAACTGAGGCCCTTATTCTAGTTCACTCTTTCTGCCCAAATATTTCTTAGATGGACAAAACCATGTGCACTGCAGGTGAGGCAGGTGTTACTTGTGCAGAGATAATCAGATTTGGGTGGGGTTTTACACCTGCCTCACCTGCAGTGCACATGGTTTTGTCCATCAAAGAAATATTTGGCCACACATGGCAAAAAAACATAAGATCAGCCACACTAGGAAATGTCACGTAGCTAGGGGTACCACCTAGTCCCTTTAATTCCGGACACATATTAATTACACAGGTTCTGTGGCTGGCTGACTTCAAGACTCCACTTCACCTAATTTTAAACTGCCACAGAACCTGTGTAAGTAACATGTGTCCGGAATTAAAGGGACTAGGTGGTAACCCTACACGTAGCACAGTGGTGCACATATCTCATGGTGATATTTGTATTTTTAAACTTGTAGGTGGACTGACTTCAAAAGTGCCCTGAAGAGGAAGATGACTGACCGGTACAACCACAGCATGTCCACCGGGAGCGGTCCTATGCCTGACCATTTGGAGTATACCCCCCTGGAGCTGGACTCCTGTGACGTGATCGATGTGGGGGAGATCAGGGGGATCTCCAATATGGACAGTGAGCTCCCGGCGGAGGTCTTTGCTGCTGCTTTTGATGGTAAGTCACAGTAATGCATTGTATTTAGAAAGATATTTTTATTGCGTATGTGATGGTGACATTGTTTTCAATTCTTATCCTAGCAGAAGCAGAAAGTCAGGATGTACCGGCAGCATCTTCCTCTGCAGAGCCACAGGTGGAGCAGGTGGTCCAGCCTCCACCAAGACGTCGCCCCCAGCCCCAGCCACAGGAGACATGGAGTGAGAGCCTGTTGGTGACGCTGGACAGGATCGAGCAGCAAGGGGTGGATGCTGCGATCCGTCAGCAGCAGGTGGCGGATTTTCTGGCGGAGTGGAAGGCCACAAACCAGCTGCAGGTTGAGGCGTTGAACCGCATTAATGAAACTCTGGCGGCTGGCATGCTAAGCATTGGCCAACACCTCAGCCGCCAGAATGAACTTCTTGCGGAGCAGCTGTCCACCGCCAGGTCCCTAAGGGACAATCCCCCATCTGCTGCCCCACCCCAAGCTGCTCCCCAACCTTCCACCTCGGCTGACCCTCCTGTGTCGACTAGGGGAAGACGCCGAAAGCCAGCTGAGCCAAAGGCCCCTGTCCCCAAGGCCAATGTTCCCTCTAATTTTATGAAGGTTGTGTGCGGCAAAACATTTTGGCTGTGCAACTTTGGAAGGAAATTTAAATTTGTGTGAGTCACTTATATTTAACTGAAAAATAACGTTCAGCTTTTTTGTTAACTTTACTTAAAAATGTTATTAAATATTTAAACATTCAAAACACAGCACACAATGTAGTTAATGGGTGAAACACACATTAATTGAGTCCACAACTGCAAAAAGGGACCACTGCTGCTTTGTGCGCTCTGTTGTAATGTCTGTGCACATGCTTGACGAGTTGTGTGCGCGCGCACGTGCGCACAGCTTAGAGGGAACACTGCCCAAGGCCCCATCTAAAAGGGGCAAAAAAGGGCCCAAATGAGACCTGGTTCACTTCCTCTGTGGTTGGAGCCCAAAGGTTTAAATTGCACTGGACATTCGCTTCCTGAGTTGCCCATCGATCCATTTGCGTGCCATGGGCATGAAAGTTCGTATTTTGACCTCTACAAATGCAGGATTTTTTTTTTTGGTGGTGTGTATCTTGCTTAGTATTCACCCTGGTTGTTGCAGTACGTATTCTGGTGTCCCCATTTCTTTCACCATTGCATTTGCAGGGTAACACATGTTTGAAGATATGCAACCTCTTGTTCTGGCTGTTTTATTATTTGTGTGTCTATTTTATTTGTTTCTTTGATTTCTCACATTAAAGTGTCAAGCTGTGATGCTGAACAGCAAATAAATTTATTTTACAAATTAAATCTAAATTGTGGTATGTGTCATTTCTTGTGTGAAACAAATACTAGATTTATGTGTACTTACTGCCCAGGGTATTTTTGAACATTTGTTGAAGTGTGGTCAAAGTTTCCCATGTGTAACCCTCTCCATGGCCATTCCCATGTTCCTATCCAACTTTTCCCTGCTAATTAGTTTGTGTCAGCACATGTGCAGAGCAACTTAATAGGTGAGAAAGCAGTTTGTGTGCAGGTGAGGTAGCTCCTACAGTAGTAGGTAAAAGCAGGTCCAGAACAATGCTTTCCTCATGGAGTGGGTGAGGCAGACAAACAAGGGTGAAAAGGTACATTTGTGTAGGAATGCATATGTGTCCTCCCTAAAAAAAGATGTGTGAATGGGCCAAACATGATAAATTAGCTTGTGAACAAACATGCATAACTTTTTAAATATATATGATTTGACAGTGTCATAAGCAGATGTAGGAATCTTTGTTAGAGAGATGAGAGTGCAATAATGTGATTGGTGGCATCTTACATCCAGAGTGTAGTCAAATCCAAATCATAGCAGATGAGATAGTGGTACAGGTCATTATTTTGGGTACTATACAAAGATTGTGTGGAAAATAGTGGTCATGGGCTTCAAACATTGCTGAAACATCCTTTGTAGGTGTTAGATGTGGTTTATGTTATTGTATCCTAAATACAAAACCTATGTTAGTATTAGAGTGAACACGTTGACGCATGTCGACTTGTGTAGATTGAGTGTGCTACTGCGTAAAGTCTATGAAAGCACGTAGTGAATGTGTCTGTTTAGCAAATACCTACCTTAGCGTATAAAAAGATTCTTACCTTAAATTAAACAAACCTTTAAATGTGGAGAAGTATAGAAACATAAGCTTCCAATGTGTTTGCGTGCTGTATGTGTGGCTTGCAGGCAGTGAAATCATGGTTTGGAGTTAATAGACTGCAGCATTGCTTATTACATTCAGGTGTATGTGTTTGAGTAGTAATCAGCGTTAATTAGCCAACTCAGGCGCACGCTGGCATGCGGTATCTGTAGGGGTGGTTTGAGCTGGCGGCTGGCGGCCGCCTGTTTGGTGTCCGAAATGAACGGTGCCTTAGTCGATCGTGCGGTAGTAGCACCACTCATTTTTGGTGCACACCCCCGTGTACGCCCATATTTACGCCCATTTTCCCTCATTATTTCGGTCGCTCCCATCAACACGCCCCTATGCCGCCCCATTACCCGTACACTCGCGTACAGGTTTTTTCGCACGTTGAGACACCGGCCGTAAGCGTTGTGGAGTGTTCGCGCCGGTGCATTAGCGTATCTGCACATGCGCAGATCGTAAAAAACCCCGGGACGTACGCGTACGGCCCGGACGCTCCAGCCAGAATAAGGCCCATAGTGTAGTGATGTAGTGTGCAGTATAGGGGTATTTAGGCCCTTATTTTGGTTCACTTACAGCTCCTTCTTAAATGGACAAAAACCATGTGCACTGCAGGGGTGGCAGATATAACGTGCAGATAGAATTCAATTGGGGAGGGATTTTACTTCAAAAGTGAGACCTACAGTATATTGCAGTGTAAAAATAAAGCAGTCAGTACTTTCCGTGCACAGAAACAAAATAACTCCAACAAATCTAATTCTCTCTGCACATGTTACATCTGCCCCACCTGCAGTGCTCATGTTTTTTTCCATTTGGGAAGGAATTTGCCTTTGCGAGTGGACCAGAATAAGGGCCATAGTGTAGTGATGTAGTGCAGAGTATAGGGGGTATATAGTGTAGTGATGTAGTGTGGAGTATAGGGGTATACTGTATAGTGTAGTGATGTAGTGTGGAGTATAGGGGGTATATAGTGTAGTGATGTAGTGCGGAGTATAGCGAGTATATAGTATACCGATGTAGTGTGGAGTATAGGGGTATATAGTGTAATAATGTAGTAAGGAGTATAGGGGTATATAATTTAGTGATGTAGTACGTAGTACAGTGGGTATATACAGTAGTGATGTAGTGTGGAGTATAGGGGGTATATAGTGTAGTGATGTAGTGTGGAGTATAGGGGGTATATAGTGTAATAATGTAGTAAGGAATATAGGGGTATATAATTTAGTGATGTAGTATGGAGTACAGTGGGTATATAGTGTAGTGATGTAGCGTGGAGTATAGGGGTATATATAGTGTACTGATGTAGTGTGGAGTATAGGGGGAATATATTGTAGTGATGTGTAGAGTATAGTAGGTATATAGGATCTCATTCTGATTGGTTCGCTGTTGCAAATTTCCAACGATGCGTGCTCGGAGACTTGCGTAGTCTTCATTCTTCATGCCGCTTACAGCGAGGGGGGGCTTTCAGTATAGGAGGTATATAGTGTAGTGATTTAATCCACAGTATAGGGTATATAGTGTAGTGATGTACTGCAGAGTTTAGGGGTATATAGTGTAGTGCAGGGGCGGATTGGCCCACCGGGAAACCGGGCCGCTTCCCGGTGGGCCGGCACATTTTTAATTAATAGCGGCCGCCCACCCTCCCAGGCTGGGCTGCGGACCGCCGAACCGCCATCTCCGCGGTTACCGGCCGCAGCAAAATGCTCTAATCAAAGATGGCTGCGGCCGGCCTCGGCTGTGACCATAGTTAAAATGGCCGCGGGAGGGCTGGTGCGCATGTGCGGCCGCACGCAGCACCTCCCGCGGTGCTTTCAGCCCGATTCACAGAGCTGACAGATTCGGCTTCTGCTTCCTCCTAGTGCCGCTGTTCTCATGGCTGACAGCAGGGGGAGCTAGCTGCGGAGGCAGCGTGCAGCTCAGCTCCTCTCAGGCTGTACTCCATGTGGCCGGGGGATGCAGGAAGTTTCCTCAGAGCCTGAAGCAAGCAGGGAAGGGGTGAGTGTTAAATGCCTAATGATTTTTTATACTGGCATTTGCTCTCCTGATATTTGCATGAGAGGGGAGTGTGTGTGTGTGTGTCTGTATGCTATATGTGTCAGTGTGTACATTATGTGTGTGTCTGTGTACATGCTGTATATGTGTGCTATGTTATGCTTTGTGTGTGTCAGTGTGTATATGCTGTGTCTATGCATGCCATGTGTATATGCTGTATGTATGTATGTATGTATGTATATGATATATGTAAGTAATGTGTGTATATGCTATGTGTGTTTTTGAGTGTATGTACTGTATGCTTAGATGTATATGTTGCGTTATGTTTTCTATGCTAGTGTGTGTGTGTTTGAAGTGTGTATATATGCACTGTTTGTGTCTGTAGTGTGTGTATATGTGATGTTTTTGTAAGTATGCCATGTATGTATGTACAGCATGTATGTACAGTATGTCTGTGTACAAAAGTGTGTGTGTAATGATGTACAGTACATGCAATACATGATGAACAGTCACCACCCCCCCTCCCCCCCTACCACTCCCAACATAATTCTGCATTTGCCCCAGTTCCAGGGGCGGGCTGGGCCAGGGGGCAGGGTGCCATGTGCCCCCCGGGCCGCTCTAAAAGGTACTACTTTTACGGGCCGCCTTGTATTTTACATTGTGACCTCCTGTAGGCCGTGCCACGGCTACAGGAACATGGCCGCCGGCCTCCTGCATGAGGACATGATCACATGTCCCGGGTCGGCTGCCTGTTACTTAAACATTCCTGTCTTGAATGATTCCTGGCCAACCACTCGTGCGTCTAGGGGGGAAGGGGCGGGCTGCGGTGGAGACAACAGCTACTCAGAGGACGGAGCCGCAGCGTGGGAAACCAAGGCAGGGCACAGCGAGACGGGAGCCGGACCCGGGCCTAAAAGCAAGTAACAACAGTACTATGTATTGGGTGTTATAATGGGGGCGGGGGAGCTGCCTGTGGTGTCCTGGTATAATTATACAGGGGGAGCATCCTGTGGTGTCCTGCCAGGACACCACAGGCTGCTCCCCTTGTATAATTACACCAGGACAGTCTTGGTATAATTATACAGGGGGAGCTGCCTGTGGTGTCCTGGTATAATTATACAGGGGGAGCAGCCTGTGGTGTCCTGCCAGGACTCCACAGGCTGCTCCCCCTGTATAATTACACCAGGACAGTCTTGGTATAATTATACAGGGGGAGCTGCCTGTGGTGTAAGGTATAATTATACAGGGGGAGCAGCCTGTGGTGTCCTGCCAGGACACCACAGGCTGCTCCCCTGTATAATTACACCAGGACAGCCTTGGTATAATTATACAGGGGGAGCTGCCTGTAGTGTAAGGTATAATTATACAGGGGAAGCATTATACAGGGGGAGCAGCCTGTGGTGTCCTGCCAGGACACCACAGGCTGCTCCCCCTGTATAATTATACCAGGACAGTCTTGGTATAATTATACAGGGGGAGCTGCCTATGGTGTAAGGTATAATTACACAGAGGAGCAGCCTGTGGTGTCCTGCCAGGACACCACAGGCTGCTCCCCCTGTATAATTATACCAGGATAGTCTTTGTACAATTATACAGGGGGAGCTGCCTATGGTGTAAGGTATAATTATACAGGGGGAGCAGCCTGTGGTGTCCTGCCAGGACACCACAGGCTGCTCCTCTTGTATAATTACACCAGGACAGTCTTGGTATAATTATACAGGCGGAGCAGCCTGTGGTGTCCTGGTATAGTTATACAGGGAGAGCAGCCTGTGGTATCCTCTTCTTTTAATATAGGGGGTTCTTGTTATTGTGCGGGGGGAGCAGCCTGTGGTGTAACGTATAGTTATACAGGGGGAGCAGCTTGTGGTGTCCTGGTATAATTATACAGAGGGAGCAGCCTGTGGTGTCCTATTCGTTTATTTTAATACTGGAACATGGCCGCCGGCCTCCTGCATGAGGACATGATCACATGTCCCGGGTCGGCCGCCTGTTACTTAAACATTCCTGTCTTGAATGATTCCTGGCCAACCACTTGTGCGTCTAGGGGGGAAGGGGCGGTCTGCGGTGGAGACAACAGCTACTCAGAGGACGGAGCCGCAGCGTGGGAAACAAAGGCAGGGCACAGCGAGACGGGAGCCGGACCCGGGCCTAAAAGCAAGTAACAACAGTACTATGTATTGGGTGTTATAATGGGGGCAGGGGAGCTGCCTGTGGTGTCCTGGTATAATTATACAGGGGGAGCATCCTGTGGTGTCCTGCCAGGACACCACAGGCTGCTCCCCTTGTATAATTACACCAGGACAGTCTTGGTATAATTATACAGGGGGAGCTGCCTGTGGTGTCCTGGTATAATTATACAGGGGGAGCAGCCTGTGGTGTCCTGCCAGGACTCCACAGGCTGCTCCCCCTGTATAATTACACCAGTACAGTCTTGGTATAATTATACAGGGGGAGCTGCCTGTGGTGTAAGGTATAATTATACAGGGGGAGCAGCCTGTGGTGTCCTGCCAGGACACCACAGGCTGCTCCCCTGTATAATTACACCAGGACAGCCTTGGTATAATTATACAGGGGGAGCTGCCTGTAGTGTAAGGTATAATTATACAGGGGAAGCATTATACAGAGGGAGCAGCCTGTGGTGTCCTGCCAGGACACCACAGGCTGCTCCCCCTGTATAATTATACCAGGACAGTCTTGGTATAATTATACAGGGGGAGCTGCCTATGGTGTAAGGTATAATTACACAGAGGTACAGGGAGAGAACAAGACTTGTCACAGTCGTGGTGCACCTCATAAGAAATTTGACACTTAAAAATAACAACTTTTATTAGTATATATTTAAAAAGAGTAGCTGCGAAAATATGACAATACTACATATAACATTAAACAAAAGACAGGTGAAATCATGTGCAGGTTAAAATAGGGCTCATGCGGCGTCCCTTAGCTCAAGAATCCCTATTTCCACAATTTTATTAAGGTGCTGTTAACTTGGATACTGTCTTTCCCTGCGTGTCGGCTATGTAGCCTGCAGCACGCCTAGGGGACAGGTCCGTTAGCAGTATTAATAACCAATATTTTCCGTCTCTGCGTACCGTTGTATAGTGATCAGTATTAAAGTGCAGTATTTTGATAGCGCCCCCTCACGATGCTAATGAGTATGGTTACACCCGTTGCCGTAGCTAGGGGGTATAAGTGTATATTCCAATGACCGTCACAGCTGTGTAGCGTATGGGTCACCGCAATAGTGAACCCTCACAGCTGCACACGATTTATTTAGAGGGATTTTGTAACCGATATTGCTAGATGTGTACCCTCACTGGGTGTGCCTCGCAAGTATTATGGGCTAAATGGCCCTATTGTTTTTGCGTGGGATAATTCTCTTTGTAGTACATAGGCTGATGTCGTGACTAGGGTGGTGTGTAGACAGCCAGTAAGCTGTCCTGCACAGAGCACCCCTTCTAGGTAGCACACAACAAACAGTGGGATACAGCCTTAGTAAGGGCAGAATAAATCAAGCAATAAATCTGTCTGCGGGTAAAACCAGCAGATATCGCCTGGTGTGTACCCTAGCTGGTAATATATCACTGGGGCTAAGGATTCCACTGTACTCCCTTTGACATATTTAATCACACAGTATCTGTTAGATCAGGGAAGTCCCCTAAGAGAATATGTTGTACGGGTGTACAGGGGTTAATATAACGTATGTCCTGCGGGCGAGCCGGGCTGTACATACAACCCACTCCACCGGCAGAGTGATCAGCGAGGGACAGCGTACCCAGGCGGCAAGGTGAGTGTAATAGGCAGCTAGAGAATACAATGCATTAAATCAAAATTTTAAACTAAACATTAGAGTCCTGAAAAGGACTGGAAATGCAGAGACAGGAGTCGGGAGAGCTAAGCGAACGTCCGCACGGCTAGGAGGCCGGCGTACGCTTCGCAGTTCTTCATCAGGGCAACCTGCATTGGCGTCACCGGGCGGTTTAAATAGACGGCATTCAAGTAAGTATCCAATCGGACGTAAGTATCCGCATGTGGTTCTCCGTTCATCATTAGCTTATCGGAGAGCTGAGTTGGACGGTGTGTATGTCCCATTGTTGGGAAGTAAGCTAGATCAGGTAATGTCTGGTAATCCCAGAGATTGCATATGGTCTGTTAGGTGCTTGGAATCATTTGGACATTTATTTGTGATATGTCGTGTATGATTCAAGTGTAACAAGGACATAAGTATCTGATGCGGGGTCTGCGCGCTAATAAAGAGCGATGTGTCAGACCTCCTTGGATTTGTCAGATGTTAAAGTTTATACGGTACTGGCAAGATGACAGCTCCAATCATCCTTGCCATAAATAAGATTCACTAAATAGGGGTATCATCTGGCCGTTCGGTACATACATATTGGGTGTATTAAGACATCTCCTAATAGATGGGTATATCATCATTGTCGGGGATGCTACTGTCCAGGGATAGTTAGATTACAGCTGCGGTGTTGTGACATCCTATGTACGTGACACCATGGACGTGCTGAACAGAATACAAGATGTCACCCTGAGTAACAAATGCTGGTTGGTGACCTGCGACGTGGAAGGGCTTTATACGAGCATAATACATGAGCACGGAATTAATGCCACACGTTATTTCCTGAGTATGGAAAGGAACGAGGAATTTAATCAATTTATCATCCTGCTCCTTGAATTCATACTTACAAGGAATTTTTTCACCTGTAATAATAACATCTACCTCCAGGTACAGGGGACTGCTATGGGTAGTGCCTGTGCACCAACCTATGCGAACCTGTACCTGGGGTGGTGGGAACGGGAGATAGTATTCTGCGAAGAAAATGAAGTCTACACAAAACATGTACTAATATGGCTAAGGTACATAGATGACCTGCTGATCATCTGGGAGGGCGAAAAGGAGCATTTTGTCACATTCATCTCCAAACTGAACCTGAACCAACTCAATTTAAAGCTGACCTTTGACATCAGTCAGGAATCAGTTTCCTTCCTTGACTTGAAGTTATCCATCGAATCTGATGGACACATATCCTCAGATTTGTTCCGCAAAAAAACTGCGACGAACTCCATACTACACCACACAAGCTCACATTTCCCACCAGTCCTCGAGGGACTCCCCAAAGGAGAATTCCTGAGGACAAGGAGGAATTGTTCGAGTGAGGCTACCTACAAGGAGAGAGCAGAGGAACTATCACAACGCCTCATACACAGGGGTTACAGCAAGAGAAAAGTCAGGAAGGCTGCCAAGGCAGCAGGACAGACAAGCAGAGATCAGCTCCTTGTACCAAAGACAAGGAACCCAGATGACAACACAGAGACAGTACGGTTCATAGGTACTTTTTGCCCAGAATGGAAGACCATCCAAAATATTGTGAATAAACACACCAATGTCCTAAGAACAGATAAGGACTTGGACAAAATCCTAGGGCAATGTATCCAGATGTGCTGGAGACGCAGTAAGAATCTGAGGGACATTTTAGTCCAGAGCCACTTGAACCTACCAGCCACAGGAATCAATAAGAAAAAAGGCTCCAACAAATGTGGAAATTGTAAAGCCTGCCCTCTCATGATCCCTACCACCTCTTACACTGACAAATTTGATAAAGAATGGAAGATTCAGAGCCACATCACCTGTACAACATCAGGAGTGGTTTACCATTTGCAATGCCCATGCAATAAAAGATATATAGGGAAGACTATCAGGCCTCTGAAACAGAGACTTTTGGAACATATGACAAGCATTAGGAATGCCGAAAAAGACAAAGCCAACATGAAAACATTAACACCGATCGCAAGGCACTTTCTAAAATATCACAAAAGCATTCCTTCTGGACTACGAGCATTCGGCATGTTGACAGTCGACCTTGGAGTCAGAAAGGGCGACAGAGACAAAACCCTACTTAGACAGGAAACCAGACTCATTTTCCTTATGGATGCAATGGTCCCTAACGGACTCAATGAAGAAAACAGTTATGCGTGTTACTTGTAACAAACACATCCTATCAGTCAGAGAACGTTCAAAAACGACTCCTCTCAGCCCGAGGGTACTTGCCAGATTCACACCATATCTATCCTTACATATTCATGGATATAGCCATCAAATCCCCAGTACCTATTGGCCTTATACGTAACATCTGAGGAATTAACATCCCTTGACCTATTCTCCAAACATTCCTAAATACTAGCATCTCTCTGTCCTGGGAGAATTCAGACTCTCATCCTCCTCATCCATGATACGTGACAGAAGAATGATCCAGGTGGATTTTCTATCCAATATATATGCCATAAGTCCATACATATATATATCTGTCATGATTTATTTATAGTACAGGATCTGGTCCCTTCACTCCCTCATTCTCACTCCTTGTTATTTGTGTGGTTTTTATTCCCGTTTTTTTGCAGTGGTCACTCTTTTTATAATGCACACTTCTCTCTTTTGAACATCCCACATCTTGCGACGAGCAAGCCGGACAATATAATTTTATGTAATATGTCTGCGCACCATCACTCTCTCAATACGCAGATTTTCAGCACTTTTACTAAACATATTTTCTCTCTTTTATCTAATTATTTATTTATTTACATAATAAGTTCCCCCTCATATTATAACATAATTCTCCTGTACACCATCACCCAGTGGGTTTTCCCACCACTTAGCAGGCTATTATTGCCTTATCACAACAATATTCTTCACAGCTGATAATCCTATGTTACACTGTACACGATACAATGTTTCTTTATATAATTTAAGGACATCACGATTCCTGCACCTCATAATGAGGCACGCACATATGACCAGTCCATGACACTTTACTATGACACCAATTTATCTCACAATCTCTCAGGTTTTTTACCCATGTCATTTTGTAATCCAACTCTATCTGTCAAATCTACTGTCCCCAACATAGGACACACCAACTACCCAATATATATGATTAGTCAGGATAACGTCACTTACGTCATAACCCCCTGAGAACTAATAATTAGTATGATCCTTATAAGTACTATAACCATAACTGCCCATGATGTGGGCTTAATAAGACAGATTTAGCCAGGATGGATTACCCTATGACCACTGTCACAACACCGCAGCTGTAATCTAACTATCCCTGGACAGTAGCATCCCCGACAATGATGATATACCCATCTATTAGGAGATGTCTTAATACACCCAATATGTTTGTACCGAACGGCCAGATGATACCCCTATTTAGTGAATCTTATTTATGGCAAGGATGATTGGAGCTGTCATCTTGCCAGTACCGTATAAACTTTAACATCTGACAAATCCAAGGAGGTCTGACACATCGCTCTTTATTAGCGCGCAGACCCCGCATCAGATACTTATGTCCTTGTTACACTTGAATCATACACGACATATCACAAATAAATGTCCAAATGATTCCAAGCACCTAACAGACCATATGCAATCTCTGGGATTACCAGACATTACCTGATCTAGCTTACTTCCCAACAATGGGACATACACACCGTCCAACTCAGCTCTCCGATAAGCTAATGATGAACGGAGAACCACATGCGGATACTTACGTCCGATTGGATACTTACTTGAATGCCGTCTATTTAAACCGCCCGGTGACGCCAATGCAGGTTGCCCTGATGAAGAACTGCGAAGCGTACGCCGGCCTCCTAGCCGTGCAGACGTTCGCTTAGCTCTCCCGACTCCTGTCTCTGCATTTCCAGTCCTTTTCAGGACTCTAATGTTTAGTTTAAAATTTTGATTTAATGCATTGTATTCTCTAGCTGCCTATTACACTCACCTTGCCGCCTGGGTACGCTGTCCCTCGCTGATCACTCTGCCGGTGGAGTGGGTTGTATGTACAGCCCGGCTCGCCCGCAGGACATACGTTATATTAACCCCTGTACACCCGTACAACATATTCTCTTAGGGGACTTCCCTGATCTAACAGATACTGTGTGATTAAATATGTCAAAGGGAGTACAGTGGAATCTTTAGCCCCAGTGATATATTACCAGCTAGGGTACACACCAGGCGATATCTGCTGGTTTTACCCGCAGACAGATTTATTGCTTGATTTATTCTGCCCTTACTAAGGCTGTATCCCACTGTTTGTTGTGTGCTACCTAGAAGGGGTGCTCTGTGCAGGACAGCTTACTGGCTGTCTACACACCACCCTAGTCACGACATCAGCCTATGTACTACAAAGAGAATTATCCCACGCAAAAACAATAGGGCCATTTAGCCCATAATACTTGCGAGGCACACCCAGTGAGGGTACACATCTAGCAATATCGGTTACAAAATCCCTCTAAATAAATCGTGTGCAGCTGTGAGGGTTCACTATTGCGGTGACCCATACGCTACACAGCTGTGACGGTCATTTGAATATACACTTATACCCCCTAGCTACGGCAACGGGTGTAACCATACTCATTAGCATCGTGAGGGGGCGCTATCAAAATACTGCACTTTAATACTGATCACTATACAACGGTACGCAGAGACGGAAAATATTGGTTATTAATACTGCTAACGGACCTGTCCCCTAGGCGTGCTGCAGGCTACATAGCCGACACGCAGGGAAAGACAGTATCCAAGTTAACAGCACCTTAATAAAATTGTGGAAATAGGGATTCTTGAGCTAAGGGACGCCGCATGAGCCCTATTTTAACCTGCACATGATTTCACCTGTCTTTTGTTTAATGTTATATGTAGTATTGTCATATTTTCGCAGCTACTCTTTTTAAATATATACTAATAAAAGTTGTTATTTTTAAGTGTCAAATTTCTTATGAGGTGCACCACGACTGTGACAAGTCTTGTTCTCTCCCTGTACCATATATAATAATTGTCCAGTGGTAGCACACCCCCATGGTCCCATAGTGACTACACTACCTATACCAAACGGGGGGCCTTACTTTCACCCTTATCTACGCACAATCTCCCTGCCCTGTGCGTTTGACCAACCCCAACCTTGTATACTGTAATTACACAGAGGAGCAGCCTGTGGTGTCCTGCCAGGACACCACAGGCTGCTCCCCCTGTATAATTATACCAGGATAGTCTTTGTACAATTATACAGGGGGAGCTGCCTATGGTGTAAGGTATAATTATACAGGGGGAGCAGCCTGTGGTGTCCTGCCAGGACACCACAGGCTGCTCCCCTTGTATAATTACACCAGGACAGTCTTGGTATAATTATACAGGCGGAGCAGCCTGTGGTGTCCTGGTATAGTTATACAGGGAGAGCAGCCTGTGGTATCCTCTTCTTTTAATATAGGGGGTTCTTGTTATTGTGCGGGGGGAGCAGCCTGTGGTGTAACGTATAGTTATACAGGGGAGCAGCTTGTGGTGTCCTGGCATAATTATACAGAGGGAGCAGCCTGTGGTGTCCTATTCGTTTATTTTAATACTGGGGGGCAGCCTGGGGTGTCCTGATATACTGGGGAGCAGCCTGCGGTGTCCTGTTATTATACAGGGGAGCAGTCTACGGTGTCCTGTTATTATACAGGGGAGCAGTCTGTGGTGTCCTGTTATTATACAGGGGAGCAGCCTGTGGTGTCCTGTTATTATACAGGGGGAGCAGCCTGTTGTGTCCTTATTATGTCGTTATTGGTGTCATTATTATCTTTTTTTTCTTAATACATATTTTTTTTACCGCATACCACCTCCCACTCTGCTTCCCCCCCCTCCCTACCTGAATCCTCCGCCACCCCACATCCTATGCCATGCTGCGTCTCCCCTCTGTCACCCTACGCCACCCTGCGTTCCCCCTCACATGCGCCTATTCTGCAGCCTGAGGGGCTGGGGACATAGCCAGCAGTTCAGAGAGCCACTAGCCATGCCCCCACAGCTGCTAAAATGGGGCGTGGCCTTGTTGAAATAGACCACATCCCCATATCAATAGGCCACGCCCCCCAAAATTTGCGCGGTTGCCGTCTCCCTGGGGCTGCTTCAACATATTTCCCCCGGCTGCTTTTAATTCCCAATCCGCCCCTGGTGTAGTGTAATGATGTACTGCAGAGTATAGGGGTATATAGTGTAGGGATGTTCTGAGGGGGATGCAGTTAAAATCCCGACGGTCGGGATCCCGGCGTTCAGAATCCCGACGCCGGAATCCCGACCGCCGAAATGCTCATTCTCCCTCTTGGGGTGTCCACGACACCCCTGGAGGGAGAATAAATTAGTGTGCCGAGCGTAGCGAGGCACCGGGCCCGCTGCGTGGCGAGCGCAGCGAGCCCACAAGGGGGGGGCGATCCACGTCCCCCCCTTGTCGGCATTTCGGCTGTCGGGATTTCGGCGTTGGGATTCTGAACGCCGGGATCCCGACCGCCGGGATTCAATACTGAATCCGTTCTGAGGAATATGGGGGTATATAGTGTGGAGTATAGGGCTATTTAGTGTAGTGATGCAGTATGGAGTATAGGGGCTATATAGTGTAGTGATGTAGTGCGGAGTATAGGGTATATATAGCGTAGTGTGGAGTATAGCGGTATATAGAGAATTGTTGTAGTGCGGAGAATAGGGGTATAGTGTAGGGATGCAGTGCATAGTATAGGGGTATATAGTGTAGTGAAGATTATATGGTCTGCTGTATCAGTCAGCGGGTGCCCAGTCTGCTCCGCTGTATCAGTCCAGGGGGTTCCCAGTCTGCTCTGCTGTATCAGTCAGGGGGTAGCTATTCCTTTATAAATGTTCAGGGTCCAGCCTGATAGCCGAGGTCCTTAATGAGAAGCAGCAGAACCCGATCCTCTTTTCTCATAATACCCCTTTCACACTAATTATTGTACATGGTTACATGCCCTGTCTCAGCAACTGATTCCCTGTTCACACTGCCGGCTGGACCCGCAATATTACCAGGTAGAACCCTTTCAGACCGCACCCGTGTGTAGCCTACCTGATCTGCCGGTACTTGTAGATGAGGTCATTCCGCTCTCTTGTCCTTTTAGCGTGACCCAGGTTGCACTGTTCACACCAAAGGCACCCCGAGTCCCCCCCATGGTGGGGACCAGGGTCAGATTCCTGGGTAGCGGGAAAGCCAGAGACTTCTATAATCCTAGCTTTCCATGCTGCAGTATGCAGAGGACATAGAACCCTAGTTTCTGCACATTGGATCTGGCAGTACCGCCACATGCATGCAAACATCTATTTAGGTATTTATAAATCGGGACCTGTCTCGGCCGGTCCAGAAAAGGGATGGGGCTAAGGAGCAGTTGGGCGTGGCCTATCATCGCAGCCTTTTTTTTTTTTTTTTTCATTTTCGGGACCATGCCAGCATTCCCCTGGAAGCTGGGCAGCTCCGGGTTTGCTCCCTCCCTTAGAGATGCAGTGCCATACAGAGTTGAGCAGCGGTAATCTCCGGCTCCCTACAACTGCCCCTCCCCCTCTCCCCACCAAGGGTACATTGCCACTAGCGGGAAAGATAGGGCACAGTCTTCAAATAGCAGGACTGTTCCGCTGTAATAGGGACAGTTGGGAGGTATGCAGGGCATGCGCACAAATACTGACTTCTAGGGAATGCATCACTCATTATTTTGTATACTGAGCGTTGGCACTACCAATTTTTTTTTCTATACATTACAACCTATTTATAAAGGTTTCAAGTTTTTAATCACTGTAGGAGATACTAATTTACAGATACCAGGGCATTCTGGAACTTAGTGAAATAAATACACATGCAAAACGGTTTGTTTGTTTGTTTATTTATTGCAATATTTATTTACTTAAATTGCAGCATTGCAGACGTATTCAGACACTACTTCTGTGGCATCACAAGTCGGAGAGAATTTGGCTGGTCTGATGATAAAGTCGGTTACGTATGTGGAGCAGCATTTTAGATAACAGACAAGTTGGGTAGTTGGTCAGTTGGATGGTTGGAGGAAAGTAAAGCCCCATACACACTTAATGAGTCCCCAATTACGGCGATATCGGCAGCGGCGGGGATGCCGACTCCGGCAACCTGTGCACACTTTCCGATGCGGGAGGGGGATAGAGCTACGGTCATGCTACAGCTGCAGCATGACCGTCAATATTGAGGACTCCCCCGTCTTCGTTAAACAATGAAAGGGAGTGAGCATCATTAACAATATGGAGTAGACACATTAGGCAATATTGATTGTGTGTGTGGGGCTTTATACTTTCCCCATCACCTTCTCACTTTACTACCACCGCCTGCTTCAACCCTTTCCCCCGTCACTTTCTCTCTTCTTTCTACTGCCAGCACATGCTTTTTTCATACCATTCCGTCACCTCCTCTCTATGCCAGCACTGCCTGCTTTCTGCATTCCATTCCCTAACACTTCCTCTCCTCTCTCTGCTGACACCACCCGCTTTCTGCATTCTGTACCCTAACACTTCCTCTCCTCACTCTGTTGCCACCACCTGCTTTCTGCATCCCATTCCCTAACACTTCCTCTCCTCTCTCTGCTGCCACCACTTGCTTTCTGCATTCTGTACCCTAACACTTCCTCTCATCTCTCTGTTGCCATCACCTGCTTTTTTGCATCCCATTCCCTAACACTTCCTCTCCTCTCTCTGATGCCACCACCTGCTTTCTGCATTCGGGACTCTAACACTTCCTTTCTTCTCTCTGCTGACACGACCCACTTTCTGCATTCTGTACCCTAACACTTCCTCTCCTCACTCTGTTGCCACCGCCTGCTTTCTGCATCCCATTCCCTAACACTTCCTCTCCTCTCTCTGCTGCCACCACTTGCTTTCTGCATTCTGTACCCTAACACTTCCTCTCCTCTCTCTGATGCCACCACCTGCTTTCTGCATTCCATTCCCTAACACTTCCTCTCCTCTCTCTGCTGACACCACCTGCTTTCTGCATTCGGGACCCTAACACTTCCTTTCTTCTCTCTGCTGACACCACCTGCTTTCTGCATTTCATTCCCTAACACTTCCTCTCCTCTCTCTGCTGACACCACCTGCTTTCTGCATTCCATTCCCTAACACTTCCTCTCCTCTCTCTGCTGCCTCCACCTGTTTTCTGCATTCCATTCCCTAACACTTCCTCTCCTCTCTCTGCTGAAACCACCTGCTTTCTGCATTCGGGACCCTAACACTTCCTTTCTTCTCTCTGCTGACACCACCTGCTTTCTGCATTCCATTCCCTAACACTTCCTCTCCTCTCTCTGTTGCCACCACCTGCTTTCTGCATCCCATTCCCTAACACTTCCTCTCCTCTCTCTGCTGCCACCACCTGCTTTCTGCATTCGGGACCCTAACACTTCCTTTCTTCTCTCTGCTGACATGACCCGCTTTCTGCATTCTGTACCCTAACACTTCCTCTCATCTCTCTGTTGCCACCACCTGCTTTCTGCATCCCATTCCCTAACACTTCCTCTCCTCTCTCTGATGCCACCACCTGCTTTCTGCATTCCATTCCCTAACACTTCCTCTCCTCTCTCTGCTGACACAACCTGCTTTCTGCATTCGGGACCCTAACACTTCCTTTCTTCTCTCTGCTGACACCACCTGCTTTCTGCATTCCATTCCCTAACACTTCCTCTCCTCTCTCTGCTGCCTCCACCTGTTTTCTGCATTCCATTCCCTAACACTTCCTCTCCTCTCTCTGCTGACACCACCTGCTTTCTGCATTCGGGACCCTAACACTTTCTTTCTTCTCTCTGCTGACACCACCTGCTTTCTGCATTCCATTCCCTAACACTTCCTCTCCTCTCTCTGTTGCCACCACCTGCTTTCTGCATCCCATTCCCTAACACTTCCTCTCCTCTCTCTGCTGCCACCACCTGCTTTCTGCATTCTGTACCCTAACACTTCCTCTCATCTCTCTGTTGCCATCACCTGCTTTCTGCATCCCATTCCCTAACACTTCCTCTCCTCTCTCTGATGCCACCACCTGCTTTCTGCATTCCATTCCCTAACACTTCCTCTCCTCTCTCTGCTGACACCACCTGCTTTCTGCATTCGGGACCCTAACACTTCCTTTCTTCTCTCTGCTGACACCACCTGCTTTCTGCATTCCATTCCCTAACACTTCCTCTCCTCTCTCTTCTGACACCACCTGTTTTCTGCATTCCATTCCCTAACACTTCCTCTCCTCTCTCTGTTGCCACCACCTGCTTTCTGCATCCCATTCCTTAACACTTCCTCTCCTCTCTCTGCTGACACCACCTGCTTTCTGAATTCCATTCCCTAACACTTCCTCTCCTCTCTCTGCTGCCTCCACCTGTTTTCTGCATTCGGTACCCTAACACTTCCTCTCCTCTCTCGGCTTTCACCACCTGCTTTCTGCATTCCATTCCCCAGTGCTTCCTCTTCTCTATACTGCTACCGCCTGCTTTCTATGTCCCATTTACTGTCACCTCCTCTCTCTGCTACCACCACCTGCCTTACGCATCCCATTACCAGTCAGTTCCTCTCTCTGCTACTACCACCTGCTTTCTGCATTCCATTCCCCATTGCTTCCTCTTCTCTATAGTGCTACCGCCTGCTTTCTATGTCCCATTTACTGTCACCTCCTCTCTCTACTACCACCACCTGCCTTATGCATCCCATTACCAGTCAGTTCCTCTCTCTGCTACTACCACCTGCTTTCTGCGTCCCATTCACCTTCTCTCCTCTATGCCGCTACTGCCTGCTTTCTCCATCTCATTCCCTGTCACGTATTGTATCCTCTTTCTGCCACCACCAACTGCTTTCTAAATCCTAATCCCTATCTCTTCCTCTACACTTTCTGCTGCCGTCGCCTACTTTCTGCATCCAGTTTCCCATCACCTCTCTCTGCCACCACTGCCCCTTTCTTGTAATATTTTGTGCTAGTTTATTTTTTCATTATACAACATCACAAAAATATTAAACTGTACATAAAAAAAAACCTGGCCTCCAACCGTCCCCTCCAGCCGGTCCATCACACGCCTTTATTGTATTGTTGTATCATGAAAAAACAAATATTAAAATGTAAAAAAACAGTCTTCCACTGCCACTTCTAGGCAGACCATCACATACCTTTCTTTGTGTTGTTGTTGTTGTCGTATCAAAAACAATAAAAAAAATGTAAATTGTAAACAAAATAGAAACAGCCGCCAACCTCTCATTCTCCTCTTTCTGCCACCACCGCCTTCATTTCTGAATCCCATTTCTCCTCTCCTCCTCTCTCTGCTATTACTGCCTGCTTTCTGCCTCCCATTCCTCTTCACCTCCTTTCTCTGCTGCTACCACCTGTTTTCTGCATCCCATTCTCCTCCTCTCCTTTATGCCACCACGTCTACTTTCTGCATTCACTATTCACTAACACCTATCCTCGCTCTGCCGCCACCAACTGCTTTCTGCATTTCATTCCCTGACATGTATCCTCTCTCTACCGCCACCTCCTGCTTTCTGCATCCCATTCCCCTACTCTCCTCTATGGTGCCATTGCCTGCTTTCTGCATCCCATTCCCTATCTCTTCCTCTACGCCAGGGGTGTCCAACCTTTCACCTTCCCTGGGCCACATTAGAAGATGAAAATTTGGTTTGGGCCGCACATAAAATAAAATAACAGTAACGATACCTGATCATCCAAAAAAAACATAGACAACATAGTTAACATATTAAACTTAATTGGAAATGAAGTTAGTGAGATGTTTGACATTGTTTCTCATATTCTGACACAGAGAATAAGCCGAAATTCACATTCTGACACAGAGAATAAGCCGAAATTCACATTCTGACACAGAGAATAAGACACAATTCACATTCTGACACAGATAATAAGCCAAAATTCACAATGTGACACAGGGAATGAGTACAAATTCACATTCTGACACAGAGAATAAGCCGAAATTCACTTTCTGACACAGAGAATAAGCCGAAATTCACAATGTGACACAGGGAATGAGTAAAAATTCACATTGTGACACACAGAATAAGCCAAAATTCACATTGTGACACAGAAAATAAGCTGAAATACACATTCTGACACAGGGAATGAGTAAAAATTCACATTCTGACACAGGGTGCCAGATAACACATATGCCCCCACAGTGCCATATAACACATATGCCCCCACAGTGCCAGGTGACACATATGCCCCCACAGTGCCATGTGACACATATGCCCCCACAGTGCCAGGTGACACACATGCCCCCACAGTGCCAGGTGACACACATGCCCCACTATACATATGCCCCACATTAAGCTCCATTATACATATACCACACACACTGTTATGCACCATTATCTATATGTCCCACACCGTGATGCCCCATTATACATATGCCACACCGTGATGCTCCATTATACATATGCCCCACAATGTGAAGCTCCATTATACAAATGCCCCACAGCGTGAAGCTCCTTTATACATATGCCCCACACATTGATGCTCATTAAACATATGCCACACAAATGATGCCCATTAAACATATGCCCCACACCTTTATGCTCATTAATTAATAATCATCAAGGTGTGTGGGGCATATTCACACTTATATTCATACTGCCCCCTGGTAATGCCACTTATATTCATAATGCCCCCTAGTAATGCCACTTATATTCATAATGCCCCCTGGTAATGCCACTTATATTCATAATGCCCCCTGGCATTACCAGGGGGCATTATGAATATAAGTGGCCTTACCAGGGGGCATTATGAATATAAGTGGCATTACCAGGGGGCATTATGAATATAAGTGGCATTACCAGGGGGCATTATAAATATAAGTGGCATTACCAGGGGGCATTATGAATATAATGCCCCCTGGTAATGCCACTTATATTCATAATGCCCCCTGTAGTGATTACTCACCACAGCTGATGGTAGTGGGGGTATGAGAAGTCACCGCTGGCCTGGCTGCCTGCTCCTGCCGCCGCCACCCATCAGATCATCATCCAGCCCTGCGCGCTGCTGGGATGAATCACGTGGGGGAAGTGCCAGCACAGACGTCCTTCAGACCGCGGGAGCAGCTGAGTGCGCCTGCGCATGCACACCAGCGCTCCCGCGGCCATTTTAGGTTTGGAAGAACTCGATGCTGGCCGCGGCCATCTTTACTTTGGGCACAGTGCCGCGGCCAGCACGGAGACGCTGCTGCGGGCGGAGTTGCCCTATAATTTATATTTAGAACTTCTATAAAATGCACTGGGCCGCATTACTACCCGACCTGGGCCGCATGCGGGCCGCGGGTTGGACAAGCCTGCTCTACGCTTTCTGTTGCTGCCACTTACTTTCTACATTCAGTTTCCCATCACCTCCTCTCTCTGCCACCACTACCCCTTTCTTGCCATGTTTTGTGTTAGTTTATTTTTTCATAATATAACATCACAAAAATATTAAAATTAAAAAAAAAACCTGGCCTCCAACCGTCCCCCCTCTAGCCAGACCATCACACGCCTTTATTGTGTTGTTGTATCATGAAAAAATATACTGACACAAAAATATTCGGGTGTGGTATAGGGGACAGCATGGAAAGCGCAATAAAGCCCCTTGCGGGCTCGCTACGTGAGCCACCTATTCTATTCTCCCTCTATGCGGGTTGTGGACCCCGGCTGTCTGTGTTTTGACAGTCGAGATCTCGACGTCGGGTGAATGCCTGTCTGGATCCCGACTGTCGGGACCCCATCCGGCACCGAAATATTTGACCGCCTGTCTCTGCTGCCACCGCCTGCTTCATCCCTTTCCCCATCACCTCCTTTCTTCTCTCCGCTGCCACTGTCTGATCTCTACATACCATTCTGTCAACTACTCTCCTCTCTTTACTACCACTGCCTGCTTCCTGCATCCCACTCCCCTTCACCTACTGTCTCTACTGCCACCATCTGTATTCTATGTCCCATTTACCATCACCTCCTCTCTTTTCTGACACTGCCTCCTTCCTGCGTCCCATTCCCCGTCACTTACTGTCTTTTCTGCCACCGCCTGCTTTTTCATCCCATTCCATCACCTCCTCTTCTCTCTGTACTTCCACTGCCTGCTTCCTGCATCTTATTCCACTTCACCCACTGTCTCTGCTGCCACCGTCTGTATTCTGTGTCCCATTCACCATCACCTCTACTCTTTGCTGCCACCACCTGCTTCCTGTGTCCCATTCCGTCACATCCTTTCTCTGCTGTCAGCGCCTGCTACCTGCGTCCCATTCCACCTGACCTACTATCTTTGCTGCCTTGGCCTGCTTTATGCATCTTTTTCCCTATCTCTTTCTCTACGCTTTATGGAAGTACATTTATTTATATATGCAAAGTCTATCTAATTTATTCATGTCGCACGCAATCAATAAGCGAATGTCCAGAATTATAACCAATGAATATTATTTATGAATGTAAACTGATGAAACTGTATCATGGATTACAAAATATAACAATACAGGTATTTATACATGATAACGTTTATATATTCCAGCATCCTTAATTAAAGCTAACCTCAGTGTTAAATAATGTGTATGTGTATTACAGTGCTGGGAGGGGGCGTGGCTTATGAAGAAGCAGCCATTTTGTGATACCAAGTCTTTGTGTCCGCCATTTTAGAATACCGCCGCATGGCATTCAAACATCTTATGGTAACTGTCGGCCATCTTAGCTTCCACTACATGGCACACAAAGGAAACCTTAACAAAAGACTAATAACTTCCATCTGGCAATCACATGTACTGACTGTATGTTCATAATTCCTTTCCACAACATTTATTCCAAATTTAACCTCTAGCTTGCATCATGCAATACTCACAACTATCATATAACTTGCACTTTCACCAAACACACTTTACCTGCAGCATACACAATTGAATATCATTTAAGCTACAATGTACTTCTCTGTACAGAACACCTAACAGGCCCATACAATCTATGGCCTTGCTATATCATACTCACATCCCCAGCTATTACACACACACCATCCGAGCATCACGCTATCAACATTTGTTAACATATAAATTGGATTTATCCGATAGTTTATCTAGATATTCTATCTGGATATTACACAAAGCGTTCACACTGCTTCAATAGAAACCACTCAGGGCTAATCCATTCCTGGGGCGCAGACACACACACTTCCATTGCAAAGAATCCAGACAATAGGGACTACCCTCACAGCACATGTGTTTCTCAAAGTCACATCCGATTATCTAGATAATCTAGCCGGACAACACACTCCAAGAGCTTTCAGCCCCACACCCACACATGGACACACAGTGGACTCCCTGTAGGCCGGAGCCAGCAGCACACGTCCCCACATTCTGCCCACACAGTCTCAGCATTCCACCATGCCCAAACCAGTACAATCACTACAGCTTATCCTTACACAAACCAATCTATACAATCTACCGACTGCTGCCTACTACATAGCCACTGTGAACCACAATACACTCCATGAACTACAGGCTAGCTAAATCATTCACACAGATCACCTTCAACTACAGACAGAAGCTTTCTTTGTCCAAACCATCGGTAAACATACGCTGGGCCTATGCACATGTGTTTATCTGAAGACAACTAAAAATGGAAGTTAACTATTATTAAACTCTCTTGCATAATCCATATCCGTAACCGGGGTCCTAGTACACAATTCAGTTAGATGATACATAGTTACCCATCACATCCAAATCCATATGTTATGGAAGGAGCCTCCCGGTGAAGCCAGACCCATGCTCTCTGTGTCCTGATCGACCAGCAAGTGACTGTTTGTTCCTATCTTGCTTTTTCAAGAGAGCTCTCGGGGGAGGGGAGAATCTATTCATTCAACAGGTTTCACTTGCCTTTGTTTACAGTATCCTATGACTGGCTTAGCTGCTTTCCAGAGAACCATTCATTCACCTCCTTTCATTAGCTTATAGACACGCCCCCTGATACTGTATTTCCTGGCTGACTTACTGGTGTAAGGGAATGCTAATGACTTCATTTCTAATGCTGGTTTAGCTGCTTTTCCTGTGACTAACTTATAATTTGTCATAACATGTGAGTGTGACATGATATGGAATTCTAATAACTGTCATCTGATAGCTAGTGTAATTTCGCACATTTTGAGTCCAAACATGACATTATGTTATATCTAAAAATATGTAAATTAATATTCGATCTTTTCCTTACTTATGAGATATGAATGATATTTATCTCAGACTATATTAATTTAGTGGGCATGATTATAATTATGATTTATGGAAATTATATGCTGGGAGAAATTAGGTATTGACAGTCGCCCATTTGACAGATTATAATAACTGTCACATTAATAATGCATAATTTCCGCATTAATTTTCATAATTCATAAAATTTCAATATTTTTCATAAAAATATTTTTCATTGATAAAAAAAGATTTTTAAAGGGTGGAACTTATGTGTATGTGTATAAAGAAGGGGATGTATCATTTTTGCGCAATGGCTTAATCCGAGATTAATAATAAATGGGGGAGGGCATTTACTTAACGCCGGCATGTCCAGATTATGACCTCACAATAGTTGTAGGGCCACAGCCCAGACACACACGACTGAATGATACATTTGGGGAGTGTATGTGTAGTCTATGTGGGTGTAGTGTTCCTGCATAGGTGTTGTGTAACCTACCGCAGGGTGTACAGGGTTGTACAACCTTCATATGTCCTACAAAGGATGCTGGGAAAACATTGATGAACAACATAACAAAAAAAACAATTTAACAGAGTATTATAAAGGTTTCCTGAAAGAGTGGAGAACAGTCATTTCTCCTAGTGCAGTTAGTGGACTAAAAACCTGGCTAGACCTCCCAGGATAAAAACCGTTCTAACGCACTTTTGGGTCATTCCTAGTGTCTCTAGACCTTAAAACTAAGGGCCAAAGAAAGTCTCTAGTGGGTCTTCTGCTCATCACGACGTGGGGTCGTCTAGGGGTCATCCTTCTCTTGGTTGGCTTGTGTCTTTCGTCGGCTCTTGGGGCTTTCTAGCTGGGTTCCTGTCCAGTCATCTGTCGGTATCCAAGTCGTCATCTCGAGGACCATCATCTGTCTACTGCTGGGCTCTTCTCCTTCTCCATTGCATCTGTAGGAAAAAGAAGTATCAATACTTTTGCATTTCCACCTATTTTCCCTACCATCCTTGGCTTCTTGTATTTCATTCGATCCACTTGTAGACTTCCGATAGTTCTGTCGTTGACGTGTTTCCCTGCAGAGACATAAACAGAAAGAACTTCCCAAGCGTTAGAAATATCCCGCCTCCCACATCTGTGAAGCTTCTACACTCTTGAGTGCTATAGTTTAACCCTCGCCTTACTGTCTTTTGACACTAGGTGGCGCTCTAATTTATTTAAGGGTATTTCTACCCTGTACTACCAAACCTCTTTCAATTTAACCTCTATACCACTCCATATATTTACAAATACAATTTTCTGAGCCAGATAATCTGTGTTCTTCTTCGGAAAAATGTGACTAGAGGAAATCTGAGATATTCAGAATATTCAATCTCTCATTTTCCTCTTCTCTGTCTAATCACTAGGGACTATCAGTTACTTGACATCTGGACCCAACACTATCAATATTTTGAGATTTATAAATCTCATTTAAAACACTGTTATATATCTCTCGTTGTCTAGGGGATGAAACTTTTTCAATGTTAGGTCCATACGCTCTCCATGCAATTAGGAGCAATAGGGGTTTCCAAATTCAATGCGTCACATTTGACCGGGTCCAATCACAGCTCTTTCCGGCTTACTAAACAACACAACAGAAAAACAAATCGTTAGACACCTTACACGACACATGTCTGATTCGGCGAACCATCAAAACAAACAATGACAATCAAACAAACAAAAGAGAGTACGTATAAACTATCCATTAACTTCCATTTCTCCTTACCTGATTCCTAAGAACCTGGACTGACAATTACACCACATACAAGTCACCACTAGGTGGCTATTAACCTTTTAACCACTTCCCTATGCCTATGTGTTCACATACATATGTGTCATGGGAACTATATGTCATGTAATGAACAAGCATGTTTCAAAAACAAATTTCCTTACACGTCGTTACCCTGGTACCAAGGGCGGATCGTATGCAGTACTCCTTTGAATATAACATGTTATCTTGTTCTCTACCTTTCCTCGTGTTCTATACCTGTATGTCTTACCATCTTCTAAACCTTCATGTGTTAGCTGTAATATTGTGTTCTACGTTTAAATCTTTAATCTACTTGCTAAAAGGGGAGAAAGAAAATTTAGGAGTCTTGCTGGTTACCGTTCTTCTTGTGCGACATCTCTGCTTCTCTATACCTACAGCAGTTATTAACCTGGGGATGTAATTAATTTCAAATACAATTTGGCATTCTCAATTTGTCTTGTTACCTTAATACTTATTACCTGAGTCAGTGTGAAACCAGTATACCTACTTCTCCAGCTGTCAATTTGGCGTCAACTGTACCGTCTCTTACCACTTGGGGAAAAACACCATCTTCTCTGGCTGTTTGACTCCGCCTTACATTTGACTTCTCTCGTCTCGGAGATGACAGCTGTCTGGAACATTACGTCAACACTTAATAATCCTTAACAAGGAGTTGACACAGGGTTTAGGTTAGTCAGTTTCACAATTACATCAGACACTTTAGAATAACTGGTCCCATTATATATGAATGGGGGGAGTATTGCTATTCCGCATTAACAGTCTAATTGCACTTTTAACATCACTTTTCCTATTGCCATTTTCCTATACCACAGTTTTAAACAAACACTATGCCTCTTCTTATCTCGCGTTGATGAGAGCAGACATTATTTTCAATTCTTATTGTGTAATTCATCCGGTTCGAAGCTATCAACACTGGGAAATTCTAAACTTGCTGCCTGTGTACTCATTTCTTTTGGCAAACAACTGCTCGTTCACCGTGCCCACAGCACTTAATAAAAGCAGCCATTCCTTTTGGCTGGCTTGCTTCCTCCCTAACATGCACGTTATCACAGCGTGACCCGTTATTACCCATAATTACAGGAATAAACGTTCACAGCTTAATAGATAATCGGTGGGTTATTACTTATCTGAGAGCTCCCCAACCACTCACTTCTCCACACAGCGACACTTCAACGCAATCAAGCGAAGAGCCCACAATGCGAGGTAATGTTACTCAATCACCAAGCTCTCAACTAGCAGCGAACTTCTAGCCAACTTGCTTGGAGCGGCACAATTTTTCCAGGGTATAACAAACTTGCTTTCCTATACCCCCAAAAATCGGATTTCTAAAGTAGCTAATCGGAAACAAGTGCGTTCCGATATATCTTCTTGTACCCTCCTAGCGGAATCAATTCCACTGAAGGGGCAGTTCCTATGTGTACGTCGGCACGTACACCCTGTCCTAACTGGACCTGTCCTACACTGGACTACACTGCGCTTGGGTTGTGTCCGTCCCACACCCGTCCGCCTCAGTTCTTTTTCACACTGGGCGCTATACATCTTACGGTCTTATGCTTAAACTTGAAATATTTCTGTACAGAAAATTTTCCTAGGCTGTTGCTCTTCTACTGGATGTCACACGAGTGTTCCCTTGACTATCAATGGGAATTCAATCAATACTTTTGAATTTCTTGAATTTTGAACAATAATAAAAGAATCCTGTTTGTAACTCAACAGGAGCCTTACTCAATATGTATGAATTTATAATTATCACTCAATTAAGTATCACTACCCATCCTTGGGCACTTACCTGTACAGCGTACCTAGGCAATCACATGTGCCCGCACATGTGTCCGTCACGCAACCAGTGTCTCACTGAGCGGCAGACGTTGACACCCATGTGTCCGAGTCCCGCCTTCTTTTGTATACTTTGCAAACCTATTTGCACTTGTATTTAACTTAATTCTTCAAGAAATCCAAACAGTACACTCTTTCTATAACATTTGTGGTTAGCACGGATATGGCACTATGAATTTAACACCTCTTACAATACTGTAGATATCTCATATTCACATGGGAAAACAAATGCAATTTTACTCCTAACAGGTACAAACTCCACACAGTACAATACCTCTTACCAGTTTTTCCATGCACTTATGCATTTGGGATAAAGATCACAATAGTTACAAAAAGAAATTTTCTGTCTATTGAACCTATTCAATACTACAGTTGCTGCTGAGAGAAAAAACAAATAAATCAATCCTATTCAAATGCCCCCTTTCTAAAAGAAGTTCTTTGTCTAAGTTTCCAGGTTCAATCTATTGTCTCAACACCTTAATTTACATCTAAATACCCTCTAGCTGGCCCTTTTTTTTAAAAGTTAAGAATCTTTTTCTTTGCTGTATTATATGCTTAGGAGAAAATCTGTCTTTTAGCCTGAAATAAAAAAAGAAAAATGTTATATATCATAACTTGATAACAATTACTTTCAGTTTCAAATGTAACACTTTAGAGTAACATTCAAATTTCATGCTGCTTGGAATTTGTTGATTTTTAACTATACTTGATTTTTCTCTCAACTGGTATTTTATCTCTCTCTGCTTTTATCTTTCTAAAGTTAAAATACTTATGACTCAATCCTATCAATTATGGGAATGAAAGTTTACCATTAAACACTCTTAGCCACCTTGCCTACTATTCTTATTACCATATGTTGAAAGGTATACTAAAAATAAAATAAATTTATTTAGTAGACATAGCAGTTTTACCCAGAGTTCTTTGCAGCATACAATTATACATATGGCTTTCTCAAGTTGAGATGGTCTGCAGTAAAATACCTGCAATTTATGGCTATACATTATTCCCTTATAATCCGCTTCTGCTGCAATTATAATAAAAAAAATATGTGCATTTATTTAAAATTTGCACTGCTTATAAAACAGTTCAAATAAAAAAAAAACAAACAATTCAACCTAAAACAGCCCTTGCCAATCATATCTGACTATTATTTAAAAGATACACATCAAAAGGAGATACCATCATAGGAGAGAAAACCAATTATTAAAACATATTTACTTATAGAATTGCATCTTGATATTTAAATATAAATAAATGTTTTTCCTTTTGTCCCAAAGTCCAAAATTAGTATCTTACAGATTATGCATATGCAGGCCTGGACTATCAGCATTAGAAAAACCCAAAACAAAACCGAAAAATTTAAAATAATTATTTCTATTTTATATGTGATCCCTCCCTTGCTGACCGGCTCAAATCTGCATAATATTGCATATCTTTAAGTATATAATATCCCGGACGAGCCCCCATCTTTGGAAGTACATTTATTTATATATGCAAAGTCTATCTAATTTATTCATGTCGCACGCAATCAATAAGCGAATGTCCAGAATTATAACCAATGAATATTATTTATGAATGTAAACTGATGAAACTGTATCATGGATTACAAAATATAACAATACAGGTATTTATACATGATAACGTTTATATATTCCAGCATCCTTAATTAAAGCTAACCTCAGTGTTAAATAATGTGTATGTGTATTACAGTGCTGGGAGGGGGCGTGGCTTATGAAGAAGCAGCCATTTTGTGATACCAAGTCTTTGTGTCCGCCATTTTAGAATACCGCCGCATGGCATTCAAACATCTTATGGTAACTGTCGGCCATCTTAGCTTCCACTACATGGCACACAAAGGAAACCTTAACAAAAGACTAATAACTTCCATCTGGCAATCACATGTACTGACTGTATGTTCATAATTCCTTTCCACAACATTTATTCCAAATTTAACCTCTAGCTTGCATCATGCAATACTCACAACTATCATATAACTTGCACTTTCACCAAACACACTTTACCTGCAGCATACACAATTGAATATCATTTAAGCTACAATGTACTTCTCTGTACAGAACACCTAACAGGCCCATACAATCTATGGCCTTGCTATATCATACTCACATCCCCAGCTATTACACACACACCATCCGAGCATCACGCTATCAACATTTGTTAACATATAAATTGGATTTATCCGATAGTTTATCTAGATATTCTATCTGGATATTACACAAAGCGTTCACACTGCTTCAATAGAAACCACTCAGGGCTAATCCATTCCTGGGGCGCAGACACACACACTTCCATTGCAAAGAATCCAGACAATAGGGACTACCCTCACAGCACATGTGTTTCTCAAAGTCACATCCGATTATCTAGATAATCTAGCCGGACAACACACTCCAAGAGCTTTCAGCCCCACACCCACACATGGACACACAGTGGACTCCCTGTAGGCCGGAGCCAGCAGCACACGTCCCCACATTCTGCCCACACAGTCTCAGCATTCCACCATGCCCAAACCAGTACAATCACTACAGCTTATCCTTACACAAACCAATCTATACAATCTACCGACTGCTGCCTACTACATAGCCACTGTGAACCACAATACACTCCATGAACTACAGGCTAGCTAAATCATTCACACAGATCACCTTCAACTACAGACAGAAGCTTTCTTTGTCCAAACCATCGGTAAACATACGCTGGGCCTATGCACATGTGTTTATCTGAAGACAACTAAAAATGGAAGTTAACTATTATTAAACTCTCTTGCATAATCCATATCCGTAACCGGGGTCCTAGTACACAATTCAGTTAGATGATACATAGTTACCCATCACATCCAAATCCATATGTTATGGAAGGAGCCTCCCGGTGAAGCCAGACCCATGCTCTCTGTGTCCTGATCGACCAGCAAGTGACTGTTTGTTCCTATCTTGCTTTTTCAAGAGAGCTCTCGGGGGAGGGGAGAATCTATTCATTCAACAGGTTTCACTTGCCTTTGTTTACAGTATCCTATGACTGGCTTAGCTGCTTTCCAGAGAACCATTCATTCACCTCCTTTCATTAGCTTATAGACACGCCCCCTGATACTGTATTTCCTGGCTGACTTACTGGTGTAAGGGAATGCTAATGACTTCATTTCTAATGCTGGTTTAGCTGCTTTTCCTGTGACTAACTTATAATTTGTCATAACATGTGAGTGTGACATGATATGGAATTCTAATAACTGTCATCTGATAGCTAGTGTAATTTCGCACATTTTGAGTCCAAACATGACATTATGTTATATCTAAAAATATGTAAATTAATATTCGATCTTTTCCTTACTTATGAGATATGAATGATATTTATCTCAGACTATATTAATTTAGTGGGCATGATTATAATTATGATTTATGGAAATTATATGCTGGGAGAAATTAGGTATTGACAGCTTTCTGCTACCGCCACCTACTTTCTTCATCCACTTTTCCAATCTCCACCTGCTTCTCTTTATCCATGTTTTTTTGTTCGTTTATTTTTTAATAATACATCACAAAGTATTAAAATAAAAAAAAAATAACCTGGCCTCCACCACATGCTTCCTGCATCCCATTTCCCTTAACCTAATGTCTCTCCTGCCACTGGCTGCTTTCTTCATCCCATTCCGTCACCCTCTCTCGTCTCTCTACTGCCACCGCCTGCTTCCTGTGTCCCATTTCCCATCACCTCCTCTCTCTGCCACCACTGCCCCTTTCTAGCCATGTTTTGTGTTTTTTCTCATAATACAACATCACAAAAATATTAAAATGTAAAAAAAAAAAAATTGGCCTCCAATCGGCCCCTCTAGCCAGACCTTCAAGTGCCTTTATTGTGGTGTTGTATCATGAAAAAATAAACTGACGCAAAAATATTAGACCTCCTGTCTTTGCTGCCACCTCCTGCTTCATCCCTTTACCCATCACCTCCTCTCTTCTTTAAACCTCCACCGCCTGCTTTCTTTGTCCTGTTCCCCATCACCTCTCCTATAACAGGTAAACTAACACAAAAGTATTCAAATGTATGTTGATTTCTTGACTTGTATATTTGATTTTGTATATTTTCACTATCATTTCTTATAACTTATATGATTTAAAATATTGTTAAAATGTACATTTTAAATTTTTGTTGCCACCGCCTGCTTCATCTCTTTCCCTGTCACCTCCTCTCTTCTCTCTACTGCCACGCCTGCATTTTTTATCCCATTCTGTCACGTCCTCTCCTCTATTTACTGCCACCGCCTGCTTCCTGCGTCTCAATTCACATCCTCGCCTCTCCTTTCTATACTGCCACCGCCTATATTCTGTGTTTCATTCCCCGTCGCCTTCTCTCTTTTGCTGCAACCGCCTGCTTTCTTCATCCCATTCCTCTCCTTTCTTTGCCAGCACCACCCGCTTTTTGCCTCCTTCTGCATCCTATTCCCAAACTGCTCTTACCAGCGTCACCATCAAATACAAAGGTCTTATACTACTTGACCTGTGTGTAGCCTTTGCCACTGTAGATGACACTCATTTAAATGCTTCCACTGCCTGTAGTCTGCGTATCATTCCCCTTAACCTATTGTCTGCTGTTACCGCCTGCTTTCTTCATTCCATTCCATCGCCTCCTCTCCTCTCTCTGCTGTCACTGCCTGCTTCCTGTGTCCCATTCCCTGTCACCTTCTGTCTCTGCTACCACCACCTGCTTTCTGCATCCTATTCCCTATGTCTTCCTCTGTGCTTTCTGCTGCTGCCCCCTACTTTCTGCATCCAGTTTCCCATCACCTTCTCTTTCTGCCACCACTGCCCCTTTCTAGCCATGTTTTGTGTTGTTTTTTTTTCCATAAAACAACATCACAAAATTATTGAAATTAAGAAAAAAAAATCTGGCCTCCATCCGTTCCCCCTCTAGCCAGACCATCACACGCCTTTATTGTGTTGTTGTATCATGAAAACATAAACTGACACAAAAATATGAAACCTGCTGCCACCGCCTGCTTCATCCCTGTCCCCATCACATCCACTCTTCTCTCTGCTGCCACGGCCTGCTCTCTACATCTCATTTAGTCACCTACTCTCCTCTTTACTGCCACTGTGTGCTTCCTGCGTCCCACTCTCCTTCACCTACTGTCTGCTGCCACCGCCTGCTTTCTTCATCCCATTCTGTCACCTCCTCTCTCTACTGCCACCACCTGTTTCCTACATCCTATTCCCCTTCACCTACTGTCTATGCTGCCACTGTTTGTTTTCTGTGTCCCATTCACCGTCACCTCCACTCTTTGCTGCCACCATCTGCTTCCTGTGTCCCATCCCCTGCCACCTACTGTCTCTGCTGCCACCACCTGCTTTCTTCATACCTTTCCACATCATAGTTACATAGTTACATATAGTTACATAGTAGATAAGGCTGAATAAAGACTTGCGTCCATCTAGTTCAACCTACGTATTAATAGCTTATCCCTTGTAAAAGACAGAATATGGTTCTTATTAGTACCCCTGGATATTTTTATCCAATAAATGCTTGTCCAACCTTATTTTGAACGTATTTATTGTATCTGCCAACACCACCTCTCCAGGAAGAGAGTTCCAAAGTTTGACTGCTCTGACCGTAAAGAAATTTTTTCTTTTGAGGGAACGAAATTTTCTTTCCTCCAGTCTAAACTCGTGCCCTCGTGTCCTAGTTTCCTTTCTTGCAGTGAAAAGAGTGCTTGAGAGTTCCTTATATTGGCCCCTGATATATTTGTACATGTTGAGCATGTCCCCCCTTAAACGTCTCTTCTCTAGTGTAAATAGTCCTAGCTTGCTTAATCTCTCCTCATAGCTTAAATTCTCCATTCCCCTAATAAGCTTTGTTGCTCTTCTTTGGGTTTTTTCCAATTCCATGATGTCCTTTTTATAGTGTGGGGCCCAGAACTGTACTCCATATTCAAGGTGTGGTCTAACCAATGCCTTGTACAGTGGCATAATTACTTTTGAATCCCTAGTTTCCATGCCCCTTTTAATACATGCTAGAATTCTGTTGGCCTTTTTTGTTGCAATGTGACATTGAACACTGCACCCCAGCTTATTATCTATATGGACTCCTAGATCCTTTTCAAGTGCTGAAGTACCTAATGCCTCCCCGCTTAGGTTGTAAATTGCACACTGGTTACGTCTCCCAAGATGCATAACCTTGCATTTATCCACATTGAACCTCATCTTCCACTTTTTAGCCCACTCATCTAGTTTGTTAAGATCATTTTGAAGTATGTTCACATCTTCTGTTGATTCAATAACTCTACTCAGTTTTGTGTCATCAGCAAAGATGGATACATCGCTGAGAATCCCCATCCCGATATCGTTAATATAAATGTTAAACAAGATGGGCCCCAGTACCGAACCCTGTGGCACTCCACTTAGTACTGGTATCATAGTTGATACTGCACTGTTCACAACCACTCTTTGTTCTCTATTACACAGCCAGTTCCCTACCCATCTACAGATATTTTCACCTAGTCCCAGGTCCACCATTTTATTTATCAACCTCTTGTGTGGTACTGTATCAAAAGCTTTTGCAAAATCAAGGAAGACCACATCTACTGCGTTTCCATTATCAAGGTTTTTGCTGACATCCTCGTAGAATCCCAGTAAATTTGTCTGGCAGGAACGATTTTTAACAAACCCATGTTGGTTAAAACTAAGTAAACTATGAAGGTCTAAGTATTCCAGGATACCATCCCTTAAAATTCCTTCAAATATTTTACCCACTATTGATGTTAAACTCACAGGCCTGTAATTTGCAGGGTCATCCCTTTTACCTTTTTTAAATATTGGCACTACCTCTGCTATTCTCCAGTCTTTTGGTACCATACCTGTTGATAGTGAATTTTCAAAAATGCAATATAGAGGGGTCGCTAGTTCCTCCCTTAACTCCATTAGTACCCTAGGATGTATACCATCTGGCCCTGGTGATTTGTTAGTTTTTATTTTGCTGAGCCTCAAAATGATATCCTCGGTCGAGAGAACCATATTGAGGTCCGGTTTGTTTGTCCCAGTTGAGGTATCTGTGCTTTCCACTAACTGCTCTCCCCTAGTAAATACTGATGAGAAGAACTTATTTAACACTTCCGCTTTTTCATTATCTTCTGCAAAATTTTTACCGTTGATATCTGTTAGTGGGCCTATGTTCTCTTTAATTATTCGTTTGCTGTTTATGTACTTGAAAAACTTCTTGGGATTAGTTTTGCTTTCTGTGGCTATACGCTCTTCATTTTCCCTTTTAGCTACTTTGATTACCTCTTTACAAGTTTTGTTTGTTTCTTTATACTTAATGAACGTCTCCTCATTTACGTTATTTTTATAGAACTTAAACGCTTTTGTTTTATTGTTGATCGCTGTCCTTACTTTTTTGTCCAACCATGGTGGCTTTTTTTTGTTAAATTTACCCTTGTTGACTTTTGGAATGTATTTAGTAGTTAGTGATTCTAGCACATTTTTAAATGTATCCCACATTTCCTCTGCCTTCTTTCCTTCGAATAACTCTCCCCAATTAATTTCTTTTAGAGCTTCCCGGAATAAAGTGAAATTAGCTTTTCTGAAGTTTAGTACTTTACCCGGTCCTGTATTATATTGAGGTTTTCGGAAGTTGATTTCCAGTGAGACCATGTTGTGGTCACTGTTCCCTAGGTGTTCAATTACTCTGGTGTTTGAAACTAAATCTATGTTATTTGTTAATACTAAGTCCAATAGTGCCCCATTACGGGTTGGAGCATCTACCGTTTGAGTGATAAACTGATCCTTGAGCAAGCTTAGGAACCCACTGCTTTTAGATGATTTACATGTCTCATTTTTCCAGTCAATATCTGGTAAATTAAAGTCCCCCATTATTATTACCTGCCCCTGATCTGATGATTTTTTGATTTGGTTTAGGAGTAGAGACTCGTCCCTATCGTTCACGTTTGGCGGTCTGTAGCATACTCCTAATAAAATTTTATTATTGGGTTTTTTATTTTTATCAGTTATCTCTGCCCACACGGCCTCCGAGTTATCTTCATCTGTATCTGAGGTCATAATTTGCCCACAAGATATTAAGTCCTTTTTTACATAAAGGCACACCCCCCCGCCCCTTCTATTTTTCCTGTCTTTCCTGTAGAGTGTATATCCCTCCATGCTTAGCGCCCAATCGTGTGACTCATTACACCATGTTTCTGTTATACCAATAATGTCATAATCATCCCTAATGGCCACGGCCTCTAGTTCCCCTATTTTTCCTGCTAAGCTTCTTGCATTAGCCAGTATGCATTTGAGTTTGTGTTTATTGTTAGATGCTACCGTTGAGGCTACTTTGGGATCTCGTATCTCTATTGAGTTCTTACTGATTCTAGTTTTTCTCCCCAACCCCCCTTCTCCACCCTCCAATCTCTTAAATGCCCCTTCGTCACTGTACTGTCTAATATGCCCATAGTTTATATCTGCATCCCTCCCCCCTATGCCTAGTTTAGGCATCACGTCCTCTCTTCTCTCAACCTCCACCGCCTGCTTTCTTTATCGCACTCCCCTACCCACTATTTATCTACCCATTATCTGTCTGTCTATCTACCCACTATCTATCTATTCATCCATCCACTATCTATCTATCTATCTATCTACCAGATATCTATCTATCTATCTATCTATTCATCCACCATCTATTTATTTATCCACTCTCTCTCTCACTAGACATCTCACTCTAATATATATGTCTTCACTATAATTTCTTATAACTTTTATGCTTAAATTTTCTTTTGCTGCCACAGCCTGCTTCATCTCTTCCGTCACCTCTACTCTTCTCTCAACCTCCACCGCCTGCTTTCTTTATCGCATTCCCCTATCTATCTATCTATCTATCTATCTATCTATCTATCTATCTATTAATCCACTATCTACTTATTTATCCACTCTCTATCTCACTATGGCCCTTATTCTGTTCGGTTCGGTAACGGCCGCATGCGGCCGTTCCGCCGATGTTTTCGCTCTGCGCATGTGCAGAGGGCACTCTGCGCATGTGCAGGCGAAATCGCCGCACACTTTTTTTGACCGCCGCAAAGGGGGCGGATAGGGGCGTGAGGGGCTACTTAGCCTCATTTCCCTATGCATACGCCCCGCGTTTCATGGGCGTTCCCATGCAAACGCGGGGCGTATGCATGGTAATGAGGCCATGACGCGCGTGTAGGGGGCGGGCAGCTGACATCGCCGGATGTCAGCTGCCCGCCCCAATACAAGATTTCACACGGACAAGTGTCCGTGTGGTCTTGTGTTGCGGGACCTGGTGGAGCGTGCGGCCCTGCATTCGATGGTCTGCGACCATCGAATGCAGGGGCTGCTCCCAAGGTGGAGGAGGCGTATCCCCGTCCACTTTCATACGGATCGCCACATATCCGCGTACGGACGG
This sequence comes from Crinia signifera, assembly GCF_055691185.1. NCBI lineage: Eukaryota > Metazoa > Chordata > Amphibia > Anura > Myobatrachidae > Crinia > Crinia signifera. The sequence continues at coordinate 144,180,616 of NC_139218.1, read as the reverse complement.
AGGTGGCGATCCGTACGCAAGGCGGGGATTCGTCTGTGCGGTCGGAGCCGCATACGCGGCTCCGGCCGCACCGATCAGAATAAGGGCCTATATATCTCACTCTACTATATCTTTTCACTTTAATTTCTTATAATTTATATGCTTAAAAAAAAATTCAAATGTAAATTTACATTTTTTTCTGCCACCGCCTGCTTCATCTCTTCCATCACCTCCTTTTCTCTCTACTGCCATGTCTGTATTTTTCATCCCATTCTGTCACCTCCTCTATTTACTGCCACCACCTGCTTCCTGCATCTCATTTCCCATCCTTGCCTCTCCTTTCTGTGCTGCCACCGGCTATATTCTGTGTCTCATTCCCTGTCGCCTCCTCTCTTTTGCTGAAACGTCCTGCTTTCTTCATCCCATTCCTCTCCTTTCTTTGCCACCACCACCTGCTTTATGCCTCCTTCTACATCCTATTCCCAAAATGCTCTTACCAGCGTCACCATCAAATACAAAGGTCTTATACTACTTGACCTGTGTGTAGCCTCTGCCACTGTAGATGACACTCATTTAAATGCTGCCACTGCCTGTAGTCTGCGTACCATTCCCCTTCACCTAGTGTCTCTGCTGCCACCGCCTGCTTTCTTCATTCCATTCCATCCAGTGTTCGCGAAAAACACCCAAAAAAGTGGGTCCCGGGGACCCTTCACTTCTAAAAATTGGGGTCCTACCGGACCTTTTCTGGGTCCCAACGGAATAAAGCCTCCTCTCCCCAGCATGGCACATGTGGGTTGGGGGGTAAGTATCAATTGGCCCACTTGCATAAAAATACATATATACTAGAAACGATACAAATCTGAAAACAGTGGACAGTGCGCGCCGAAGGCGCGCAAAAAATTTAGGGCATGTTTTTTTGGGGGAAGTGGTGTGGTCACATAGTAGTACACATTACAGCACACACCGTAATGCCCAGTACACATTACAGCACACACCGTAATGCCCAGTACACATTACAGCACACACCGTAATGCCCAGTACACATTATAGCACACACCGTTATGCCCAGTACACATTATAGCACACACCGTAATACCCAGTACACGTTACAGCACACACCGCTATACCCAGTACACCATACAGCACACACCGTAATGGCCAGTACACATTATAGCACACACCGTTGTGCCCAGTACACATTATAGTACACACTGTAATGCACAGTATATATTATAGCACATAAGTGCTGCTTACCTACATGCTTGTTGCTAGGGGTTATATGCTTGGGGGGGGGGTCATTTTATGCTGGTTGCCACAGGGGACGGGGGCGTATAATGCAGACAGCGGACAGTGCGCGCCGAAGGTGCGTTAAAAATTTAGGGCATTTTTTGGGGGGGAAGTGGTATGGTCACATAATATTACACATTGCAGCACACATATTAATGCCCAGTACACATTACAGCACACACCGTAATGCCCAGTACACATTACAGCACACACCGTAATGCCCAGTACATATTATAGCACACACCGTAATGCCCAGTACACTTTACAGCACACACCGTAATGCCCAGTACATATTACAGCACACACCATAATGCCCAGTACATATTATAGCACACACCGTAATGCCCAGTACACATTATAGTACACACTGTCCTGATCATTGCCCCCCACATCCACCACCACCACAGTGTACTGATCGTTGCCCCCCCATCCACCACCACAGTGTACTGATCCTTGCCCCCCATCCACCACCAGAGTGTACTGATCATTGACCCCCCCATCCACCACCAGAGTGTACTGATCATTGCCCCCCCCGCCATCCACCACCAGAGTGTACTGATCATTGCCCCCCCATCATCACCAGAGTGTACTGATCATTGACCCCCCCCCCCATCCACCACCAGAGTGTACTGATCATTGCCCCATCTACCACCACATTGTACATGCTGCTCAGCAGAGTAGGTGAGCGGGCTATCAGCACGGCGGGGGACTGGATGTGGCTGGAATAGCTGACACGCTGCTCTGAGTTTCTTTAGCCACATCCAGTCAGCCCGCTCACCTACTCTACTGAGAGCGGCTGTTACAGCCGCATCCCATCCTGTCCCCCCCGCTCTCAGCAGCGGAATGAACTTACATGGCGGGGAGTGGCCGAAGGACGCACAGTGACTCTGACACAGTAACCTGCTCTTAAAATGCAGGGCGCGCGGCTTAAGGGTGCGCAGCAGCAGCAACCCGTAAAACCTACAGTGACTGGCTGCCGGGCGGCCACTGTTCAATGATTGGGTCCCGGCGGCTGCTGCTGTGATTGGCTCACAGCGGCTTACAGGTTTAGTACAGCGCGTCCTCGGGGACCCCTTTAGTTTTAAAATCTGAGTCCCCGGGGACGGTTTTAGGGTAAAATACGCGATATAGCGCGTTTTTGCGAACCCTGCCATCACCTCCTCTCCTCTCTCTGCTGTCACTGCCTGCTTCCTGTATCCCATTCCCTGTCACCTACTGTCTCTGCTGCCACCACCTGCTTTCTGCATCCTACTGTATTCCCTATGTCTTCCTCTGTGCTTTCTGCTGCTGCGCCCTACTTTCTGCATCCAGTTTCCCATCACCTTCTCTCTCTGCCACCACTGCCCCTTTCTAGGCATGTTTTGTGTTGAGTTTTTTTTTTCATAATACAACATCACAAAATTATTGAAATGAAGAAAAAAAAACCTGGCCTCCATCCGTTTCCCCCTCTAGCCAGACCATCACACGCCTTTATTGTGTTGTTGTATTATGAAAAAATAAACTGACACAAAAATATGAAACCTGCTGCCACCGCCTGCTTCATCCCTGTCCCCATCACATCCACTCTTCTCTCTGCTGCCACGGCCTGCTCTCTACATCTCATTTAATCACCTACTCTCCTCTTTACTGCCACTGCGTGCTTCCTACGTCCCACTCCCCTTCACCTACTGTCTGCTGCCACCGCCTGCTTTCTTCATCCCATTCTGTCACCTCCTCTCTCTACTGCCACCACCTGTTTCCTACATCCTATTCCCCTTCACCTACTGTCTATGCTGCCACTGTTTGTTTTCTGTGTCCTATTCACCATCACCTACACTCTTTGCTGCCACCATTTGCTTCCTGTGTCCGATCCCCTGCCACCTACTGTCTCTGCTGCCACCGCCTGCTTTCTTCCTTTTCCACATCACGTCCTCTCTTCTCTCAACCTCCACCGCCTGCTTTCTTTATCGCACTCCCCTACCCACTATCTATCTACCCATTATCTGTCTGTCTATCTACCCACTATCTATCTATTCATCCACTATCTATCTATTTACCCACTAGATATCTATCTATTCATCCACCATCTATTTATTTATCCACTCTCTCTCTCACTAGACATCTCACTCTAATATATATGTCTTCACTATAATTTCTTATAACTTTTATGCTAAAATTTTCTTTTGCTTCCACCGCCTGCTTCATCTCTTCCGTCAACTCCTTTCTTCTCTCAACCTCCACCACCTGCTTTCTTTATCGCATTCCCCTATCTATCTATTCATCCACTATCTATTTATTTATCCACTTTCTATCTCACTATATATCTCACTCTACTATATCTTTTCGCTATAATTTCTTATAACTCATATGCTTGAAAAAAATTTCAAATGTAAATTTAACATTTTTTGTGCCACCGCCTGCTTCATCTCTTCCATCACCTCCTCTCTTCTCTCAACCTCCACCGCCTGCTTTCTTTATCGCATTCCCCTATCTATCTATTCATCCACTATCTATTTATTCACTCTATATCTCACTATATATCTCACTCTACTATATCTTTTCACTATAATTTCTTATAATTTATATGCTCAAAAAATCTTTTTGCTGCCACCGCCTGCTTCATCTCTTCCGTCACCTCCTCTCTTCTCTCAACCTCCACCGCCTGCTTTCTTTATCGCATTCCCCTATCTATCTATTCATCCACTATCTATTTATTTATTCACTCTATGGGGGTTATTCAGGTTGATTCGCAAGGCTGCGAATTCGCAGTCTTGCGAGTCCACCAAACCCCGCCCGGCGAAAGCACCCCCCCCCCCCCCCCCGCCGCCCCAGCAATGTGCGGCTTCGGCCGCACAGCAGCGAATGGATGTTTTGCATAAACATCCATTCGCTTTGCTGGGATGTCGGCCCACATCATTCGATGGTCACCGACCATCGAATGATGTTTAGCGTGCACGCTGGCGTGATATGGGCGGGCAGCTGACATCCGGTGATGTCAGCTACCCGGCCCACACACCCGCGTCACTGCCTCATTACCATGAGAATGCCCAGCGTTCTCATGGGAACGCCCATGGAACGCTGGGCGTTCCCATATTGTAATGGGGCAGCCCGGCGCCCCCCGCCCATCTCCGCCCCCCCTCGCTGCCATGGGTGCGTGCACCCGGCAACCCGAAAGGTCGCCATGGGTGCACGCACCATATGCCTGCACATGCGCAGATACCCGTCTGCGCATGTGCAGATGGCCAACATCGGATCTGCGTGCGAATGCACGCAGATCTGAATAAGGCCCTATATCTCACTATATATCTTACTCTACTATATCTTTTCACTATAATTTCTTCTAATTTATTTGCTTAAAATTTTTTTGCTGCCACCGCCTGCTTCATCTCTTCCGTCACCTCCTCTCATCTCTCAACCTCCACCGCCTGCTTTCTTTATCGCATTCCCCTATCTATCTATTCATCCACTATCTATTTATTTATGCACTCTATATTTCACTATATATCTCACTCTACTATATTTTTTCACTATAATTTCTTATAATTTATATGCTTAAAATTTTTTTCAAAAGTAAATTTAAAATTTTTTCTGCCACCGCCTGCTTCATCTCTTCCGTCACCTCCTCTCTTCTTCTCAACCTCCACCGCCTGCTTTCTTTATCGCATTCCACAATCTATCTATTCATCCACTATCTATTTATTCACTCTATACTGTATCTTACTATATATCTCACTGTACTATATGTTTTCACTATAATTTCTTATAACTTATATGCTTTAAAAAATTTTTTGCTGCCACCGCCTGCTTCATCTCTTCCGTCACCTCCTCTCTTCTCTTAACCTCCACCGCCTGCTTTCTTTATCGCATTCCCCTATCTATCTATTCATCCACTATCTATTTATTTATGCTCTCTATATCTCACTATATATCTCACTCTACTATATCTTTTCACTATAATTTCTTATAATTTATATGCTTAAATTATTTTTCAAAAGTAAATTTAACATTTTTTTCTGCCACCGCCTGCTTCATCTCTTCCGTCACCTCCTCTCTTCTCTCAACCTCCACCGCCTGCTTTCTTTATCGCATTCCCCAATCTATCTATTCATCCACTATCTATTTATTCACTCTATATCTCACTATAAATCTCACTCTACTATATGTTTTCACTATAGTTTCTTATAATTTATATGCTTTAAAAAAATGTTTGCTGCCACCGCCTGCTTCATCTCTTCCGTCACCTCCTCTCTTCTCTCAACCTCCACCGCCTGCTTTCTTCATCGCATTCCCCTATCTACAGTATCTATCTATTCATCCACTATCTATTTATTCACTCTATATCTCACTATATTTCTCACTCTACTATATATTTTTACTATAATTTCTTATAATTTATATGCTTAAAATTTTTTTGCTGCCACCGCCTGCTTCATCTCTTTCGTCACCTCCTCTCTTCTCTCAACCTCCACCGCCTGCTTTCTTTATCGCATTCCCCTATCTATCTATTCATCCGCTGTTTATTTATTTATGCACTCTATATCTCACTCTACTATATCTTTTCACTATAATTTCTTATAATTTATATGCTTAAAATTTTTTTCAAAAGTTAATTTAACATTTTTTCTGCCACCGCCTGCTTCATCTCTTCCGTCACCTCCTCTCTTCTCTCAACCTCCTCCGCCTGCTTTCTTTATCGCATTCCCCAATCTATCTATTCATCCACTATCTATTTATTCACTCTATACTGTATCTCACTATATATCTCACTCTACTATATGTTTTCACTATAATTTACTTATAACTTATATGATTTAAAAAAAAATTTGCTGCCACCGCCTGCTTCATCTCTTCCGTCACCTCCTCTCTTCTCTCAACCTCCACCGCCTGCTTTCTTTATCGCATTCCTCTATTCATCCACTATCTATTTATTTATTCACTCTATATCTTACTATATATCTCACTCTACTATATCTTTTCACTATAATTTCTTATAATTTATATGCTTAAATTTTTTTTGCTGCCACCGCCTGCTTCATCTCTTCCGTCACCTCCTCTCTTCTCTCAACCTCCACCGCCTGCTTTCTTTATCTCATTCCCCTATCTATCTAGCTATTCATCCACTATCTATTTATTTATTCACTCTATATCTCACTATATATCTCACTCTACTATATCTTTTCACTATAATTTGTTATAATTGATATGCTTAAAATTTTTTTTTGCTGCCACCGCCTGCTTCATCTCTTCCATCACCTCCTCTCTTCTCTCAACCTCCACCGCCTGCTTTCTTTATCGCATTCCCCTATCTATCTATTCATCCACTATATATTTATTTATTCACTCTATATATCACTATATATCTCACTCTACTATAATTTTTCACTATAATTTCTTATAATTACTATGCTTAAAATTTTTTTCAAATGTAAATTTACATATTTTTCTGCCACCGCCTGCTTCATCTCTTCCGTCACCTCCTCTCTTCTCTCAACCTCCACCGCCTACTTTCTTTATCGCATTCCCCTATCTATCTATCTATTAATCCACTATCTATTTATTTATTCACTCTATATCTCACTCTACTATATCTTTTCACTATAATTTCTTATCATTTATATGCTTAAATTTTTTTCATATGTAAATTTAAAAAAAAAAATTGCCACCGCCTGCTTCATCTCTTCCGTCACATTCTCTCTACTGCCACCGCCTGCATTTTTTATCCCATTCTGTCACCTCTTCTCTATTTACTGCCACCGACTGCTTAATGCGTCTCATTCCCCATCCTCTCCTTTCTATGCTGCCACCACCTATATTCTGCGTCTTATTCCCTGTCACCTCCTCTCTTTGCTGCCACCGCCTGCTTTCTTCATCACATTCCTCTCCTCTCCTTTCTTTGCCACCACCACCACCTTTCTGCCTCCTGCATCCTATTCCCAAACTGCTCTTACCAGCGTCACCACCAAATACAAAGGTCTCATACTACCTGACCGGTGTGTAGCCTTTGCCACTGTAGATCACACTCCTTCATATCTTACCTGTTGACATCCATCCTCTTACCTTCTGCATTTCAGCTGATGTTCTATATGATAACAAAAGTACATTGTACCTATTACTCCATGTGCAATCTGGTCACATTTATAACAAGATACAAAATAGCATAATATATATCTTTTGTCTCCATGATGAAATCTATAGACACTTGTATAATTTACTAGAATGTAACATTACGGGACTGCAGAGCATAAGCTGCTTTGTGACGCTTCTGTTTGCACTAATGCGCTCATCTGTAGAGTAAGCACCTGGACCTGCACATCAGGGGGTTCTATGGGGAGGGGCCACATCTTATGGGAAATGGAGGATGGGATAGAGTGTTTGTAAGTAATTGTTGGCTGGCTGCATTTACAGGATATAATATGTAAATGAGACTGATGGGGTACAGACTGAGTATCTTTAGTTACAGAGAGGTCGCAAAATCTCTTCCCTGCTTACGGATCTTTCTTTTACAGGTTCTCAGTAAAGACCTTATTCTGGTCCCCATGAAATGAATTTCACAGCGTTGCGTGTGGACCAAACTTCTTCCGCAGTGCCTGCGTACCCCCCCTCCCCCTGCACGGCTGCGAATCAGGGCCAGGGTGATCATAATGAATAGCAGGTAGGAAATAAATATGTGGTACACAGAAGTGGCAAGTTGCTCAAATGAACTCATTGGTCCATTGCAAGTGCTTGCAAGGGAGGGGCTAGTTCAGGCAAGGGAGGGGCTAGTTCAGGCAAGGTAGGGGCTAGTTCAGGCAAGGTAGGGGCTAGTTCAGGCAAGGTAGGGGCTAGTTCAGGCAACGGAGGGGCTAGTTCAGGCAACGGAGGGGCTAAACAAAGCAAGAGAATCACAGAATTCCCCCACCCTACAGTATAGTTATAATGCAGAAAACTCAGTTTATTTCTCCTTCGCTCCATAGGGATATATGTACACTGAGTTCTCTGCATTACTACTATCATACATATATTCCAATACACTGATTAATCCTTTTGCTGTACGTACCATCTATGTATATTACATGCCGCATAGATAATGTAGTGCTGGAATAAATTCACCAGCAAATGTAGGGGCATTTTCTAGTGAGATCACTTAGAGAATGACCTGAAATCACCCCGGGTGTACGCCCCATTCTGAACATGTATTATTGGTTTGTATAATACTGCTGTACCCAGATCTAGCTCCATTTTTCTTTCTTTATCATGTCCCCATTTAAAGTTGAAGTCTTCAATTAAACATGGTTAAAAATAATAAGAAAAATGAAGATATAATGTACTTACATGCAGAACCTGGCATGGTCGCATCCAGCAGTGCCTCTGCCTCACTAGATGTATTTAGACCAGGTGGATTTGGGAAGCTTCTCCAGCTGGAGGTAATTGACGAGAAACCCGTAAAATTTGCCTGCTCCGCCGCTGTAATTGGTGGGTAATTGGCCTCTTCTGCCTCCATTAGTTCTAGATGGTTATTACTGGAGGCAGAGGGTGGAAAGAATGCCTACAGAAATAAGAAGTAACGGTGTATATCAGTGATTATTACATCTACCATAGGACTGTGTAAGACAGACAGAGGCATTTAGCAAACTTCTTTATGTAAAGGTTATTTATAGTAGTTTCCATTATAGACCCTAAGAAAATGCCTATATATAAAGCTAAAGGCAGTGGCATAAATGTTGCATAAATGTATAAAGGTGTCGCTCAGACCATATATATATAAAACCACAGCATTACAGTAGATGTGAGGTCGCTATGGTGCAATTACAGGTGTTCGTCTACTCTGTGCTATCAAGAGACATCTATATACTCTAGAAGTGCAGAGAGGAAAATGACATTCCAGAAGCTCACTATGGAAAGTGTAACCTGTGCTCTATAGTCCACTTTGTCTCCTTGTCAGCTTATTATGAGGCGCAGGATTATCAATTATATTAGAAAAATGTCAGAAGATGTAACGGAGCTCACATCTGGGACAATAAGAAAGTATTGGTAACATATTAATTATGTCCTTTCTACTTGTGTGTCCCCTGCTAGAAAGAAAACTAAAAATGTGTCTTTGTCAGTGATTTTTATGTAACCCTGAGCACAAGAATAACTGTGTCAGGGATCTTTACACTGTTAAGGCCCCCATACGTTACGCGATTTGGGCCAGAGGATCCAGCAGATTGTCTGTGACATCCGATCGGATCCGATGCGCAGTCCCATGCGCATCGGATCAGAGCTCGGACGGACTGCACATAAAATACATCTTATGTGCAGCAGTCAGCAGGACATCCTGGGTGCGGTGAGCAGGGTGCGGCAGGTGGCAAGGAGAATTGAAAAATCCTATTCAAAAGACTGGGTGGCCACTGTTTGGCTGAGAGATCTCTTTCAGCCAATCAGCAGCCACCTAATCTTTTGAATAGTATTTTTCAATTCATACACCCCCTGCCTGCAGCTCTCCGAGATTATGTGTGATAAATCACATGTAATTCATGTGTAAGAAAAGGCACATCATGTGCCAAATCTTATTGCGCTCTCTCAGGTAGGGTTAGGGTTAAGGTCAGGGTTAGTCTGCAGAAGAGGACAGTTAGGGTTAGGCACTAGGGGGCAGTTAGGATTAAGGTCAGGGTCAGGCTGCAGAAGGGGAGATTTAGGGTTAGGCATTAGGGGTGGATAGTTAGGGTTAGGCATTAGGGGGAGGAGTAGGGCTAAAATGACTAAAACTTGACAATTTGTCAGTTAAACGTTTCACCCTGTCTATCCTAGACACTGGGCGGTATTCAATGAGCCTGATTCGCCATGTTTTTATGGCGAATTTGTGCTGTTTGGCGAATTTTTGACAAAAACGGTGAATCACCCTATTCAATGACCACATGGCGAATACATTTGAAGTTTTATTTCGCCATGATTCACCTATCTTTTTATGGAGAAGTGGAATGTGAACTTTTAAAATAAAGTGTTTTGTTTTTACATTTGGTGTCAAAAAATCAGGAATTTTATTCTGAGGAGGGGCATGCTACTTTTATTTATGTGCTGTAAGCACATGAATATATATTTAATTTAAAAAAATATATATATATTTTTTTTTTTTTTACACAGCAGCCAGCAGGGGGAGCCGGAGCCGAGCCGCTCATTACATATTCATATATTCACTGCACCCGATCGTTACGATCGTGTGTAGTGAATATACGCTCCCCTGCTGGCACCCCCGGGGGGCAGCCTGTGCTGCCTGGCACCCGGGGAGCCAACCTGCCCCCCACAAACGTTCAGGGGCAGGCAGAAAGACTTCCATCTCTCTGCCTGGCACCCTCCTTAGGCTCCCTGCGGCATTCGCCGCAGGAGCTCATATTCGCCTGTTGAATACCGGAGCCCGCTGGCTCCGGAACGTGGCGAATGTGCAGCGAATCCTAAAAAGGATTCGCTGCACCTCGCAGGTATTCACATTGAATACCGCCCATTGTCTAATTAGTGACCCTGTCAGCCTATTGCATGCTGACATAATGGCTGTCTATATAGACAGAGCCGATCCCTTAATCCGCACCCCAAGTATGTGTTTGGCAATTATACATTATCTGCTGACCAGCAATGAGTAGCTCATGGAAGTTCTGTTTTATACTTACAGGGAAGTATGGGGGCTCCATCCCAAGGGATTCCATGGCGACCCAATCGATGTGCTGGAAGAAGGGGTGGTGGCGGATGTTGTCAGTAACTCCTGGTTCTTGGCCCAGATGGTTATTGACAAGCTGAAAAAGGTATTTGGATGTAATTATACAGCACTGTTGCTCAATACAATCATTGTACAAACATTTCTGCTGCCGGCACAGAAGAATATAAAGGGATTTCTCCATGGCCACAGTATGTTACTACTGACATTCTATCTGGGATCTGTTGTGTGTCTCACATTACATTCCCCTTCCAAGAACATGTAACCATTCTGCCATTTCCTGTCATATGTGTCCTAAAGGTCCGTACACACTGGGTGATTATGCTGTGTGTGTGTGCACAGCAATGATCGCTATCATCGCTGAGGGGGAAAGCTGCTCAGTGCATACACACTGAGCGGCTTTCCCCCTGCCCGGCGGGGAGGACGGCTTTGCATAGTGCAGAGCTATGCAAAGCCGTCCTCAAAGCCGCTCATCTGCTTGTAATAGCAGCAGATGAACGGCTTTACTGGCGATGATGTGGGAGCGCGCAGCAGCACTCACCGCCAGGGCACACACACTGGGCGGCTTTGAGCTGAAAGCCGCTCAAACCTGCTGAGTATGTACTCCATTGTGATGCTCTTTATATTTATTAATCCTATTTATAAAATGCAGAAAAGTCACCTATCAATAAAAAAACACCCATGTAGATCTTTTACTCCTCTATCAATAGTTATAGCATAGCTAACAGCTGCGTCAGCCGTCGCCAAAAGATTCAGCTATTTTCCGTAAAGCCGCAATTCACTGCTGCACAATGCGCGGCATAGCAGGGCATATGGTATGCGTACACTCCCACTATGCATTCACTTGTTTAGGAGCTGGCTGGTGCGGGTACATACACCCTGCTGCTTTATGGGAGCCTGCTGCGATGCGCTCACACTGCAATCCCACTACAGCAAGCTGCTATACGCAGCAAAGCTGTAGCAGGACACATCTGTAGTCAGTAATAGTGGCCGGCTGTCAGAGTGCAGAGTTTACTTGTAGCAGTAATTGGACTGTAGAGTAGATCAGATACTCTGGTTTTCAATAGAGATCAGAGGACTGAACAGATTGATCCTATAACACAGTGACTAATGGTTTCTTACATCCAACATCTTATAAAGTTATATACAACCAATTACATCATTTATATTAATAATTTATGTAATATCATATTTACCATGTTAATGAGGTCCATGGCGGCAGATTCTGTTGCGCAGAATCTTGAGTGAGCAGCATGACCTCCGGTTATCATTTCGTTCAGGATGACTCCAAATGAGAACCAGTCTTCGCCAATCATGTACTCCTTGCTGAAATACAGCTACCAGAAGAGAGCAATTGGTTACCAACATTTTAATAATAATAATCACTTTGTTTTTTAATTTTTGCTTTTTTTTTTTGTAAATTAACAAAATAGCGGTAAAGATAACCCCTACATGTTATAGTAACAGCAGCAATATTTTATATTGTTTATAAATAATAAGTACTTTGCTGTTTTTAGGTATATTTTGTCCCGAGTTATTGCTCTTTCACTTGTATATGCCAGTTCACGTACTATATATTATTTACAGCAGCTGTCCTGCCAACACACGGCAACAGTCTCACGTCATCTTCCCCTGGTAAGAGCCGGACCGGAAGTCGCATGTACCCGTTCCCATGGAGGACGCTATGGTGGAGGGTAGTCACTTAAGGTGATTTTGCTCAGTCCCATCAATGTCGATGCAATTTAGTCCGATTTTATGTAAATTGGGCACGTTTCGACATGTTTTAGATCCGATTCCGAACTGATGGTTACCCTTTGAGCGCTTATTGTATGTACAGTATGCACTATTTCCATCTTTATCACTCTTGAGATTATTACTTTGTGCATGATATGTTTGCAGCACTTTGGGTTCAGCTGCGCACTTTGGTCTGATTTGTATTTTTCAATCATGATCATTCCGGTGTGTACCCAACATAAGAGTCGTATTGTTTACTGTTAATTCTGCACCAGACCCAGAAGTCCAATGCCAGAGCTGCATCGCAATTGACAGCTCTTATGGAAAGAGCTGTCCTCTGCATTAATAATCGCATATGTTAGTGCATATGGGATTATTAATAATGCGGTACCCGGGGAATGCTGGTGGTGGGGGGGGGGGGGGGGGGGATGTAAGTGCATCTTCCACATGGAGAGAAATTGCCAACACTTGGCAGAATCAGAATTACCCAGAAATGTGCAACGATGCATGTGCGTGCTACAGTGAATGCCCTTTTTACCCAACTTGGCTATATGCCGTCACATACGGGGTTGGAATCAGGCCCCATGTATATTGCTACATGAGGAAAAAGTAGGAAACCCTTTGCATTTACCTCAGGAATAATGACACCACACCTTCTAGCACAGCCAGTAACACCCTCGTCTCTAGGCGTGATCTCAAGGGCCAGACCGAAGTCGGCGATCTTGAGATGTCCTGTTGGAGTCACCAAGATGTTCTCTGGTTTTAGGTCGCTGTGAAGAAAATAAAATCTTTGTTTTCATACAAACAGGAATTATTTGGTACATAAATTATATTTCATGTTACATGTGTACATTCTAACTAATAGTAGTTTTATATGTTTGGGAGCATGGACTAATGTAATCATATTTAGGTTAGTGTCCATGTGATTCCACCATATCATGTACATCTGTTTGTGTTCTGCAGAATTCTAGGTTATTTAGTGGAACCTTCCTCGGCCCAATAACCCCTGTGATACTAATATGTGTGGTTACAGCATACTGTAAATAACTAGTGATATTGATGTCATAGGAAGCGGCAAATGGAGGCTGATGCTGGTCGTTCCCAGCTGGGGAAGGGGAGCAGCTTATAAATGGGGTCAGTTTATTCTTATTTGTAACCAGAAAAGAAATAATAACAATACACTGACACGTGGGCCAGGCCGCACATTGTGCTTATTGTGCTGTTATTCCCTGAGTGACGCCGCTGCAATTTATCATTGGGGATTGTAAGCTTTTAGGGGTAATGGGCCTTATTCAGATCTGAGCTCAGTACTAATTTGTTTGGAAAATGGGCAAAACCATGTGCACTGCAGGTGGGGCAGATGAAACCTGTGCAGAGAGAGTTAAATTTGGGTGGGGTGTGCTGAAACTGAAATCTAAATTGCAGTGTAAAAATAATGCAGCCAGTATTTCTCTTTCAATGGTCCTGGTGACACAGCTTCACATTGGGATGTAGGAGGGTCCGCAGGAGCCAGGCACCTATCCTAAAGCTTTTGGAGGGTAGGCTCCTCCCCTACTGCATCCCAGATTCCTCAGTTCGTGTTAGGTGCCCACTGGAGTGGGTGCTATTCTAATGGGCTGCCGGAGCAGCCGAAGGAGTAGAGCTAGTTAGGGTTTTTATTATTTTATTAACTTGTACACTAGTTAGGTAGGCACAGTGTGAGGATTCTCATTAGTGAATCCTCACACTGCTAGCGCAGCAGGAGCTGACAGAAGCGAGTCCTGTCAGCTCACTGTGCACGAGGGAGACGCTGTCTGGCCTCCCTGTGCAGCGCTTACAGCTTCTTTTAAGAAGCTGCCTGGGCTCCGGAGCGCTCTGAAACTGGCTTCACGCTAGGTGGGGATCATGGGGGACAGGCGCTCCGTGATGGCGGCGGCCATTTTATGCGGAGCTTACACACTGAGCTCCTGATATGAGAGGACAGCAGTGTTGTTACAGGCATGTTCCGAGTGGTCCCCAGCTGAGGGGGAGATACTGGAACAAGGAGATCCTACAATGGGAGCGGCTGTCTGGGGGTAGTTGGCGCCAAAAGTCACAGACCCCGCAGCAGCAGGGACTTAGTCCCTTCCCTCACTCTGTTTTGGCGCCATTCAGAACGCTTGCAGCGGAGCTGAGCTGGCTTACAGATCCTGACAGAGTGATTGGATTTCCTGGGCATCGCTTTCCCCATTCTGAAGACTACAGAAAGCTAAGTGAACTGAGTATATTGGTTCTGTATATAATGTTTGTACATTTAATGCTGTGACTGTGTTAATTGAGAACATCAGGTCTGAGCAACAGTCTGTGGTCTTGGGGGAGGGAGCCTTAAATGCATTGAGCGCTTGCAGTGGTTGTACACTGAGATTTGTCCCTGAGGGGGGCTTATGTATTTATTGCGCTGCTGTGAAACCCATGGGGAGTGAACCCCAGAGGGTAGTACATCGGAACTTGCATGGGCCAAGCCCTAGGCAGGTCTGAAAATGCTTTGGTGCATTACTGGACAGGCAGAGTGATGGCTGGTAACTTCCCTAGACCATTGGCATTCTCTCAGCAGTCCCCTAGCTCTGTGCCTCGGACCCAGACAGATCCTGATTTATTACAGGTCATGCAGGATACTGCTATGGGAATCAGCAGGTTTAAATTACTTGTTGCACAAGTTTTATGGTTATTCTGTGGGGACCCCTAAAAGGTCTTATTCAGTGCCATTGTTAGCTGCTGATGAGGAAGGAGAGTACACAGACATACCAAACCAGGGTGATATTTCTGAAGAGTCCTCAGCCTCAGGTGTAGAGGATTTTATTACTGCTGTTAAACAGGCATTAAATTTGTCTGTGAAGGATAAACTCCTGCAAAGGTTGTTTTTTATGAGACAGCGTAAAGAAACTGATATCTCCCTGCAAAGGGCCCTGAAAAACCCCTGATAAAAGGCTTCAGATACTTAAAAGATTTCTAAGCCTGTACCCCATGCCTGAGGCGCATGCTGACCTCTGGAAAAAAGTCCCAGTGGTAGATGCTTCTGTGGCACGTGTATCAAGACCTCAGGTGGAGCCACTGTGCTACCAGTACAAGGGGTAGCAGCGTTTAAGGACCCCGCAGACAAAAAGCTGGAGGGTAACCTCAAAGCAATATTTTAAGGGGTGGGATACACCCTACGCCCTCTGATGGTTTCAGCCTGGGTCTCTAAGGCCATGATCGTGTGGGCCAGAAATTTGTGCACTATTTTACACGCTGACCCTTGTGTGTTATTGCTTGCAGAGAAGCTTAAAAACGGCTGCAGAGCATGTATTGGAGTCTGAGAGGAAGCTCTCAAAATGGCTGCCAGAGTTTCCACAGTGTCTGTAAATGCCAGGAGAGTGCTCTGGCTTAAGGCTTGGGAGGCAGATAATGTGTCTAAGAAGGCCTTAGAGACAATAGCTTTTAAAGGAAAGCTGTTATTTGCTTCTGAACTGGAAGAGATTATTAAGCAGGCCACAGGTGGCAAAAGTACTTTCCTGCCAGTCCTTGCAGCCAAGCAGACATCAAGGTTTTCTGCTTTCAGGCCAGCCTTGCGGCCCTCCCTTAGAGGAGGTGCGTCTTTCCGAGGGCAGCCCTTCAGGGGAAAGGTCCTAAAGTCTAAATTTGGTTCCTTTCATAAGAAACCAAACACAAAGGAGAGGACAAACCATCTGCATGACTGCCAAGGGTTTTGCCCGGCGGTGGTCAAGATGGGGGGACATCTGACACTGTTCAAAAACGCATGGGCATTGTTAGACCGGGATTCTTGGGTGTTAGAAATTATAACCCAGGGTTGCAGAATTCCCTTCAAGGGTCTTCTTCCAAGAAGATTCATTCACACGCCTATACCAAAAGGGGCTCGGCTCCGTACAGCTCCCTTGGGAGCGGCTCATTCTCTTTTAGAGAAGGGTGTGGTGATCCCGGTCCCCAGAGCGGAGTGGAAAAAAAAAAAAGGCTTTTATTCCACTCTGTGTCTGGTGTCCAAACCAGACGGGTCTTTCAGACAGATTCTCAATTTAAAGTCGTTAATTATCCATTTGTGGGTAGACCATTTCAAAATGGAATCCCTACGGTCAGTGCTGTTAAGCCTGGACCAGGGAGAATTTTTGGCGTTCATGGATGTCCAGGACGCGTACCTTCATGTCCTGTTCACCCAGGACATCAGGCTCTATTGTGATAGCCATGCACTTGCAATTCCAGGCGTTGCACTTCGGCCTGGCCACAGCGCCAAGGGTATTCACCAAGATAATGTCTGTAATGGCGGCTGTGCTTCGACTGAGGGGAATCACGGTGATCCCATATTTGGACGACCTGCTGTTCAGAGCGGAGTCAGCAGACAGGTTGCAGAGTCACTTGGCAGAAGCCATTGGGTTTTTGGCAGGCTCACAACTGGCTTTTAAACTTACAAAAGTCTCAGTTGGTGCCGTCACAGAGACTCCAATTCTTGGGGGTCATTCTGGTTACCCATCTACATCGGGTATTTTTACTGGAGGCAAAGGCCAGGGATCTGGTTGCCTTAGTCCAGGCTCAGCTCTCGGAGCACATCAGTATGGAGGTGCCTCAAGCTGCTGGGGTAGATGGTGGCGTCTTTCGAGACGCGGTAGTTTGCCAGGTTCCACTCTCGGGTGTTCCAGTGGAATATTTTGACGGCTTGGTCAGGAATCATACAGACCATGAAATCCGAACAGATAGTGCTGTCTTCGGAAACTCGAGCCTCCCTGAAATGGGGGACAGACGTGGACTCCCTTCAGTGGGGTCGGTCACTGCAGTCCTGGAGCTGGCTGGTAGTCACTACCGACGCCAGTCTCAGGGGCTGGGGGGGCAGTAGTCTTGGACCTGCGTCTGCAGGGTTTGTGGACTCCAGAGGAATCTGCCTTACCGATCAACATCTTGGAACTGAGAGCTGTGTGGAAAGTGTTTTCTCTAGCGGGAGACAGGTTGCAGAGGCTTCCTTTAAGGATTCAGACCGACAACGCCACAGCTGTGGCGTATCTGAACCACCAGGGAGGCACACGCAGCAAGCTGGCTATGTGGGAGGTGTCCCGAATCTTCTTGTGGGCGGAACAGAATGTTCCAGCATTATCAGCAATATTTATACCAGGAGTGGAGAATATAGAGGCCGACTTCCTGAGCAGGAAGGAGCTGATGGAAGGAAAATGGAGCCTGAACCCACAAGTATTCCACCAGATTACACGGAGGTGGGGAACCTTGGAGGGGGACCTGATGGCATCCAGATTCATCCATCAGGTACCCAGGTTTTATGCCAGGATGAGGGATCCACTGGCAGAAGCAGTGGATGCCATGTCTATCCCCTGGGAGGGGAATTCTCTTTATGTTTTTCCGCCAGTTCCAATGCTGGCAAGAGTGTTAAAAAAGATACAGGCCCCGACAATTCCAGTAATTTTAGTGGCCCCAGATTGGCCAAGGAGGTCCTAGTACTCGAGGCTTCAGAGATTCTCTGTGGACTCATGGCGTCTACCTCTGAGGTCAGACCGTATAAGACAAGGACTGTTTAACTATCTGGATTCAGCTTGATTAATTTTGATGGCCTGGCTGTTGAAACCGCCATTTTGAGGAATATAGGATTCTCAGAGGTGGTGGTTAACACAATGATTAAAGCCAGAGAGTCTTCTGTAAATTATTATAGGGTCTGGAAGACCTATATTCGATGGCGTGAAAGATAGAAATCACACACATCCCGATTTAAAATGGCTAAAATTGTTGGAGTTTTTTACAGAATGGACTTTCCTCTGGGTTAAGCCTTCAGTAACTCAAAGTACATATCTCGGCCTTGTCAATTTCTTTCCGAAGAAGGGTTGCATTAATACTGGAAGTTCAGACCTTCCTGCAGGGGGTTTCTCTATTGAAACCTCCCTAC
Organism: Crinia signifera; assembly: GCF_055691185.1. NCBI lineage: Eukaryota > Metazoa > Chordata > Amphibia > Anura > Myobatrachidae > Crinia > Crinia signifera. The sequence continues at coordinate 144,162,080 of NC_139218.1, read as the reverse complement.
AGGCAACCAGTAGCGCCAGGGGAATTATCTCTGGTTCTGGAGTACCTAAAAAAAAAAAAAAAAGTGCCTTTTGAGCCGTTAAGGTTGGCTGATCTTAGTTTCCTTATAGGGAAGCTGGTATTTTTGTTGGCGGTGGCGTCAGCAAAAAGAGTATCGGAGTTGGGAGCTTTGTTCTACAAGTCTCCCTCCCTTATATGTCATGATGATAGGGCTGTCTTTCGGACAGTACTCCAAGATTTTTACCAAAAGTAGTCTCTGCTTTTCATCTAAATCAGGAGATGGTTCTGCCTGTGTTTCAACCCCCAGAGGGTTCTAGGAAAAGGGACAAATTGAGGAATTTGGATGTTGTACGCGTCTTGCACGTTTAGGTGGACAGAGTTAAGAGTGTCAGAAAGACTGATACTTTACTGGTTTTGTATGACATACACAAAATTGGTTGGCCTGCTTTTAAGCAGATCATTGCTAGGTGGTTGCGCTCTGTTATTGCGTTCGCATATACTAAAGTTGGTAGGCCTGTACCGGCCAGGATTAATGCGCATACCACCAGGTCGGTTGCCACCTCTTGGGCGGTTCGACATGGTGCAACAGCTGAGCAGGTTTGCAGGGCTGCCACTTGGTCATCTGTTCATACTTTTGCCAAATTCAATAGGTTCCATGAGTTTGCGTCGGTGGACGCATCATTCGGGCGAGCAGTGATGAGAACTGCAGACCTGAGCGTACCCACCCAAAAGGACCGGCTCTGGAACGTCCCAATGTGAAGCTGTGTCACCAGGACCATTGAAAGAGAAAAAGGGATTTTTGTAAGAACTTACCGTTCGAATCCCTTTCTCTGATATGGTCCTGGTGACACAGCGATCCCTCCCTTACGCTCAGTAAGTATGCCAGTGTTCATGATGTTTCATGTTATAATTGGTTGAAAAGTTAAATTTAAAATTGTGCATATAATATGTGCAGGCGTTGTACTGAGTTAATGTATTCCAGTGGCTTTGAAAGATTGAACTGAGGAATCTGGGATGCAGTAGGGGAGGAGCCTACCCTCCAAAAGCTTTAGGATAGGTGCCTGGCTCCTGCGGACCCTCCTACATCCCAATGTGAAACTGTGTCACCAGGACCATTGAAAGAGAAATACTGGCTGCATTATTTTTACACTGCAATTTAGATTTCAGTTTCAGCACACCCCACCCAAGAGAAAGGGATTCGAACGGTAAGTTCTTACAAAAATCCCTTTTTACCCTGCACATAAACACAATAACTCACACAAATCTAACTCTCTATACATGTTACATTTGCCCCACCTGCAGTGCACATGGTTTTGCCCATTTTCCAAACATATTTGTACTGAGCTCAGATCTGAATAAGGCCCAATGGGTGAGCTATTTACCTGTGTAGTGAGTGCCAGATACCTTTAGATTCATATAAATAGCAATTGGAGATGGAGTTAAAGGAACCATATGAAGGGGAAGTTATCCAACCTGTGTCCATCCACCTCTTCCGCAATTATTTATTTTAGCTTTCCTTAATTTGTCATCTGTCACTCCTGCTCCTCTTACTTCCCTTACTACACCTCTCATAACCTCCGTCCTCCTCTTTTTTTATGTACCTCCCACTCCTTCTAACTTATTACCCTGCACCTCTCACTCTCTCCCTCCACCTCCTTCCCCTCCACCTCCCACTTCTTTCCGCTCTGCACCTCCCACTCAATCCCTCCACCTCCTTTCCCTGCATGTCTACTCCCTCCTTGCTCCTCTGCGCCTCCCACTCCCTCCCTCCACCTGCTTCCCATGCACCTCTCACTACCTACTTCCTCCTCCTTCCTCTGCACCTCCCCCTCCACCTCCTTCCCCTGCACTTCTTACTCCATCCTTCCACCTCCTTCCCCGGCAACTCTCACATCCTCCTCCTTGCCCTGCATCTCTCACTCCCTCTTTCCTCCTCTACACCTCCCACTTCCTTCCTCTACCTCCTTCCCCTGCACTTCTTACTCCATCCTTCCACCTCCTTCCCCTGCACCTCTCCCTCCCTTCCTCCACCTCCCTCCTCTGCACCTCTCACTCCATCCCACCTCTTTCCCCTGCACTTCTCAGCAGCTCCTTCCCCTGCACCTCTCACTCCCTACTCAATACTCTCCTCAGCCATAATTGACAATAAAAGCATAAAACAATTGTGCAGAGAGAGCCTCTGTGTCTACTGAGAGCTGTAGATGACGATTGTACATTACTATGTAAAGGAGGCCATGTAACATGTAAGTGGGAAATATGTGCTAATTGGTAACATGTATAGCGTGTAGAATGTAGGAATCAGACATGATCAGTATATTACATTCTGCATTATACACTCCATAGTAATATCGCTTTATTAAACTATTATCATACTGTAACTATATAATTACCCATGGACTATTCCCTTGGAATGGAGGAATTGAATCCCGCATACCATCTCTGCTGCATAGAATCTGTTGGATAGAAAACAGGTTAATGTTACATTGTAGGATGTATAAATAGTGGGTGTGGTATAGGGGTCCGACAGTCGGGATCCCGACAGTCATTAGCCCGACATCGGGATCCCGACTGGCCGGATCAGACAGCATGGTGAGCGCAACAGAGCCCCTTGCGGGCTCGCTGCGCTCGCCACGCTGTGGGCACGGAGGCTCGCTACGCTTGCCACCTATTGTATTCTTCCTCTATGGGGGTCGTGGACCCCCACGAAGAGAATAGCCGGTGGCCGTCGGGCACCCGGCTGTCTGTGTTTTGACAGTCGGGATCCCGTCGTCGGGTAAATGACTGTCGGGATCCTGACTGTCGGGACCCCGTCCGGCACCCATAAATAATGGCTGTGATTCCCAGATGACGCTCCCCCATTCTCTGACAAAGGCCTCATTTGGTTTGTTTCACATTCACCAGCTGAGGTTTCCCATATGAGGTTAATATGAGGTTTCCCATATGAGGTTAATATGAGGTTTCCCATATGAGGTTAATATGAGGTTTCCCATATGAGGTTAATATGAGGTTTCTGTTTTTGTGCATTGGTGCAATTCACTTCATATTGGGGGTTATTCTGGTTGATTCACAAGGCTACGAATTTGCAGCCTTGCGAATCCATGTAACCCCACAGTGCGAATGGTGGTACGCTGTCCCACCATTCGCAAGGGCGATTCGCTGGCAGGGACTGCGAATGGATGTTACACAGAGTCTAGGTCGACAGGTTCATTAATTTGACAGCATCAAAAGGTCAACACGGATTAGGTCTACAGTCAAAAAGTCAACATGGGGTTTTCACATTTTTTCATCCCAAATGTTGTACGCATGGTGGCGGGGGGTGGGGCATTCGCTCACCCAGCAGGTGGCAGTACAGGTACTGGTACTGAATTAGGCCCTGAGTCTCAAACCATGGAATAGTAAATGCAACAGTTTTTATCTGAAATTTACATCTGACGTGTGTCATTTCCCAAACCACATACACAGCTGCCCCTTAGTACACGGCCACCTTCATGTTGCTCCACACAGTGATGACAGCAGCTGTATAATCCTGTCACATCTGACGTGTGTCATTTCCCAAACCACATACACAGCTGCCCCTTAGTACACGGCCACCTTCATGTTGCTGCACACAGTGATGACAGCAGCTGTATATTCCTGCCACAGCTGACGTGTGTCATTTCCCAAACCACATACACAGCTGCCCCTTAGTACACGGCCACCTTCATGTTGCTGCACACAGTGATGACAGCAGCTGTATAATCCTGTCACATCTGACGTGTGTCATTTCCCAAACCACATACACAGCTGCCCCTTAGTACACGGCCACCTTCATGTTGCTGCACACAGTGATGACAGCAGCTGTATAATCCTGTCACATCTGACATGTGTCATTTCCCAAACCACATATACAGCTGCCCCTTAGTACACGGCCACCTTCATGTTGCTGCACACAGAGATGACAGCAGCTGTATAATCCTGTCACAGCCGGAGTTTGTTACTACTAATAGTATTACTTTGCCCAATATAAGGTGACACATATAAGGCATGCTTTTCTATACTGTATTATATATTGATACATCAGAACCCTTCTGACTGAATACAAAATGTATATGTATAATATATAATCTATCAGTAAGTCCTCCCTCTATCAGCGGCTGTAACAACACATTACTCTATATCCTCACCTTGCACTGGAGATGTCCATGGGCCCATTCCTCATCAGGAGACTACGGAAGTCTCCGCCACTAGCATACTCCATCCCAAAGAACACGTGATTCTGTGTATGGTAGAAACCATTGTGTTATTACAGGTTGTATAATATACAGGCTGTATAATATAATTACAGCAATAGCAAAGGTTAGCATGGCTTCTGTACCAATTGCATAAATAACCGTACGTAACTGCTGCTGCAAATAAAATACAAGAACACTGTCCGTAAAGTAAGGACAAAATCTGTAGTGTAAAGTGGTGGCAGCCGGACTGTTTTGTAGAAGTACAGTATGCGCTGTACTGTTTGGGAAAAGTGACATCTGGTGGTCAATGAGTGTAATTGCAGGTTACATTTACAAGATTACATTACATTTATAACACAATCTATAATGGGACTATAGCGCAAGGAGCAGGTGCGATTCATGCGTGTTTGCATAGCGCACGTTATGCGCAACGCAGCCACGATGTACTTGGCCACATCTGTACATGGCAGGACAGAGCTAGGGCAAGGGGAATGTCACCTTTGTCCGAAATAACTAAGTAAGGAGAAATTCTATACATTACTCATTCACTTCTCATCTTCTCATGGGAATATAATGGACAGTCTAGTGATGGCCATCGGTGCCTTTGCCATCTATGGCAAAAGTGCAACAGGCCATCAATAGTGTAAAACTATGCAATGGGTGTCCATCGATAGTTTTACATATTGATGGTCATCTATTATGTTTGAGTGATTGGCCTGTAGGCCAATCAAAACAAATGGGCGGGGCTTTGCGGGTGTCGGGGGCAGAGCCATCTGGTTCTCCCCCATTGATGGCAAAAGTATTCAACATCGACCATAAACCATTGATGATTTTGAATCATCGATGGCCATCCCTAGGACTGTCATGGGGAGGGGACGGGACCAGGGGGGCGGTGCCTAGGCCAACAGTACATAGGTGGACAGTCATTAGGCTGACCACTATAGGTCAATACGTCAACACATGAAATATGTCGACCTGCATTAGGTGGACATGATGAAAAGGTTGACACAACATTAGGTCGACATGTAAAAGGTTAGAGGCAGTCACAGCCGTACCGTGCTCTGATGGGAGAAGTAGCCATGGATGAGGAATGGGCACCCAGATGCAAGGTCTAGCACTTTTCTTTCCATGAATGCATGTTCTACGCCGATCTCTAGGAGCCATCTCTTGCTCATGACCTTCACAGCCAACAACTGGCTGTGAGCTGAGTGTGAGGCCAGGAGAACCTAGAGGAAATATTACAGTGTTAACCTCATAACCACAGTGTCCTGGTGACGTCATCCCTTGTGGGTCCCTAACACTAAGCTGAAAGGCCCCCATACAGTTATTCCATTTGGGCCAATTTCATCCAAATCTGATGGATCGGGCTGAGCCATGTGTATGACATGCCATCGGATCCAGTGCATGCTGCCCTATCATAACGGAGGCTAACGGATGGCATGCGATTTTGCCATCCAAGAAGATCCAGGGCAGCTCCAGGGGGGGGATGGCATACACTTATGTGATACATTGCAATAGTGTATGGCCAGCTTTACATCTGGGGCACGGAATCCCCCCATGCTGGTAAAGCCCAGCCAACACCGGGCACCTCCCTAGAAATATGCTTTTGTGTTACTGTTAATAAGAAAATGAGCTATGTGCTAAGGAGTGATACATAAGTGATGGACATAAATTAGACTGTGTTACACTGGTAAACAATAATAAAGTGCTACATTGAATGCTACCATGTGATGCCCCAAGCAGCCAGGCCGTACCCACTCTGGGGTATTATATAATACTTTTACTGCCAGAGATTTTGCACCTTGCAGGTTGCGTTTCAGTGAAGCAGCATCTTCTACACAATGTAAAGACGTTTCACACGTATATAAGTGCCACATGTAATACAGGCAACATTCCCTGATGTTCTAGCTGATGCTGCACTGATAATGTAAGAAAAGGGGCGACTATAGCGGTAGGAGGTCACACATTACACAGTACGTCTATCCTTCCATGCTTCTATCACACCACATACTGTAACCTTATTACAGTGACTACTAGAAGAGGTCGCCCTACCAGAACCATCGGACACTGTAGTGTTATATTATAGCGGGGGAATGTTACACATCAGTAATACTGTGTGCAATATCATTACATGGAATGGTGAATCACAACTGACATTGAATGATATTGCACTGCAGCCTTGTTCACCTCTAATAATATGGAGACATATAGTAATTCCCCTGTGACAACTGAAACCTCATTGCTTACCTTCCCAAAACCACCTTGGCCTAACTGATGGTGAAACGTTAGTCCCTGGATGGTACGAGAGACTGCATCTCTGAGGCAGGATGATGGAGCACTGCTGGTTTCTAATGGAGAGAGAAGCCAGAGGAGAACATTTCAACAGTGCCCATATATGATAGAACATGAATTAAGGTGACATTTATATTACCATGCCCCCCAACTTTGGCAGAGAAGGAAGAGGGATGCTTGTGTGTGCCCAAATTTCTGTGGGCGTGGCCTCCTGCTCCATGGGTGTGACCTATACTCATGGAACTGCTGCGAGGCACGCCCCATCTATACAGCTATGGGGGCATGTCCAGCACTTAGTGAGCTGCTGGCCATGCTCCCAGTCGCTCTGCCTACCTGAATAGATGCAGTGCGCATGCACACAGCATTAAATCCCCACTGAGCAGCGGCAGGCAGGGGGGATTCCCTGCTGCCCCACCATCACCAGCACCGAATGCTGCTGGCCCTGGGTGGGATGCCAGACCGTTGAGAAGAATGTATAAACTCAACATTGGGTATCTTTATGCATACACTGTAACAAAACTCAACCTTTATCAACTTATACCTTATAACCTTAACACTTAAAATAAGACACGGACACAAGTGCAGGCATTTCAAAAATGAATGTCAAATTTATTGATTGACGACTATGACCTGACTATATATGGTGGCGGCACTAAAGAACAGTCATGGGAAAGGGGTAACATCACACGCGATTCACACACCGCTGGTGATCAACCCTCCCTTCATAACCCACCTGTGCAGGTGGTGTAAGCCATCTCCCATCCAGGAGCATGGGCTAATGACATATCAATGTCGGGAGAGTGCACCCACTATTTACATATTATTGCATATCATAGCCTGCCAACTCCTCCCCTGTACACCCATTGGCTATTCCCTACCTCATCAGATCTCATAGCAAGTACAACATGCTACTTATAGTGACAGCATCAAAGAACTCTTCAGTGGTTTATGTCTTCTCAGTGCTTAATCAGCCATCGGTTCTCTTTATAGCAGAGAAACAGGGTAAAGTGACCAGAAAATCAGCCAAGTGACATGAAGATTTCCATTCAGTTATCCTACTGAGGAAAATGTTAGTCCAGTAGCATCAGGAGGCTAAGCTATTTTGCTTACAGATTTTATTTTATGAAAACAGGACAGAGCGATGCACATTGTCATATGCACACGTGTGCAGCTCTGACGGGAGAAGTACATATCCAACTCCACCAACTGTATCTTGTCCCCATTGGGTAATGCTATCTTCAGATAGGGGGGCAGTGTGCAACAAATAAGGTACTTATGTATTAGCAGGGCGCCCATTGCGTAGTGGTGTAATCAGAATACCAATACACCACTATGCTGGCTACGTAAACTACGTAATTTACGTAACTGGAGCTGTGCTAATACATAATGGATCATATCCCCACTATCCACGTCATACCCCCATTATCCACGGGGATGTGGAGTTAATTTTATACAGTGTGGCGAGTGTAGTGTGCCACCTGAGCCCGAAGCATGGCGAGCCCCGTGAGGTGTCCCTTCGCGGGGCTCGCTGCACTCGCCACGCTTCGCTCGCCCACGTGGATAATGGAGGTATGACTTGGATAGTGGGGATATGATTGTGTTAGTGTGTGTGTGTAGTTTGTGTGTAGTGCATCATACTTACCCCTCAACGATGTCCACAGCGCCTCCGGCAGTCGGATCCCCGCACAGGCGGGCGTCATGACAGTCCTCCCCGGCAGCAATGTATGCAATAAGCGTAGTGCCGCTGGGGGAGCAGGGAATTCATGTGATGCTCCCCCAGCGGCATTTCAGTGAATTACATGCATTGCTCCGGCGGCCACCATATCTCCCCCCTCCGGCCGGCCGCCCGCCCAAGCTCTGCCACTGCCCGCCAGGATGTCCCTCTCTGCCCACCCGCAGAAACTCCGGCGCTGGCCGCCGGGATGTCCCCCGCCGGCCACCCTAAGCAGTAAGTCACATACAGTATTAGCCGGGCGCCCGTCAGTGGCTACGTTGTCAGCGTAGCCGGGTGCCCAGCAAATACATCAGTACCACAAATAATTACTGGCTGAGTAAGTTACATGGTCAGAGGAATTATTGTATGGTTGGATGGAGACCACATCTGGTGGACACTTCGTCCCTCCCTTATTGGTTGGGTATAGGAGACGGATGCCAGCAGCTGTTTATGCAATTGACCCATCACGCTTTTTATGTTTAATCTGAGGAAGGGGCTGGAGGGGAGGAGCTTATGTACCGCTCTCATTAAGTGCTGACTACCTTTATCTACATCTCTATCTGCTTCTCTCACAGACAGTGATCAGCGCTGGACCTTACCTACTTACACTACCTATAACGACTATTATAAAACTGGCACTTGTTAATATTAAACATGATTTACAGAAATCATTTTTAAAACTGATGGGATAACTAGTCTGTTAAATTAATAAAAATAAACAGCAGAAATATCTCCTTTACTGTCAGCAAGAAAAACGCTGCTGCTGGCGGAGAGAGGGAGTCACACTGCAGGGGGGGACAGATTATAGGAGAGAGTCACGCTGCAGTGGGGAAAGAATATAGGAGGGAGTCACGTTGCTGGGGTATAGGCTGCAGGAGGGAGTCAGGCTGCGGGTGGACAGTCTATAGGAGGGAGTCACGCTGTGGGGGGTGACAGACTGCAGGGGGGTGCCACGCTGCAGTGGGGACAGATTATAGGAGGGAGTCATGCTGCGGGGTGATAGACTTCAGGAGGGAGCCACACTGCAGGGGGGGTGAGAACGGTGCATGGGGGAGTCATGCTGCAGGGGGGGGGGGGGGGCAGAAAGTGAGTCGCGGTGGTGAGACCAGTGCATGGATTTGTCATGCCAGGGGGACGGGGACAGACTGAGGGAGCAGGGGATCCAGCACAACACAGTTATCTTGGTATACCTGTACTGCTAAATAAAAGTGTTACTGGATTTAACAATAAGGTACAGTAGATATCATTGAATTAGATTTGGATGCATGTAACTGAGCATTTTGTACATAAATTCATGGAGATGTATTTTGTAATATAAGTAGTAGACACAGAGGCCTCAGCACCTAGCTCCCATACTACAGCTACCAAACTACATTCAGTGCCTGTATAACCACCGTGTGTGTGTATGTATCACTTACTTCTTCGGTCTGCATCTGCTTGTGGGTCTTCTCTCTTCTTTCTTACCGCGCTGGTCTCCTCTGAGCAGGGTGATGTCCTCCTGCAGATCTTCTTTCTCCTTGTGGCCGCCTTCCTCCTCGTCGCCGTCCTTTTCTGCATGCCAAAACTCCACTTGGCCTTCCACCGCATGGCCAAACTCCACCTGGTCATCCTCCGCATCGCCATGCTCCACATCGCTATCTTCATAGCCGTCCTCTTCATCTCTTCTCTCTGCAAAGCCGTCCTCCTGCACGTAGCAATCTTGCCTGTAGCTCTCCTCCACATCTCTAGCTACCAACTGTCATCTGCCTACCAACTGCCACTTTTGCAGCAGAGGGTGGAAAGTAAACAGCTTGGTTGCCATAACAACATTCAAAGCAGCAAGTGCTGTGCTGTGGCATTACCCAGTTATATCTGTGCACTACATACAAGTTGTATATGTTATATCAATTGGGGGGAATGTGTGATATTAGCATTGGATTTAATAGTGATTTCCTAAATGATGGTGGGGGGACATTTTTATAAGCAGACTGATTAGAATACAATTTATATATATTGAGGTACATATTTGGGGTACTTGTGTGTTATCCACTAATACCACTAATTAAGGTATGCGATGGACCCGATTTCAGACTTTTTCAGGGCTGAGTATTTTAAAATCGGGTCACATCGCATAATCAGCACTGACGGCATGGCACTCATACAGGAGGGGGGGAGTGGGTTGCGGCGGCTTTGGGCCGTGGGAACGCCCAGCATTTCACGGACATTCCCGGGGTTTCCGGTAGCAGGTGGCTGACATCACATGATGTTAAGGGTCCCATACATCAGCAATTAATTGTGACAATTTTTTAGATATGGAGATGATTGCCACAATTAATTTTAGATGTCTGGGCTCCCGCTTTTGGCAATCCCAATCAAAATCGCCAATCATTTGCTTAATCAGGTGTTTAAACATGTTTAATAATCTGGTATTATCTGCAGATCTATTTATATGTGTGGGCATTCCCAATTCATCTTCTTCATCTATTTACATTATGAACAGCTGAAATGACAATCGATTGGGCAATTTCCAGATATGAAGATGCAATCTTTAGATGGAAAAATCTGCCGATCACTGAAATAAATCTGTAATGTGTGGGCAAAGTCAGATAGATTGTAAAATCCATTTATCTGGCCAAAAAATCCCTGGATCTGGAAATCCATTAATTGTGATTGCTGATGAATGGGGCCCATTATTAGCCGCTCGCCCTGTCTTCAGCCGGAAGCCCTTAAATATAACTCAGTCTCCACTGACTTATATGTGTGAGCCCTGCAGAAATCATTAGATGGTCACCAACCATCGAATGATTTCTCCAGCAGCGGGACATGTAAGGGGATGTGTTTTCATACCATGGTTGCAAAGGGGATACGGCGGCGGGAGGTCAGCGATTCATGGGGGCGGGCAAACTGGCACTCGATAAGCTGCGAGCTTTGCAATTTACTGAGTTAACCAGAATCAGGCCCATAGTGTACTGATGTACTGCGGAGTATAGGGGATATGTATTGTAGTGATGTAGTGCGGAGCATAGGGGATATATAGTGTAGTGATGTAGTGCGGAGTATAGGGGGTATGTGTTGTAGTGATGTAGTGTGGAGCATAGAGGATATATAGTGTAGTGATGTAGTGCAGAGTATAGGGGGTATGTATTGTAGTGATGTAGTGCGGAGCATAGAGGATATATAGTGTAGTGATGTACTGCGGAGTATAGGGGGTATGTATTGTAGTGATATAGTATGGAGTATAGAGGATATATAGGGAAGGGATGTAGTGCAGAGTATAGGGGGTATATAGTGTAGTGATGTAGAGCGGAGTATATGGGGTATGTAGTGTAGTGATGTTGTGCAGAGTATAGGGGGTATATAGTGTAGTGATGTAGTGCAGAGTATAGGGGGTATATAGTGTAGTGATGTAGTGCAGAGTATAGGGGGTATATAGTGTAGTGATGTAGTGCAGAGTATAGGGGGTATGTAGTGTAGTGATGTAGTGCAGAGTATAGGGGGTATATAGTGTAGTGATGTAGTGCAGAGTATAGGGGGTATATATAGTGTAGTGATGTAGTGCAGAGTATAGGGGGTATACAGTATAGTATAAGGATGTAGTGTGAATTATAGGGGGTATATAGTGTAGTGCAGAGTATAGGGGGTATATAGTGTAGTGATGTAGTACAGAGTATAGGGTTTATATAGTTTAGTGATGTAGTAGGTAGTATAGGGGTATATAGTGTAGTGATGTACTGCAGAGTATAAGGGTTGTATAGTGTTGTTATGTGGTGTGAAGTATAGGGGTTATATAATATAGTTTAGTGATGTAGTGCGGAGTATGAGGGGAATATAGTGTATTGATGTTGTGAGGAGTATAGGGGTTATATAGAGTAGTGATGTAGTGTGAAGTATAGGGGGTATATAGTGTAGTGATGTAGTGTGAATTATAGGGAGTATATAGTGTAGTGCAGAGTACAGTATATGGGGTATATAGTGTAGTGCTGTAGTACGGAGTATAGGGTTTATATAGTTTAGTGATGTAGGGGGAAATTTACTAAAGGAAATTTGTAAAAAAAATAGGTGTATTTGTATCCAGAAATACAGTTATTTTTGACATTTAGGGGGAAATTTACTAATATGAAAAACCTTGTTTTTCGTATTAGTATTTTCCCTACGACTGCATACGACTGTTTCAGTCGTATGCAAAGTCGTGTTCCGGAGGGGGATTTACAAAGCAGTCATATACGACTGCTTTGTAACCCTCCGATGTCGTAGGAATTCGTATTAACAGCCGTATATACGGCTGCTAATACGAATTATTTGTAGGCAGTCTGCACGGATCAGTCAGATCCGTGCAGGCTGCAAGGTGTAAAAAAAAATTAAATAAATAAATAATAATAAAAAAAACGGCGTGGGGTCCCCCCCACAGCCGAAACCAGCACCAGGCTGACAGAGCCTGGAGCCGGTAATTAAAAATCAGGGAACCCGACAAATAGGGGTTCCCTGATTTTTAACAACCAGCCCCAGGCTCCTGCTCTGGGGCTGGTTCCCAAAATACGGGGGACAAAATGAGTAGGGGTCCCCCGTATTTTAAGAACCAGCCCCAGGCAAAACCAGCCAGCAGGGTAATGCCACAGCCGGGGGGAGACTTTTTATGCAAGTCCCCCCGGCCAAAGCATTAACCCTACCGACCAGTCAGCCTGGCCAGGGGCCCTGGGGGAGTGGGGAACCCCCCCAATAAAGGGGTCCCCCCCCTCCAGGACTTACCTGACCAGGCTGAAGCCTGGTGCTGTCCTCGATGCCCCTGGGCGGTGGGCATCGAGCTGATTATGGTGTAAAAAATAGAACAAACTATTGTTTTTTACTGTGGCACTACAAGTGCCAGCAAGCCTCCCCAGCAAGCTGGGACTTGGAGAACCACAAGTCCCAGCCTGCTGGGCATTAAAGGGCCCGCTGGGTCTTGTAGTGCCACAGTAAAAAAAATAGTTAAATAAAACACGCTGACACCCATTTTAAATTAAAGTTTAATACACACATTACATACATACTGATACTTACCTTTCTTGATCCCGTAGGTAGCCCTGGTCCTGATGTCCTGTGTCGTCCATGTCGGCTGTCTGCGTCGTCCTCCAGGTCCATGTCGACGGTCCGTGTCGTCCTCCAGGTCCATGGCGGTGTCCGGGTCCGAAGAAATCCATGTTGGAGCTGTGGAAGGAAATCCTACTCACCTGGTCCTGCGCTGAAGAAGTCTTCTCTTGATCCGACGTAATCCAGGTAATGTTGAAGCTGTCGCCGGTCCCCGCTGTCTCCGCTGTCTCTGCATCGCGCTGAGGAGGGATGCTGAGAAGTTTCATATTCGGTGCCTCTCCTCAGACTGAATTCTATTGGCCGCCTAGCAGGCCAATCAGGAGCCGACTTTCCTGAGGAAGCCGGACACCTAATTAACCGGAGAAACGCGGTGAGCTTTATATTTAGCAGACGAGATACCATCCATCCAGCGGACCTACCCATTCATCCCTACAAGTTGGCACCAATCTACACCGAATCCTATTCAACGCTGAGGCTGTGGGATTTAGCTTGGTCCCTTAATTTGGATATCGCGGTGAGCCACACACAAGGGGAATTGTGCTTATGGAAACACAAGGCACTGGGAAATAACCTTGGTCCAGCTCAAACCTTTGGATTACAAATTCCTCATCTAACATACAAGGAGGATCAAGGATGGTAATATATGAAACCCTATCAGCTGCTATATGACTTTTTAATCAAATTTATATCACCCATTGGTGGATAAGACTGAGCCCACTAACCATTAGCCTTTTTAAAGTAAATACTAAATGTGAATTAATTTGTATCTGTATATGTATGTATTGATTATATGTTATCTATTTTTATAATTCATCAGTAAACAAACAATTAACTATATACCGTCCTATATTGTTTCTTTGTCTTAAACAACCAGCGCCAGTACAAACCACATTCTTTTTTCTACAAAAATCTGGGGCTGACTACCCCCGGTACCGGCTGCTGTTAATTGCGCACCACACATAACCTTTCCCTTATCTTTAGGACTACGAATTGTTGTATTTTTGGGATTGTAAATCCCGAAAATACAAATTCGTAAAAAAAAGGTGTATTTCTCCCTACGAATACACCTTTTTTCTACGAATCCATTTTGGTAAATGTCCCCCTTACTATCCCGAAAATACGGCAATTCGTAGTCGTATTGATGTGCTATCAATACGAATACGAATTGCCGTATTTTCGGCATAGTAAATGTCAAAAATAAGTGTATTTCTGGATACAAATACACCTATTTTTTACAAATTTCCTTTAGTAAATTTTCCCCCCGTAGTATGTAGTATTGGGGTATATAGTGGGGTTGGGATCATTTGGTCTATTGCATTATGGTAGAAAGTCATTAGGTCGAATCCATTAGGTCGACATGCTAAAAGGTCGACATGATTCTAGGTCAACATGGGAAAAGGTCGACATGATTCTAGGTCGAAAGGTCATTAGTTCGACAGGTCATTAGTTCGACAAGGTCATTAGTTCGACATTGTCTATGTCGACATTCACAAGGTTGACATGGGGTTTTTCACTGTTTTTTTTTACCTGAATGTCAACACAGTCGACATGGACACAGTTTAAAGTGCACTGCATCCCCTCGCATCGCTCGCTGCGCTCGCAATGCGTCGGGCACGGTGCCTCGCTACGCTCGGCACACTATTTTATTCTCCCACCACGCCCTAGTGGATGGTAGGGCATGAAATACCGCCTGTCGGCACATGTTGGCTCAAAAAACAGTGAAAAACTCAATGTCGACCTTGTGAATGTCGACATAGACAATGTCGAACTAATGACCTTGTCGAACTAATGACCTGTCGAACTAATGACCTTTCGGCCTAGAATCATGTCGACCTTTTCCCATGTCGACCTAGAATCATGTCGACCTTTTAGCATGTCGACCTAATGGATTCGACCTAATGACTTTCTACCATAATGCAGTAGACCAAATGACCGCATCCCATATAGTGTAGTGATGTACTGCGGAGTATAAGGGTTGTATAGTGTAGTTATGTAGTGTGAAGTTTAGGGGGTAGATATTATAGTTCAGTGATGTAGTGCGGAGTATGAGGGGTATATAGTGTATTGATGTTATGAGAAGTATAGGGGTTATATAGAGTAGTAATGTAGTGTGAAGTATAGGGGATATATAGTGCAGTGATGTAGTGCGGAGTATGAGGGGTATATAGTATAGTGAGGTACTGTGGAGTATAGGGGTTATCTAGAGTAGTGATGTAGTGTGAAGTATAAGGGGTATATAGTGTAGTGATGTAGTGCGGAGTATGAGGGGTATATATAGTGTATTGATAATGTGAGGAGTATAGGGGTTATATAGAGTAGTAATGTAGTGTGAAGTATAGGGGATATATAGTGCAGTGATGTAGTGCGGAGTATGAGGGGTATATAGTATAGTGAGGTACTGTGGAGTATAGGGGTTATCTAGAGTAGTGATGTAGTGTGAAGTATAAGGGGTATACAGTGTAGTGATGTATTGCAGACCTTAGGGGGTATAAAGTATAGGCCCTTATTCTGATCGGTGCGGATATTCCCGCATTCTTACGGAGCGGTCCGCACGCCACGGTGTTTTGCCGCATGCGGCCATCGTCCGTAGAAACGCCCACGTGTCCTCCGCATTCGGACGGACTCACTCTTTAAGAACAGGGCGTGTTTACGGACGACATACAAACCATGCGTGTGCGGGAGAAACACTCCGATTCTGCACGGTATTACAGAGTATTACAGAGTATGCTCGGAAATACCGCATCCGACCGGGAGCCAAGCGGTGCTACCGCCCGTAAGCGGAGTATTTACGTTAAACAACCCACTATTAAGTATCTTCTGCAATACATCACATGACCCACTTATTCAATTACCTATCCTCATAAAAAACTGCTTATTTGGAATTGGAATCAATTAGATGCCAATATATCCTTACAAGCATGCCTAACACATGCATTGCACACATTAACCCTTACAGCAATTGAAGTGCAATGGTTTGTATTAGACCCTGTGTAAAAGATTATAAACAATCTACACATATACTGTTTAATGTGCAAAGAAAACCAACAACTGTGAACTTGCATAAACAATTTATTTGAAAACACAATTAACATATAAATAAAAAAATATCAAATAATAAATTAAATCAGGAGATCTCTGAGGTCCTGCAGGTCGGCTAGCAGTAGCCTCAAATGGTGGTCCGCCCGCAGGAGGGCCCCACGCACCCCCTCATCTGCCGGTGTGGTGTCATCTGTGGGCATGTCAAAGGGGCAAAAATTAGTCATGTTATTCATGCATACATTTCACATACTGCGACATAAATTGCACAAATGCTAGGTGACATGTGTGTGTGTATATATATATATATATATATATATATATATATATCTATCTATGTAGAGAGATAGAGACACACATAGATAAATAGATATGACACATACATATATACATACATGCAAACTTATTTACTACATACTGTCTTTTTTTGCCTCGACCCTTTACTCTGCAGAAGACATAACAGTCATAGTGTTTCTTCTCAGTCACAACCCACCCATGACTAACCAATGACAAGCATGTCATGGCCTCCGTCAATAAGAACTTGTCACAATCTGCTCAGTCTAAGTTCAGTGATGGTTCGTGGCATGGGAGTTATGCAAATGTCAGGAATGCACAGTACACATCCTCAAAATCATAATTCTGTCTAAACCAACCTACAATTCTGTGAGGGCAAAAAAACAATCTGAACTACAGGGGGTGTTTAGGTAGAGGAGGCTCCTGGGACACTGGCAACTTCTGACTCCATTCCAAGGTAGGCCGGGCCATACTCCATTTATAGCATACATCCTAGAGTTTATAAATAACATTCACCAACAATATAGATTCCACTATTTGATGGGTCATAATCTACGATTGCAGCAGGTGAATTTAATCCACAAATGATCCACTCATCCCTTTACTCCAGGATCCTGTTTAACTACAACGGTTATGTGGCAGTCAAAATGGAGCTCCAACCCATCCCACAAATCTGTGTAATTGAGAGGTGTCCTGGATGAAAGGGATGCCTTGGACACCCCATCTAACCCGTACCTGTATCTGTAGCTACCCACTTTGGGGTCTATATGAATAGTATTGGAACAAAATGTTTAATCACCAGTGCTACATAACAAATACCAGTACAACTACTTCATGAATGATGCATTATGTAAACATACCGATCTGCTGGGACTCCGGGGCTTGGCACGCCTCCTCCCCCTCGGAATCGGAATCCTCTGGGGCAACCGTGGCCTCCTCAGCCCCCTCCTCCGCCAGCTCCTCTGCCACCATGACCACGTCCACCTCCTCCGCCACAAGCACCTCCTCCTCCACCTCCTCCTCCACCTCCTCCTCCTCCACCTCCACCACCACCACCTCCTCCTCCACCTCCTCCTCCGCCACCAACACCTCCTCCTCTGCCACCAACTCCTCTTCCACCTCCTCCACCACCACCTCCTCAGGCACCTCCTCCTCCTCCACCACCTCCTCCACCATCTCCTCCACCATCTCCTCCAACATTTCCTCCTCCTCCACTTCCTCCTCCTCCACCCTTGCCGCCACCTCCTCCTCAGGGTCTTGGGCCTCCTCCTGGGCCAGGGCTGCCTCGGCCTCTTCACGGGCCTGTCGGGCTCGGGCTCGTGCTGTGTGGTAGAAAAAAAAATCATGGTCAATGTCGGGTCATTGGGGCACATGTATTAATCCATAACAAGACATACATGGAAGGGTGATAATGATGGCAAACGATGCAGGCAAGTAGCTCCTTACTGTTAATGGACTCAAAAATGTGACATTTAAATTATTATGTGATTGTTAGTAATTTGTTCAAACATTACAACCCTGGCATTTATCAATGTGTAACACATATTAGATCTGGCACATTGTATGCATCAGAATCCTCAATGCTATGTCATTACATATAAAAGCCACATGACTGCATGTTAACCAGGAAGAAGCACACATAACAGTCTATGGACTTTTAAACCCATGGACACCCACTTATCATGAGACACCTGTTATTGTTTATATATGCTATGTTGTAAGTGCGAAATTTCATAGCTAAAATACTCACAATCAGCAATTTCGCCCCTGATTTGCTGCAACAGCTGGGGCTGGCGCCTGCGGAGGTCCGACCACCGCCTCTCGAGCTGCCCGAGGGACCTCCGCACCCGAGTGCGGGAGTAAATACGGCGCCCTGCCGCAGCATAGGCCCTCCGCTTATGGCGGTTACTGATAAAGGGCCCCGCACGGCCCAGCCTTGTCTCCATGACGGAGACCAGAACCCTCAGCTCCGCATGTGAAAAGGGGTCTGCCCTTCTTGTCTCCGCCATGTTAACAATGGCATCTATCAACCAATCAGGTGGTGTCATTGGTTTATCACAGTTATTTGTGTTAATAACTTTATTGTTCATCTTGACATGAACAGCGTCTCTGCGCCAACACAAATGGTGACAAATTCGCATGCCTTCAAAACAGTAGTGCTGATGTATGGCAATGAACAAATCTGATATATATAAAACACAGTGTGTATGCACTTAGCAAATCCAATGACGCCTCGCTCCGCCAAGCAACGCGTGCTATAGCTTAGCAACGCATAGCTGTACCATGGAAGAGCTTACCTTAGACCCTGACAAGTCCAGATCTGCTGACAAATGATTCTAGCAGCAACTCACTATTTATAGGCCTCTCACATGTGTGGTCTATAACAGTAGTGATGAGTATTGCATGATTTGTGGGCTGGATTTTCTAAGGGATTGGGCTACTTTTAGCTTGCAATCAAACTCCACAATACCACAGTAGTCATGAACCAAATGTCATGTCATGCTAGCAAATAGCATGTGTATTGTGCAATAGTCACAGGTGTATCAGAAGATTCTATGCAATGTTAGAATTGGTGACCAGTATTTCATGTCGAAGTTTCGCCAGGTTTTACACAATGGAATTTCCGCCACCGTATGCGGCGCGAAAAAACAGCGACGTACGCACACGCACGGAACGCAGCTGCCGCTGATGTCCGCCAAACAGGATACACAAACAGTATATAAAGGTGTATTAGAAGGTGACAATGTTGTTGCTAACATGTCTGGATCACAACCAGAGGTGGACCCAGACCTGCAGCAACTATTTGACCAGATGGACTCCAGCACCACCTATGTGCCACTGCACATGCGGCCAGTGGGTAATGAGGAGGCTGCTGGCCCTTCTACAGCAGGGCAACCTGCACCTGACCATTCTACAGCAGGGCAACCTACACCTGGCCCTTCTGCAGCAGGCCAACCTGCAGCTGGCTCATATGCACCATCAGCAGAATCGTTTGGAACACAACCGGGGACTTCACAAGGTAGTACCATGGCCAGCACTTCAAGTGCAGCGACACGTGCCAGGGGGCGTGGCCATGGACGTGGCAAGGGGACAGCGAGGGCAACAGAGGAACCAACTACAAGAAATAAGGCATATGAAGCACAGGAGCTTGCCATCCTGGTTCCCCGAGCACGTGATTGGATTGAGTGTCCATCGGAGAAGCTGACACACACACGCAGATGGAAGATTTGGGAACAGATAACGGCAGAGATTAATGAAGTTGCGCCACAAGTTCGTGAGACGGACCATGTGAAGAAGAGGCAAGTTGTTTTGTGATACATGTGCCCAGTAATAGGCAAGTAATGATTGAATTCATGCTTAGATGGATTTTGCAAATGGCCCGTGAGGTTGTTACGATACACAGACATTATTGACATGTTATTTCATTGAGAGTTAGAGTAGGGTGATTGTGAATGTGTATTGTAACGGTTGATATCATAGTTGCATGTAATATTATCTATTGGACATTAATCACATGTCGTAATATGTAGCACAGAGCAATGGCTGCAACAGCTAACATCTGGAGTGACATGTATTAATATGTCAACTTACATTGCAGGTGGCAGGACTTCAAAACCAACCTGAAGAGGAAGATGACCAAGCGGTGGGAACACAGCCAGACATCTGGGGCCGGGCCCATGCCATCAGGGCTAGAGCTCACCCCCCTGGAGTTGATGGCCGAGAGCTGTATATCAGTTGAGGAGATCAGGGGGGTGAGCACGATGGATAGCGAGGCCCCAGCTGAAGTGTTTGCGTCTTTTATTGAAGGTAAATATTGGTCATGCCATAAACTTGTGCAAGTAATTATCTTAGAATGTGTCCTAATTTTGTTTATCTTTTTCCACAGACAACCCACCGCTTGGTGACGACTCTGCTCAGGAGGTGGAGGAGTCCGTGCCACCTGGCCCCAGGGGTAGGCCTGTGCAGCAGCAGCCATCGGCCCAAGCCGATTTGGCCGCCTTGGCCAACATGCTTGGGGACATCAACCAGCAGGGAGAGTTGGCATCAGAACGGATGCATAGGACCGAGGAGATCCTGGCGAGCTTGGTCAGCACCCAGCAGGCCATCGCTGCGAGCATGCAGGCCATGGCTGAGTCACATCAGGCCATGGCTGCAAGTGCTCAGGTGCTGGCCGAGCAAGCCACCCGCCAAAATGATCTCCTCCTCCACCATAATGAGCTTATGGTGGAGCTGGTTACCAGCAACAGGGTCCTAATGTCATCCGTTTCTGGTGCATTACCACCGGCAACACTCCCTGCTGGCAGGAGGGGTAGACCAGCCAACCCCTCAACATCATCTGCTCCACCTGCCCCAGCATCTGCCCGTGCCAGAAGAGCTGCTGCACAGGCCAAGGAGCCTCCCAAGGCCAAACGTGGTCGCAAATGAACTTGTGGCTGCATTAATCTCCACCGTTATGTGGTCCCAAATCTTCCATTGTGCTGTGTGTGTCAGCTTCTTGTGTCCAATCACGTGCTGAGGGTAACCAGATGAGCCCTTGCTTCATATGTCCTTTTTGGTGCCCCTGTTGCCCTCTTTTGCCTGCCATTACTGTCAGCTGTACTTGAAGTGATGGCCATGGTACTATCTTGTGAAGTCCCCGGTTGTGTTCCAAATGATTCTGCTGATGGTGCATATGAGCCAGCTGCAGGTTGGCCTGCTGCAGAAGGGCCAGGTGTAGGTTGCCCTGCTGTAGAATGGTCAGGTGCAGGTTGGCCTGCTGTCGAAGGGCCAGCAGCCTCCTCATTTCCCACTGGCTGCATGTGCAGTGGCACATAGGAGGTGCTGGAGTCCATCTGTGTGCAATTATATTTGTTTTGTATTATTATTTATTTTGTTACATGCCTGCCATGTTGTTTATTTTTTTGATTTTTTATTTTTTGCTCATTGCATCACAGTGGCATTGACTGTGACATGTATAGAAATAAATTTGTTTACTTTACCAAAAATGTGTGGTTTCATGAGTACATGTCGAATACACATGTGTATTGATAGTATTAATATTCAGTCATGTCCATTGTTAGCAGTTTTAAATTGTCTGACAAGTACAGCATATGTGGGGGATTAGTAAGGTTTCCTTGAAGCAGCAATGGTTTCAATTAAAGCACTGACAAGCGGCCTATTAGTGAGTAATGAGTAAAGGAGTCGATTCTATTGGGTTCAGGTGTTAATGCTTGTAGTCATTAGGCGGTACGTTCGCCTACCGCATGAACGAGTGGTGTCCGCAAAGCAATAGTACACTTGTGGACACCGCACATTTCTGCCCTTTTTCATCGCGTGCATTCGGAGTGCTATCCGAATGTACGCCCCCCAACATAAGTGTACTCCCCCGTGTCCGCCCATGTTTCCGCCCCGTTTTGCCCACTTTGAAACTACGCCCATGTGTCATTCCGCATGACGCCCATAATACGCCCATATTTCCCGACTGATTGCGGGGAGCAGTTTTGGACGGGATTTGGCCGAACTGGTACGGAGTCAAGGCGTGGCACATGCGCGTTGCGTTCTCCACGCAGGCGCAGACGCCGTAAAGCCGCGATCCGAAAGTATGCGGTAAAGTACGCGTCAATCAGAATAAGGGCCATAGTGAGGTACTGTGGAGTATAGGGGTTATCTAGAGGAGTGATGTAGTGTGAAGTATAAGGGGTATATAGTGTAGTGATGTAGTGCGGAGTATGAGGGGTATATAGTATAGTGAGGTACTGTGGAGTATAGGGGTTATCTAGAGGAGTGATGTAGTGTGAAGTATAGGGGGTATATAGTGTAGTGATGTAGTGCGGAGTATGAGGGGTATATAGTATAGTGAGGTACTGTGGAGTATAGGGGTTATCTAGAGTAGTGATGTAGTGTGAAGTATATGAGGATATATAGTTTAGTGATGTAGTGCTAAGTATAGGGGGTATATAGTTCATTGATGTAATGCGAAGTATAGGGGTTATATAGTGTAGTGATGTAGTGCTAAGTATAGGGGTTATATAGTGTAGTGATGTAGTGCTAAGTATAGGGGGTATATAGTGTAGTTATGTAGTGATAAGTATAGGGGGTATATAGTGTAGGGGTATAGGTCCATAATTGCTGACGCTGAAAATTTGTAGACCAAGCCTGAATCAGGTCCATAGTGTAGTGATTAGGTGCTGTATATATGGCTTATATGGGACCTTATTCTGGTCCACTTGCTCCCCCGCACGTTCACACGCGTGAGCAATTTTTGCATAATGCGCATGTGCATATGCTAGGTGTGAAGAGTATAGGGGGTATATAGTGTAGTGATGTTACGCAAAACATCCATTCGCAGCTGTGCGGGTGAATTCGTCGAACGAAGGAGGGGGGGGGGGGTTAATCCACAGGTTATACAGGGCCAGATGGAGCTGCAGCTCCAGGCCTACACATAAAGTAGGCCCATCATCATGGCACCATGATGATCACGAGCTGGGCACAGTGTGGGCCATAAATCATGTTTGTATTTTGATGTGTTTAGCAAGAAATTGGTTCTTATAGTGTATGGGTTCTACATTGCATTGGCATCACCTCCTCCACTTCTCATAATAGGCCCTTGTACATTATCAGCAGAGCCGTGAGTAGAGTGGCCAATGATTTGGCCCCAATATTGCCCAATATTTCGGGATTAGACTACTCTAATGCTGGGCAGCGTCTGAGCACTTGCTCAGACGCTGCCCAGCTGCTCCGAGTCCTGTGCCGGCTGTGCAGCTCAGATGCGCAGCGTGATGTGGTCAGAGGTCATGCTGGGCGTCACACTGTGCAGCCAACCGAACACGCCCCCCCGCACCGCCGCCGCTCTCTACAACTGGAGGCTCTTCGCTGAACGGAGGACTTTGGTGTTTATTTGTGTAATCCCGAATTGGATCTGGACTTCTTTTACCGACCGCAGAGAACTTTGGATGACGGATTCCGGACCATCATCCTTTGTATTTCAAGCGCTTTTGAGAACTGATTCAATTCAGATTCTCCATTCCATCCGGTACTTAGCCATTTTCTTTTCTTGTACTATCACATCACATGTTTGTCGTATATCAATAAAAGTGGTATTGCACCATACTGTATGTATTTTTTCTACATTTATTTTGGTGTCTCATCCGGACCTAGATAAATGATCTATGGTTGTGAGGATTGGTGTTCCACTATCCAAATAAGCAGTCGATTTGGAAGAAAAGGAGACACTATTGGGACAGGAGGAACGTATGGTTATATATATCTGTATATGCTAGCCAGTATTTGGAGAAGTGGACCGTTCCTATATATCTAGGGACGTATTTTACATTCACAAGGGCGCCGGTGGAGGGAACATGCCATCTTTTGTCACTTTACATGACGATGTAGAGTGGGTGGGGGGGGGGGGGGGGTCGGTTCTGGCAGGCACTGTGACACTGTGTAATAGGGCAGGCACTCTCTGTAATAAGGCGGTCACTGTGACACTTTCTGTAATAGTGCGGACACTGCAATATTCTGTAAGAAGGCAGGCACTGCGACATTGTCTGAAAGAAGGCAGGCACTGTGACACTTTCTGTAATAAGGCGGGCACTGCGTCACTCTCTGTAAGAAGGGGGGCACGGCGACACACTCTGTAAGAAGGCAGGCACTGCATCACTACATAAAAAGGCAGGCACTATAAAACTTTATTTATTCATAAACAGTTTCTTATATAGCGCATACATATTGAGCATCACTTTGGCACTGTGATACTCTGTAATAAGGCGGGCACTGCGACACTCTCTGTAACACTGTGTAATAAGGCGGGCACTGCAAAATTCTCTGTAATAAGGTTGGCACTTTGACACTCTCTGTAATAAGGTGGGCACTGGGACACTCTCTGTAATAAGGTGGGCACTGGGACACTCTCGGTGTAATAAGGAGGGCACTGTGACACTATTTAATAAGGAGGGCACTCTGACACTGTCAACACAAAAAGGTGGGCACTGCAACACTTTCTGTAATAATGCAGGCACTCCGACACTGTAATAAGGAGGGCACTGTGACACTATTTAAGTATGCGGGCACTGAGACTCTTACTGTCATAATGCGGGAACTGCGACACTCTGTAATAATGCGGGCACTACGGCACTCTATGTAATAAGGTGGGCACATCAACACTCTGTGTAGTAAGGCGGGAACTGCAACACTTTGTGTAATAAGGTGGACACTGCGACATTCTCTGTGTAATAAGGTGGGCACTGCAACACTCTCTGTGTAAAAAGGTGGGCACGGTACCACTCTGTGTAATAAGGAGGGCACTGTACCACTCTCTGAGTAATAAGGAGGGCACTGTGACAATCTGTTTTAATTTGAGCTCTGCTAGACTCTCTATGTAATAAGGTGGGCACTGGGACACTCTCTGTAATAAGGACGGTGAGCACTGGGACACTGTCTATTAAGTAAGGCACTGCGACATGGTCAACATAAAAAGGCGGGCACTGCAAAACTTTCTGTAATAATGCGGGCACTGCGACACTCTGTGATAAGGAGGGCACTGCGACACTTACTGTAATATTGCGGGCACTACGACACTAATAAGGAGGGCACTGTGATACTGTTTAAGTATGCGGGCACTGTGACACTGTGTAATAAGGTGGGCACTTCAACACTATCTGTGTAATAAGACGGGTACTGCAACACTCTAATAAGGTGGGCACTGCGACATTCTCTGTGTAATAAGGTGGGCACTTTGACACTCTCTCTGTAACAAGGTGGGCACTGTACCACTCTCTGTAGTAGTAGTAGTAGCACGCTTATTTATAAGGTGCCACAAAGTGTCCACAGCGCCGTACATAGCAAACAAAAACACAAATGATAAGGTAACGTACAGGCTGCGTTGATAAAATACAGCATAAATAAGGGTATAGCTGGTAGAACTAAAATCAGCATCAGTTCTGAATTAGGTGTCGAAATTGTCGAGAAGACTGAAGATGAAGTAGAGGAAGGGAAGAACCGGGCAGGAGCACTGGTGAGGTAAAGAGGTAGGGTGAGTACGTGAGGAAGGAGGGCCCTACTCATAAGAGTTAACATACTAAAAGGAGGTGGGTGGACGAACGAAAAACAATAGGATAAGTAGGAACGGATGGGAAGGAGGCAGGATTGGAGGATCAAAAGAGGTTTGGAGGAGGGAAAGGCTAGTCGAAAAAAGTGGGTTTTGAGGGAGCGCTTGAAGAAGGTAAGGGAATCAGAGAGCCTGATGGGTGGCAGGAGGTTGTTCCAGTGCAGCGGGGGCAGCGCGAGAGAAGTTTTGGACACGGGAGTGGGAGGAGGTGATTAGGTGAGAGGTCAGTTGGAGGTCAGCGGCGGAGAGGACGGGAGTGAGTGTGGATAGAGATCAGTGAAGAGAGGTAAGGAGCGGTGGAGGAGGAGAGAGCTTTGTAGGTGGTGGTGAGGATTTTAAAGAGAACTCGGAAAGGAATGGGGAGCCAGTGAAGAGATAGACAGAGGGGGGAGGTGGAGGTAGAGCGGCGGGAGAGGAAGATGAGCCTAGCAGCATCGTTAAGAATGGATTGGAGAGGTGCAAGGCGGGTGAGAGGTAGCCCAGAGAGAAGGATGTTGCAGTAGTCAAGGCAGGAGATGACAAGAGAGTGAATGAGAATTTTGGTTGCGCCAGTGGAGAGGAATGGTCTGATGCGCGAGATGTTGTGTAGGTGAAAGCGGCAAGACTGTGAGAGAGCACGAATGTGGGGGGTGAAAGAGCGGGAGGAGTCAATGATGACAACGAGGCAGCGCGTTTGGTCGATGGAGGTGATCTTGGTTTCACCAATGCTGATGGAGATAGTGGGAGAAGAGGGGATGTTCAGGGGATGGAAGATTAGATGTTCAGTTTTAGCCATGTTTAGTTTCAGGAAGCGTTGGGTCATCCGGGCTGAGATGGCCGTGAGGCATTCGAAGACCTTGGACAGGAGTGATGGGGATAGGTCGGAGGAGGAGAGATAGATTAGGGTATCATCAGCATAAAGGTGGTAATGGAAACCATAAGAGCTGATGAGGGTGCCCAGAGAGGTGGTGTAGAGGGAGAAGAGGAGAGGGCCAAGGACTGACCCTTGGGGAACACCGACTGGCTGCGGGGTAGTAGGAGAGGAGGAACTCGGAGTGGAGACGGAGAAGGAGCGATCGGAGAGGTATGAGGTGAACCAGGAGAAGACCGTGCCAGTGATGCCAAAGGAGGGGAGGGTGTTAAACAGGAGAGGGTGGTCAACAGTGTCAAAGGCAGCCGATAGATCAAGATGGATGAGGATAGAGAAGAGGCCTTTGGATTTAGCCGATAGTAGATCGTTAGTGACTTTGGTCAGGGCAGTTTCAGTGGAATGTAAAGGGCGGATCCCAGAATGGAGGGGGTCTAGAATGGAGTTAGCAGTAAGGTGGCTTAGGAGACCATTATAGGTCAGACATTCTAGGAGCTTGGAGGCAAAAGGTAGGAGGGAGATGGGCCTGTAGTTGGATGGAGAGTTGGGGTCCAGATTTTTTTTTTGAGAATTGGGGAGACAAGAGCGTGTTTGAAGGAGGAAGGGAAGGTCCCAGAGGAAAGGGAAAGATTAAAGAGGTGAGCCAGGTGAGAGCAGACTGAGTGACTGAGACGACGGATAATATTGGAGGGGATAGGATCGAGCGAGCAGGTGGAGGGAGAAGCGGATTGAAGGATAGAGTGGACTTCAGCAGCAGTGGTGGGGTAAAATGAGGACAGGGGTGGGAAGGAGGGGAGTGGGGATGTAGGAGGGGAGGAGGGAGAGGGTGAGGTCATGGCAGCAGCGATGGCACTCCTAAGAGAGGAGATTTTGAAAAGTAGGTAGCAAAATCAGCGGCTACGATGGAGGATGGAAGAGCTGGAGGAGGGGGGGGAGAGCAAGGAGTTGAAGGTGGCGAAGAGCCTGCGGGGGTTGGATGATTGGGAAAGGATGAGGGTCTTAAAGTAGGATTCCATGGACAGAGCAAGGGCAAAGCTGAAGGAGGAAAGAATGAATTTGAAATGGAGATAATCCGCGAGGGAGCGTGATTTCTTCCAGAAGCGCTCAGCAGTGCGAGAGCACTATTTAAGGAATTGGGTGAAAGCGAGTGCCACAGTTGGGGGTTGGAGCATCGAAGGAGGATAGAGGAGGGAGGGCAGGCAGAGTTCAATGCCGAAGATAGCATGTCATTATAGAGGGAGGCGGCGAGGTTTGGGCAGGACATGACGGCGATTGGGGCGAGAAGAAGACACAGCGCGTTTGAGAAGACAGCAAGATCTAGTGTGTTGACGTTATGCCGTGAGACAATGCGGGCACTGCGACACTTTGTGTAATAAGGCGGGTACTGCAACACTCTGTGTGTAGTAAGGCATGCACTGCGACATTCTCTGTGTAATAAGGTTGGCACTGCGACAGTCTCTGTGCAACAAGGCGGGCACTGCACCACTCTCTATGTAATAAGGAGGGCACTGCAACACTGTGTAATAAGGAGGGCACTACGACAATCTGTTATAATGTGGGCACTGCGACACTCTCTATATAATAATGTTGGCACTGCGGCACTCTCTATGTAAAAAGGTTGGCACTGCGACAGTCTCTGTGTAACAAGGCGGGCACTGTACCACTCTATGTAATAAGGAGGGCACTGCAACACTCTGTGTAATAAGGAGGGCACTACGACAATCTGTTATAATGTGGGCTCTGCGACACTCTGTGTAATAATGTAGGCACTGCAACACTCTTTGTAATTATTCATAAACAGTTTCTTATATAGAACATACATATTCTGCATCACTTTGGCACGGAGACACTTTGTTATAAGGTGGGCACTGCAACTCTCTGTAACACTGTGTAATAAGGCGGGCACTGCAATACTGTGTAATAAGGTGGGCACTGCGACACTGTGTAATAGGGTGAGCACTGCGACACTCTGTAACATCGTATAATAAGGTGGGCACTGTGACACTGTCATAAGGTGGGCACTGCAGCACTCTATGTAATAAGATGGGCACTTCAACACTGTGTAATAAGGTGGGCACTGCAACACTATGTAATAAGGTGGGCATTGCAACACTCTGTGTAATAAGGTGGGCACTGCGACATTCTCTGTGTAATAAAGTGGGCACTGCACCACTGTCTGTGTAATAAGGAGGGCACTGCGACAATCTGTAATAATGTGGGCTCTGCGACACTCTCTGTGTAATAAGGTGGGCACTGCGACACTCTGTGTAATAAGGTGGGCACTGCGACACTCTGTAATAAGGTGGGCACTACGACACTCTCTGTGTAATAAGGTGGGCACTCCGACACTCTCTATGGAATAAGGTGGGCACTGCGATACTCTGTAATAAGGTGGGCACTTTGACACTCTGTATAATAATGTGGGCTCTGTGACACTCTCTGTGAAAAAAGAAGGGCACTGCGACACTGCATAATAAAGCGGGCACTGCTACAATCTCTGTGTAATTAGGTGGGCACTGCAACACTGTAATAATGTGGGCTCTGCGACACACTGTGTAAAAAGGTGGGCACTACGACACTGTGTAATAAGGTGTGAACTGCAACACTGTGTAATAAGGTGGGCACTGCGACACTATGTGTAATAATGTGGGTTCTGCAACACTCTGTGTGTAATAAGGCAGGCACTGCGACATTCTCTGTGTAATAAGGTTGGCACTGCAACAGTCTCTGTGTAACAAGGCGGGCACTGCACCACTCTCTGTGTAATAAGGAGAGCACTAAGACAATCTGTTATAATGTTGGCTCTGCGACACTCTCTATGTAATAATGTGGGCACTGCGACACTCTCTAAGTAAAAAGGCATGAACTGCAACACTCTTTGCAATTATTTATTCATAAACAGTTTCTTATATAGCGCATACATATTCTGCATCGCTTTGGCACTGAGACACTTTGTAATAAGGTGTGCACTGCAACACTCTCTAACACTGTGTAATAAGGCGGGCACTGCAATACTGTGTAATAAGGTGGGCACTGCGACACTGTAAGAAGGTGGGCACTGTGACACTCTCTGTAACATCGTGTAATAAGGTGGGCACTGCAACTCTGTATAATAAGATGGGCACTTTAACACTCTCTGTGTAATAAGGTGGGCACTGTAACACTTTGTGTAATAAGGTGGACACTGCGACATTCTTTGTGTAATAAGGTGGGCACTGCACCATTCTGTGTGTAATAAGGAGGGCACTGTGACAATCTGTGATAATGTGGGCTCTGCAACACTCTCTGTAATAAGGTGGGCACTGCGACTCTATGTAATAAGGTGGGCACTGCGACACCCTGTGTAATAAGGTGGGCACTACAACACTTTCTGTGTAATAAGGTGGGCACTACGACACTCTCTGTGTAATAAGGTGGGCACTACGACACTGTGTAATAAGGTGGGCACTGCAACAATATGTGTAATAATGTGGGTTCTGCGGCGCTCTCTGTGTAACAAGGCGGGCACTGCACCACTCTCTATGTAATAAGGAGGGCACTGCGACAATGTGTAATAAGGAGGGCACTGTGACAATCTGTTATAATGTAGGCTCTGCGACACTCTCTATGTAATAATGTGGGCTCTGCGACACTCTCTATGTAATAAGGTGGGCACTGCAACACTATGTAATTATTTATCCATAAACAGTTTCTTATATAGCGCATAGATATTTTGCATAGCTTTGGCACTGAGAAACAACAACAAGCAACAAGGCGGGCACTGCACCACTCTCTATGTAATAAGGAGGGCACTGCAACACTCTGTGTAATAAGGAGGGCACTACGACAATCTGTGTAATAAGACGGACACTTCAACACTGTGTAATAAGGTGGGCACTGCAATACTCTTTGTATTATTTATTCATAAACAGTTTCTTATATAGCGCATACATATTCTGCATCGCTTTGGCACTGAGACACTTTGTAATAGTGACTTTGGCACTGAGACACTTTGTAACACTCTCTGTAACACTGTGTAATAAGGCGGGCACTGCAACACTGTGTAATAAGGTGGGCACTGCGACACTGTGTAATAATGTGGGTTTTGCGACACTCTCTGTGTAATAAGGCGGGCACTGCACCACTCTACGTAATAAGGAGGGCACTGCACCACTCTCTATGTAATAAGGAGGGCACTTTGACAGTCTCTGTGTAACAAGGTGGGCACTGTACCACTCTCTGTGTAATAAGATGGGCACTGTGACACTCTCTGTGTAATAAGGCGGGAACTGCACAACTCTATGTAATAAGGTGGGCACTACGATACTCTCTATGTAAATACATACAATCACATAGAAATAAAACTAAAAAATATTGATAAAAAGCACTGAACATCCTAAAGTAAGAAAGGTGCATATGGCAAAATAACGGATGGATCTGGATCAGACTTGGTAAGGGAAACGGGTGAGGGTGAATGTCCTGTCTCAGCTGTAGTTAAGCGTGGCTTGGTGCTGGATTATAGTAATGTCAGAGACGCCCAAATGGGGCTGATAATTACCCAAAGCCACTAGAGGATTTCCATCTCTTGGGATCGCATTGCAGAAAATGTCCTCAAAGGTGTACGGCTGTATGGCCAGTGGGTAGATTTGTAATCCAAGTGATATTGCTGATGGCTAGTTGTATTGCTTGTGCTCCCAATGTTTGGAGACAACCAAATGTATAGATGAAACCAGCAGCTGGAGAGAGTCCCAGTTCGCTTAAAGAAGATTGAAGTGTAAAGTCTGGTCCATACAGGGATGGGGGAAGGGGGGGGGGGGGTGGTTTCCTACATAGGACTGACAACTCCATTATTAAGTGGCAGCTATTAACAAGGCACCCCTGGTAGCGCCTGCTAGTGCACCATAGGGAGCACATCCCCCTTCCTACAGTAATCTGACTGCCTGTTATACTTTACATACTTTTTTTATCCTATCAAAGGGAGTGGGAGTGTGAGCAGGTCCATGTGATGTCATGACATCATGCGGTAGTCCCACAATACTCCTCTATGAATGGTTTGGATGGCCAGGATATTTTTATGGGACCCCCCTGGGACCTGCTGGGCCCTAGGCAGGTGCCTACATTGCCTTGTTGAAAATCCGCCTCTGAACCAGAGGGGTTCTGTTGGGTAATATCTAGCTTCCTTTAATCCAGGAATATCTGGGAGGCTCCTGTAATTGGTTCTTACTGACTGTGTACAGGTAGCAGAGAGAGATGTTGGCATGATTCATGTGGCCCACACATACACCCACAACACATTAGCCATCATAGAAGGGTGCACGTATGCCTTTATTATTACAGTGTCATTAAGTAACTACAATGTAACAGTACTCCTTACAGAAGTGTAGGTGTAGCAGTATAGGAGATGTAAAGGCCCATACACACTAGAAGATTTTCATTTCAAAAGACTTTGCCAAAATCTCTGAAAGATATATCTTTTACCAAAATAGTGCGTACACACTGAGCTAGTTTCCCCAAAGAGCAAGAGATTTTCAGGAGGCGAAAGTCTTTGCTGAACATCTTTCATATAAAAGGTGATTTACATAATGGGCGGGGTTTGAATTACAAGGATGGGAGCAGCGGCCATTTTATTCAGTGCATTCCTGTTATTGGTGCATGATTTAGAACTGATTGCTGGGCTGCATATATTTGGAGCCCAGCGTTCAGGTAAACTACACCTGCTCCACCCTGACCGGGCAAAATGCCACCCATGTGCATGGCAAAATTTTATTTGCAGCTGTGCACGTAGGGAGAAATCCATTCAAAATATACATTGGGGGTGCAGTGGCGGCGGTAAAATATACATTGCTGGCCTGCAAAAAATGTAAGGCATGGCTTTGTGGGACAGGGGACTATATACCACATACCGTAATGCCCATTACACATTATGACACACACCATAATGCCCATTACGCATATGCCACACACCATAATGCCCATTACATATAATGCCACATAAGTGTCGTTTACCTACATGCTCATTGCTAGGGTTTTCATGCACGGTGCCAGGGGTAACATGCACGGTGCCAGGGGTAACATGCACGGTGCCAGGGGTAACATGCACGGTGCCAGGGGTAACATGCACGGTGCCAGGGGTAACATGCTATGTGCACTGCATCCTTACGCTCACCTTGCCCTGCTGTCTGTCCCTGCCCATACCTCCCAACTTTCGTCCGGAGGAAATAGGGACACTCCGCGCGAGCGCCTGAAAAGGGGGCGGGGCGTATGCAAATGAGGGCACGGCTTATGCTAATTAGCCGCGACCTCATTTTCATACGAGAATAGACGCTGTGCGCATGCGCACAGCGTCTATTCTACTAGATTGGGGGGTCTCCCAACTGCCACCCCCCACAGCGGGACAATGCCTGCCGCGGGTGGGACGTCGGGACAGGACCCGAAAATCGGGACTGTCCCGACGGAATCGTGACAGTTGGGAGGTATGCCTGCCTGCATCAGTAAAGGAGACCGCCGGGCAGAGCGGTGGGGAAATCCGACTGTCTCAGAGCAGGTTCATCTGTCCGCGACTCGCAGCCAATCAGGTGACGGTGGCTCGCGAGTTGCAAGCAGGCGTGTCATTCCAACTAGCCCCACAGCGGGTGGTTGGACCTGCTCTGAGATAGCCGGGTTTACCACCACTCTGCCGGCTGTCTCCTTTAACGATGTAGGCAGGGGCAGACAGTGGGGCAAAGTGAGCGGACGTTCCGCCTCCAAAATGGACTGACGGAACGCAGTTCTGCCTAGTTCTGGCTCAATTTAACTCATAGTGGGCATTAATGCCAGTAATATATACATTGCTGGCATGTGCCAGCAATCTATATTACTGGCTTACGATTGTCATTGGTGCCCAGTGGTGCCAGTAATATAGATTGCTGGCATGTGCCAGCAATCTATATATTACTGGCTTATAAATGTTATTGGTGCCCAGTGGTGCCTAACATATACATTGCTGGCACATGACAGCAATGTATATATTATTGGCTTAAAAGAGAAAACATTGGTGGCCAGTGCTGCTCCGTGTGGAGCAGGATGCAGGGGGATGGGGGGTGCATCAGCTGCATGCACCTGTGGGCGGCCGGGACCGGGCGGCAGAGCATAGACAGACCCGTGTGGACATAGCACGGGTAAACAGTGGAGCGGGGCGGGGCGGACCAGCGCGGCAGCAGGCAGGGTGAGACAGGCGGGGGGAGCAGAGCTCTTCACCAGCCAGCCGCCGCAGCAGCCAGCCGGACGAGTGAGCGGGGCAGCGAGGACAAGTCCAGGAGGG
Source organism: Crinia signifera (assembly GCF_055691185.1). Taxonomy (NCBI): domain Eukaryota; kingdom Metazoa; phylum Chordata; class Amphibia; order Anura; family Myobatrachidae; genus Crinia; species Crinia signifera. The sequence goes on along the minus strand of NC_139218.1, from coordinate 144,128,277 downwards.
TGAGTATGACAGGCGAGGGGGCGGGGGGAGGGCGGCGGGGCGTACCGCCGGGCTGAAAGTGGTTAATCACTTTCAGCCCTGCAGCGTACACACACAGCGATGATGGATGGAAAACCATCCATCATCGCTGGATCTGCTGGTAAAACCAGCAGATGAAAGACCTTCCTAGCGGTGATGCGGGAGCGCGCATCATCGCTAGTCGGGGGTCGCTGTCCCATACACACTAATCGATTTTCAGCTGAAAATCGGTCAAAACGCCAGGGGTAACATGCACGGTGCCAGGGGTAACATGCACGGTGCCAGGGGTAACATGCACGGTGCCAGGGGTAACATGCTACAGTATGTGCACTGCATCCTTACGCTCACCTTGCCCTGCTGTCTGTCCCTGCCCATACCTCCCAACTTTCGTCCGGAGGAAATAGGGACACTCCGCGCGAGCGCCCGAAAAGGGGGCGGGGCGTATGCAAATGAGGGCACGGCTTATGCTAATTAGCCGCGACCTCATTTTCATACGAGAATAGACGCTGTGCGCATGCGCACAGCGTCTATTCTACTAGATTGGGGGGTCTCCCAACTGCCACCCCCCACAGCGGGACAATGCCTGCCGCGGGTGGGACGTCGGGACAGGACCCGAAAATCGGGACTGTCCCGACGGAATCGTGACAGTTGGGAGGTATGCCTGCCTGCATCAGTAAAGGAGACCGCCGGGCAGAGCGGTGGGGAAATCCGACTGTCTCAGAGCAGGTTCATCTGTCCGCGACTCGCAGCCAATCAGGTGACGGTGGCTCGCGAGTTGCAAGCAGGCGTGTCATTCCAACTAGCCCCACAGCGGGTGGTTGGACCTGCTCTGAGATAGCCGGGTTTACCACCACTCTGCCGGCTGTCTCCTTTAACGATGTAGGCAGGGGCAGACAGTGGGGCAAAGTGAGCGGACGTTCCGCCTCCAAAATGGACTGACGGAACGCAGTTCTGCCTAGTTCTGGCTCAATTTAACTCATAGTGGGCATTAATGCCAGTAATATATACATTGCTGGCATGTGCCAGCAATCTATATTACTGGCTTACGATTGTCATTGGTGCCCAGTGGTGCCAGTAATATAGATTGCTGGCATGTGCCAACAATCTATATATTACTGGCTTACAATTGTCATTGGTGCCCAGTGGTGCCAGTAATATATAGATTGCTGGCATGTGCCAGCAATCTATATATTACTGGCTTATAAATGTTATTGGTGCCCAGTGGTGCCTAACATATACATTGCTGGCACATGACAGCAATGTATATATTATTGGCTTAAAAGAGAAAACATTGGTGGCCAGTGCTGCTCCGTGTGGAGCAGGATGCAGGGGGATGGGGGGTGCATCAGCTGCATGCACCTGTGGGCGGCCGGGACCGGGCGGCAGAGCATAGACAGACCCGTGTGGACATAGCACGGGTAAACAGTGGAGCGGGGCGGGGCGGACCAGCGCGGCAGCAGGCAGGGTGAGACAGGCGGGGGGAGCAGAGCTCTTCACCAGCCAGCCGCCGCAGCAGCCAGCCGGACGAGTGAGCGGGGCAGCGAGGACAAGTCCAGGAGGGTGAGTATGACAGGCGAGGGGGCGGGGGGAGGGCGGCGGGGCGTACCGCCGGGCTGAAAGTGGTTAATCACTTTCAGCCCTGCAGCGTACACACACAGCGATGATGGATGGAAAACCATCCATCATCGCTGGATCTGCTGGTAAAACCAGCAGATGAAAGACCTTCCTAGCGGTGATGCGGGAGCGCGCATCATCGCTAGTCGGGGGTCGCTGTCCCATACACACTAATCGATTTTCAGCTGAAAATCGGTCAAAACGCCTGTTTTGACCGATTTTTAGGTGAAAATCGTCAAGTGTGTATGGGCCTTAAGACTACGGAGGGGAGGGAGGTGTTAGGCACTAAAGGGGGTAACGGTTTGGCTTTGATGGGGAGGCAGGGGTTTAGGCTGCAGGCAGGGCTGGCGCTCACCTGCTCCAGGGGGGCTGATGCGGCTGCCGCCGCTATGCTCCGTTGGGGGGATGATGCAACCGCAGCATCTCACTCCACGGGGGGAGTTAGAGATGCAGCCCCGAATGGGCTCGAGAGATGTGGCTGCGGCCCCTATCTATAAGTGGGCTCCAGGGGTGGCGGTGTGGCTCACTCACCTGCTCCCAGGTGCTTTCCTCCTGCTCTCCTCGGCGTCGGCGGGACATTTCCTGCTGCTGCTCCTCCTGCAGCTCATTACCGCCCTCCAGTGGCCGGCTCCCTAGGCAAATGCCTTAAGCTGCCTAGTGGTGGCGCCGGCCCTGGCTGCAGGTAGGGCAGGTTGTGGGGGTTAGAATATGTACCACCCAGTTGTCAGGACTCTGCACATCAGGATGCCACTGTCGGTCCTCTGACTGCCAACATACCAAGCGCTGGGATGCTTGTACCATCCCAAATGAAGACACGATGGAGCCATGGATATAGGATTGGCCAAGCCAAGTTAGGGGCTCATCCACAGATGCCACTGAAGGGTTTGTGTACGTGGGTATATGTAACATCCCGCCCTAAATATTTTGTTCAGGACCGACGGGGAGTTCAAAGGAAATCTTAAGATCACAGATCTTTGTAGGGCGTGGGCAACTTTACTTGCAGCATCCAGGTGAAGGTATTGTGTAACAAGTACCAGCCTGTCCTCTAGATGCCGGTGCCCGCACGATTGCCTCCCCCCCCTTCCTCCCGGCAATTTCACCTCTCTGGTGTCTTAGGTCTGCCGGTCCCTGTACATGAAGCTATGGGGCAGCTGACATCTGCTGACCAACCACAGCCTGTCTATAACTTTCTAGGATGCAATAGAGAAAAGAGCGACTGAATCTGATTGGTTGCTATGGGCAACATCACCTCTTTTTATTTTTAGAAGGTCTAGTATATTTACCCCATAGGGGCCTGAGTCAGACATTCCATCAAGGGCCTGATTCTGGTTCACTTGCAAAAGCAAATTCTCTAATGGACAAAACCATGTGCACTGCAGGTGGGGCAGATGTAACATGTGCAGAGTTAGATTTGGGTGTTATATTGTTTCTGTGCAGGGTAACTACTGGCTGCTTTATTTTTACACTGTAATATAGTCAGCATGGACACTGTATCAGTGTACCGCGTCCCCTTGCTATGCTCGCCATGCTTCGGGCGTGGTGATTTGCTGCAATTGGCACACTATAGTATTCTCCCTCCATGCCCTGGTGTATAGTAGGGTATGGTATACCGCCTGGTTTGTACAAAAAAGGTGAAAAACTCATGTTGACCTGTTGACCTTCCCATTGTCGTCCTAATGCTTGTGTTGACCTTTTGACCTTCCCATTGTCGTCCTAATGCTTGTGTTGACCTGTTGACCTTCCCATTGTTGTCCTAATGCTTGTGTTGACCTTTTGACCTTCCCATTGTCATCCTAATGCTTGTGTCGACTTGTTGACCTTCCCATTGTCATCCTAATGCTTGTGTCGACCTGTTGACCTTCCCATTGTCGTCCTAATGCTTGTCTTGAACTGTTGACCTTCCCATTGTCGTCCTGATGCTTGTGTTGACCCTGTCGGACCTGATTTACCTTGAACTCCCCCGGCAGCTCCCCGGGAGGGCTCCATCTAACTTGGCACTTAATGGCGGGTGCTGCTGGGGGAGTTCAAGCGAAATCGGATGCTAAAAGCCCCCACGATGTGGCGCTGATGAGATTTATCTTATGCGCTTCATATAAGATCTCTGGGGTCTGATCCGCTGCATACGGGATTGCGGATTGTTGCGATCCCGGCCACAGATCGACAATCCATGGGCGTTTTTGCGGCCATGCCCCCTTTGCGCCGATCGGCAGGCGGGACATTGTTCAGCTGTCGGGCTGACCGCAAACGGGCCAGGATCACGGCTGTCGGCAGGGATCGACAGCCGTGATCCTAGATTGAATACCCCCCTAAGTCTGGTTGTTGGCCAGTCCTTGGCAGTTGTCAGCCACGATTACTTGATATTTTAAATAAAATTGATACGTACAATGTCTTACTATATAACATGTTTCTGTATAGAGGCCACAATAGTGTTATAATATGTATGTTATTCACGGGTGTCATTTGTTCCTTTTTCTGCAGGGTTCTGGCTTATCCCCATGTAATACTCCTGGTGCCCATCAATGCTGTGGAATACACAAGAGTGATGGGTGGAACGCAGATCCTGGCTACGTGGCCCGTGAACCCTGAAGTGTGGCTGTTGGACTTTCAGGGGTGGGTGTCTGGTGAGAAAACGGGATAGCAGACACTGAGGGGTACTTATGGGGGTAAGTGTCTCTGATTCTCTGTTGGTCTGATATCTGCAGTTGCCATGAGAATGGGGCTACGTCCCCAAAAGCACTAGGCTATGCTGCTTGTTTGAATACAATCTGTTGTACTAGTACCTGACTGAGACGCAGCGGGCACCTGCAGCTGTTTGTGCACACACACATTAAATATTTTACTAATTGATATGAATATATTTAGTTCCTAATCAGACTAAATATATTCATATCAATTAGTAAAATATTTAATGTCAATATATGGAAATACCCCCATGAAAATCCTGCATTTGACCCTTGTGGAGTGTAGGGGGCATATAGTGTACTGATGTAGTGCGGAGTACAGGGGGCATATAGTGTACTGATGTAGTGTGGAGTATAGGGGGCATATAGTGTACTGATGTAGTGTGGAGTATAGGGGGCATATAGTGTACTGATGTAGTGTGGAGTATAGTTACATAGTTACATAGTAGGTAAGGCTGAAAAAAGACTTGCGTCCATCTAGTTCAACCTGGTATAGATATCCATTGCTGATTTGGTAGGTTCTGGTATTTTACAGCCAAATTATATTTCTTATTTGTACCCATGGATGTTTTTCTCCAGTAAATGTTTGTCCAACTTTGCCTTGAACGCATTTAATGAGCCAGCCATTACCACCTCTCTGGGAAGAGAGTTCCAGAGTTTGACTGTTCTGACCGTTAAGAAATTGTTTCTACTAGCTGAATGAAATCTTTTTTCTTCTAATCTATACTCATGCCCTCGCGTCCTAGATTCCTTTCTAGTAGAAAATAGGGTGTGTGACAGTTCCTTATATTGGCCCTTGATATACTTGTACATGTTGAGCATGTTACCCCTTAAACGTCTCTTTTCTAATGTAAATAGTCCCAAATTGCTTAATCTCTCCCCGTAGCTTAAATTCTCCATTCCCCTAATAAGCTTTGTTGCTCGCCTTTGGACTTTTTCTAATTCTATGATGTCCTTTTTATAGTGTGGGGCCCAGAACTGTACTCCATACTCTAGGTGAGGTCTCACCAATGCTTTATATAGTGGCATAATTACCCTTGATTCCCTAGTTTCCATTCCCCTCTTAATACATGCCAGAATTTTGTTGGCCTTTTTTGTAGCTACATTACAATGGGCACTACATCCTAGATTGCTGTCTATTTGGACTCCTAGATCCTTTTCAAGTATGGAATTACCCAGTTCCTCTCCGCTAAGGTTGTAACTTGCACACTGGTTGTGTCTCCCAAGGTGCATAACCTTACATTTATCTACATTGAACCTCATCTTCCATTTTTTAGCCCACTCATCTAGAATTGCAAGATCATTTTGAAGCATGGTGACATCTTCTGGTGATTTGATGACTTTGCTAAGTTTTGTATCGTCCGCAAAGATGGATACATTGCTGAGTAACCCTATCCCAATATCGTTAATAAAAATGTTAAACAAAATGGGCCCCAAAACCGAGCCCTGGGGCCAATGTTCCCTCTAATTTTACGAAGGCTGTGTGCGGCAAAAGATTTTGTTTGTGCAACTTTGGAAGGAAATTTTAATTTTTGTGCGTCATTTATATATAACGGGAAAATGACGTTCAGAATTTGTGTTAACTTTACTTAAAAATGGTATTAAACATTTAAAACACAGCCCACAATGTAGTTAATGGGTGAAACACACAATAATTGAGTCCACAACTGCAAAAAGGTACCACTGCTGCTTTGTGCGCACTGTTGTAATGTCTGTGCGCATGCTCGTCGAGTTGTGTGCGCGCGCACGAGCGCACAGCTTAGAGGGAACACTGCCTGGGGCACTCCACTTAGTACCGGTATCATATCTGATACGGCACCATTCACAGCCACTCTTTGTTCTCTATTACATAGCCAATTCCCTACCCATCTGCAGATATTTTCACCCAATCCTAGGTTCTCCATTTTATTAATCAATCTCTTGTGTGGGACAGTATCAAATGCTTTAGCGAAATCTAGGAAAATCACATCTACAGCATTTCCATTATCGAGGTTTTTGCTAACCTCTTCATAGAACCCTAGTAGATTAGTTTGGCATGAACGATTTTTCACGAACCCATGTTGGTTAGTACTGAGTAGACGGTGATTATCTAAATATTCCTGGATACCATCCCTTAAAAATCCTTCAAATAGTTTACCCACAATTGATGTTAAACTAACGGGTCTGTAATTAGCGGGATCTTCCTTTTTTCCTTTTTTGAATATTGGCACTACCTCTGCTATTCTCCAATCTTTTGGTACTATACCTGACGATAGTGACTTGCTAAAAATATAATGTAGGGGGGTAGCTAGTTCATCCCTTAATTCCATTAATACCCTCGGATGAATCCCATCTGGCCCTGGTGACTTATTTGTTTTGAGTTTGCTTAGCCTCAGTATTATTTCCTTCGGCGTGAAATCCACAATGAGATCTGGCTTATTTGTCCCGTTTGTGGTAAATGTTCGTTCCACAGTCTGCTCTCCCTTAGTAAATACTGATGAGAAGAACTCATTTAACAGTTTTGCTTTTCCCTTGTCCTCAGTAACACTTTTTCCACTAGTATCAGTTAGTGGGCCTATGTTTTCCTTAATTAAACGTTTACTATTTATGTATTTAAAAAACTTCTTTGGGTTGGTTTTGCTTTCAGTGGCTATGCACTCTTCATATAATATTTTAGCTGCTTTGATTACCCCTTTACAAGTTTTGTTTGATTCTTTGTATTTTGCGAACGCCTCCTCATTCAAGTTATTTTTATAGAATTTAAAGGCTCTGGTTTTATTGTTGATAGCTGACCTTACTTCTTTGTCCAACCATGGTGGCTTTTTTTTGTTGAATTTACCTTTAATTACTTTAGGAATGTATTCAATAGTTAGTGAATCAAGCACCTTTTTTAGAGTATCCCACATTTCCTCTGCATTTTTTCCCTCCATAACCGTTTCCCACCCAATTCCTGTAAGGGCTTCCCTGAATAATTCAAAGTTCGCTTTTCTGAAGTTTAGTATTTTTGCAGATCCTTTTTGATGTAATTTACTGAAGTTGATTTCCAGTGAAACCATATTGTGATCACTATTCCCTAATTGTTCAATTACTTTTGTGTTTGAAACTAAGTCTGTGTTATTTGTTAATACGAAGTCCAAGAGCGCCTCATCACGAGTTGGAGTTTCTACCGTTTGTGTAATAAACTGGTCTTTAAGTAAGCTTAAGAACCCATTGCTTCTTGCTGATTTACCTGTTTCGTTTTCCCAATCAATGTCAGGTAAATTAAAATCCCCCATAATTAAAACCTGACCCTGATTTGATGCTTGTTTGATTTGGTTTAAAAGAAGAGACTCTTCCCTTTCATTTATATTTGGTGGTCTATAGCATACCCCTATTATAAATTTGTTTTTTGGTTTCTTATTATTGTCGGTTATCTCTGCCCTCACTGTCTCTGAGTTGTCGTCTTCCAGGTCTGTGCTCATTTTTTACATAAATGATGTTAAGTTATTATTTACATATAGGCACACACCCCCGCCCCTTCTATTTTCCCTGTCTTTCCTGTAGAGTGTTTATCCCTCCATGTTTAATGCCCAGTCATGCGACTCATTACACCATGTTTCTGTAATACCAATGATGTCGTAGTCATCCCTACTGATCACCGTTTCAAGCTCCCCGATTTTACTCACTAAGCTTCTTGCATTAGCCAGTAAGCATTTTAATTTATGTTTATTTTTAGATATGGCTCTAATATTGTGATTAGTTTCACCCCAGGACCCATTTGAATTCTTTACTAGCTTCCTCTTTCCCCTCTCCCCTTCAATAGACTCTCTACAGGCCTCCCCACCATGCACACTGCCTGCCCTCTCCATAGGGGGCATGTAGTGTACTGATGTAGTGTGGAGTATAGGGGGCATGTAGTGTACTGATGTAGTGTGGAGTATAGGGGGCATATAGTGTACTGATGTAGTGCGGAGTACAGGGGGCATATAGTGTACTGATGTAGTGTGGAGTATAGGGGGCATATAGTGTACTGATGTAGTGTGGAGTATAGGGGGCATATAGTGTACTGATGTAGTGTGGAGTATAGGGGGCATATAGTGTACTGATGTAGTGTGGAGTATAGGGGGCATATAGTGTACTGATGTAGTGTGGAGTATAGGGGGCATATAGTGTACTGATGTAGTGTGGAGTATAGGAGGCATATAGTGTACTGATGTAGTGTGGAGTATAGGGGGCATATAGTGTACTGATGTAGTGCGGAGTACAGGGGGTATATAGGACCTTATTCATATCCATTTGGTCCTCTGTGCATTCACATTTTCTGCGCATGCTTAGAGACACCGTATCGCCGACCATCGAATGATTTCCCCCTGCCTGCGAATGGATGAGTATGTAAATCATCCATTCGCAGCCATGCGCGGGGGGGGGGCTCACTGCAGACAGCACTCTGATTTCACAGCCTTGCAAGTCAATGACAACAAGGTACCCTTGTACCTGTTTGGTACGGTGGGACCGAATACGGGCGGATCTGGCTTTTTTTTTTCATCTGCGCATGCGTATCTTTCGCAATGCGCATGTGCGGCGACCTCACACTGCTCACGGACGGGTCTCTCCGTGCGAAAAAACCTGTCCGCAGGAGTGCGGTCATTGTGGGCGGCATGTGGGCGTTTTTATGGGAGCGGCCGGAATAATGAGGAAAACTGGGCATAAACATGGGCGTACACGGGGGTGTGCACACAAAATGCACGGTGCCACCACCTCCTCGATCGGCGAACGCACCGTGCATTTTGGCCCAAAAACAGGCGGACACCAAAGATTGCTCCTGACCACCCCTAGAGATACCGCATGAGATCAGACACCTGGGTCTGCTAATTAACGCTGATTACAGCCCTCAAACACATTGGAAGCATATCTTTCTACACTTCAACATGTAAAGGTTGGTTTAATCTTAGCTAATATTCATTGTAATACCTGGTTATATATGTCCAGGTAGTTATTTTATAACCATCTACACCCATTCAGAAAGTGTTTTTCTCTTTCAATGGTCCTGGTGACACAGCTCAACTTTGGGATGTAGGAGGGTCCGTAGGAGCAAGGCACCTATCCTAAAGCTTTTGGAGGGTAGGCTCCTCCCCTTCTGCATCCCAGACTCCTCAGTTTGTGTTAGGTGCCCACTGGAGTGGGTGCTATTCTAAAGGTCTGCTGGAGCAGCCGAAGGATTAGAGTTAGTTAGGAGTTTTTTATTTTATTAACTTTTACACTAGCTAGGTAGGCACAGTGTGAGGATTCTCATTGAATCCTCACACTGACAGCGCAGCAGGAGCTGGCAGAAGCGCTTCCTGTCAGCTCACTGCGCACAGGGGAGACACTGTCTGGTCTCCCTGTGCAGCGCTTACAGCTTCTATTAAGAAGCTGCCTGGGCTCCGGAGCGCTCTGAAACTGGCTTCACGCTAGGTGGGGATCATGGGGGACAGGCGCTCCGTGATGGCGGTGGCCATTTTCTGCGGAGCTTACACACTGAGCTCCTGTATGAGAGGACAGCAGTGTGTTACAGGCATGTTCCAAGTGGTCCCCAGCAGAGGGGGAGACACTGGAACTTGGAGATCCTGCAGTGGGAGCGGCTGTCTGGGGGTGGTTGGCGCCAAAAGCCACAGACCCCGCAACAGCAGGGACTTGGTCTCTTCCCTCTCTCTGTTTTGGCGCCATTCAGAATGCTTGCAGCGGAGCTGAGCTGGCTGACAGATCCTAGCAGTGATTGGATTTCCTGGGCATCGTTTTCCCCACTTCTGAAAGCTTCAGACAGATAAGTGACTGTGGTACATTGGCTCTGTATAAAACACCTGTACTTTGTGCACTGTGACTGTGTTACTTTTTGCATCATGTCTGAGCAACAGTCTGTGGCTTTGGGGGAGGGAGCCCTTAATGCATTGTGCGCTTGTAGTTTTTGTACACTAAAATTTGTCCCTGAGCAGATGGCCAAGGGGGGCTTGTGTATTACTTGCGCTGGTGTGAGACCCATGGGCAGTGATCCCCAGAGGGTAGAGCAATCGGAGCCTGCGTGGGCCAGTGCCCTGGGCAGGTCTGTAAATGCCTTAGTGCAATTGCTGGACAGGCAGAGTGATGTGTTGGTAGCTTCCCCTAGACCTATGTCATCATCTCAGCAGTCCTCTGGCTCCTTGCCTTTGACTCAAGCAGATCCTGGTTTCTTACAGGTCATTCAAGATACTGCTAAGGGGATAAGCAGGTTTAATGATTAGTTAGACAAATTTGATGGTGATACTGTAGGGACCCCAAAAAGGTCTTATTCAGTGCCATTGCTTGTTGCTGAAGAGGAGGGAGAGTACACAGACATCCCCTGGGATCAGGGTGATGACTCTGAGGATTCCTCTGCCCCATGGGTGGAGGATTTGATTACTGCTGTTAAACAGGCTTTGGATTTGTCTGTGGAGGATAAAACTCCTGTAAAAGGTGTACTTAAGTGGCAGCGTAAGGAAACTGTTACCTTCCCTGCGGATGAAGGTTTACAGGATTTATTGGAAGGGGCTTGGAAAACGCCTGATAAAAGGCTTCAGATGCCTAAGAGATTTTTAAGTCTATACCCCATGCCTTAAGGCTCATGAAGACCTCTGGGAAAAAGTTACGGTGGTAGACGCTTCTGTGGCACGGCTTTGTAAAGCCACGGTGCTACCTGTCCAGGGGGGGGGCAGCCTTTAAGGACCCCGTAGACAAGAAGATTGAAGGTAACCTCAAGGCAATATTTGAAGGGGTGGGTTTTACTTTACGCCCTCTTATAGCATCAGCCTGGGTCTCTAAGGCCATGATTGTGTGGGCCAAAGACTTATGTACAATTTTGCATGCTGATCCAGGTGTGTTACTGCTTGCTGAGAAGCTAAAAGCAGCTGCGGAGTATGTGCTTGAGGCTGAGGAGGAAGCTCTCAAAATGGCTTCCAGAGTATCCACGGTGTCCGTCAATGCCAGGAGAGTGCTTTGGCTTAAAGCCTGGGAGGCGGATAATGAATCAAAAAAGGCCTTAGAGGCATTAGCTTTTAAAGGAAAGCTGTTGTTTGGTTCAGAGCTGGAAGAGATTATTAAGCAGCAGTGGCAAACGCAGGATTTTCAGAAGGGGGTTTCCAGAGGGGCGGAGCAAAGCATGGAGATGGACGCTTAGGTGACCCAGTATATGCCGGGTCAGTTAAATTATTATAGATAGACCAAATGTATATAAATAATAATAATAATAATAAAAAAAAAAAATATATATATATATACACACACACACACACACACACACACACACATACAGGGGTGTCAACAGCAGTGCAAGACCCCGGGGCATAGCAATGTATTGGGCCCCTACCGATCCTCCAGTGGTAGGGGTGGGGGAAGCTTTGATGTCCTGCGGGTGGTAGGGGGTATTATATCAACCGCTCTGCATGTAGGGCCTGGATCAGTAATTTCCACTAATTACCCCTTTACTGCACAGATGGTGGGAGAAGGGGCATTGGGCTGAATGAAGGGGCCCTGATACATAACTTCCAGGGTGGTAGAGAATGTTTAATATGCAGAGGAGGGGTGTATAGTTGAGTGGGCTCATTATTCATAATTTTCTGGTGATAGGACAGCTTGCTTGACTGCAGATATCTCCAGTTCCCGGAAATAGATTTCTTCGATTTTAATGGAATTAAAAACTAGAGAATCCCACCTACCAAATGGTATTGGGGACTAGGTGATCATACTTCAGGAGGCAGAGCAATCTGCCCACGAGTATATAATACTACATATTAGGTTTGTGGAGCTGGAGCAGTAACCAGCTGCTGGAAGGCTGATATCTCTGATTCTTGGAACAGTAGAGACAAGCTACTAGTGTTCCTCACAGGGAAAGAGTCCCAGCTTTTGGAATATACCCTCAAAAAAAACTGACAGAACCTGAAATATCTGACTGGGAATAACAATTAACAGGTTTGGATGGGGACCACTGTTTTGAAGTCAGATATCTCTGGTTCCCAAGGGCCGATTTTTACAATTCTTGTACCCCTGGAAAGAGGAGACCCTCAGCTTTCAGCTGAGGGCCCTTAGACTCCTGGGGGGGGGGGTTTCTGGGTACTCAGAAACCCCCCCTGCGTGCGCTACTGAGCAGGCCACGGGAGGCAAAAGTACCTTCCTGCCGGCTCCTGCAGCTAAACAGGCCTCAAGGTTTTCTGCTTTTAGGCCGTCCTTTCGGCCCTCCCCTAGAGGGGGTGTGTCCTTTTGAGGACAGTCCTTTAGGGGAAAGTTTCAGTCCTCCAGGGGCAAGGCCCCAAAGTCAAAGTTCGGTTCCTTTCATAAGAAACCGAACACCAAAGGTGAGGACAAGCCCTCAGCATGACTACCTGGGAAATATCCCAGCGGTAGTCAAGGTGGGGGGGCGTCTGAGATGGTTCAGGGACGCTTAGGCATTGTTGGGCCGGGAACCTTGGGTGTTGGACATTGTATCTCAGGGTTACAGGATTCCCTTCAAAGGTCTTCCTCCGAGAAGATTCATTCCTACACCACTGCCAAAGGAGTCTCGGCTCCGTGCTGCTCTTCTGAGAGCGGCTCAATCTCTCTTAGAGAAAAGTGTGGTGATCCCGGTCCCTCGTGCGGAGTGGAAGAAAGGCTTTTATTCCACTCTGTTTTTGGTGCCCAAGCCAGACGGGTCCTTCAGACCAATCTTAAATTTAAAGTCTTTGAATCTCCATCTGTGAGTAGACCATTTCAAGATGGAATCTCTACGGTCTGTGCTGCTAAGCCTGGACCAGGGAGAATTTTGGGCGTCCATGGATGTCCAGGACGCATATCTGCATGTTCCTATCCACCCGGAACATCAGGCTCTATTGAGGTTTGCAATAGGAGACCTGCATTTGCAATTCCAGGCGTTGCCCTTTGGTCTGGCCCCAGCACCAAGGGTATTCACCAAAATTATGTCAGTAATGGCGGCTGCTCTCCGACTGAGGGAAATCACTGTGATTCCATATTTGGACGACGTGCTGTTCAAAGCAGAGTCGGCGGAGAGATTGCAGAGTCACTTTGCAGCAGCCATCAGTTTTTTGCAAGCTCACGGTTGGCTTTTAAACTTACAAAAGTCTCAGCTTGTGCCGTCACAGAGTCCAGTTCCTAGGGGTTGTCCTGGATACCCATCTACAAAAGAGATTGGGTATTTCTACCAGAGACAAAGGCCAGGGACATAGCCACCTTAGTTCAGGAGATCCTGGGGTCTCAGAGTCCATCGGTTGGAGGTGTCTCAAACTGCTGGGGAAAATGGTGGCGACTTTCGAGACGCTACAGTTTGCCAGGTTCCACTTTCGAGTGTTCCAGTGGGACATCCTGACATCTTGGTCGGGGAATACTCAGACCATGAAATCAGAGCACATAGTGTTGTCTCCAGAAACACGGTCTTCCCTGCAATGGTGGATGGAGGTGGATTTCCTTCAGTGGGGACGGTCTCTGCTGTCCTGGGACTGGCTGGTAGTCACTACCGACGCCAGTCTCAGGGGCTGGGGGGCAGTGGTTCTGGACCTACGCCTTCAGGGCTTATGGACCTCGGAGGAGTCTGCCTCACTATCTTGGAACTGCGGGCTGTGTGGAAAGTGATATCTCTGGCAGGAGAAAGATTGCAGGGTCTTCCTTTGAGGTTTCAGACCGACAACGCCACGGCTGTGGCGTACCTGAATCATCAGGGAGGCACACACAGCAAGCTGGCCATGTGGGAGGTTTCCCGGATCTTCTTGTGGGCGGAACAGAATGTTCCAGCATCATCAGCGATATTCATCCCAGAGTGGAGAATGTCGAGGCCGATTTCCTGATCAGGGAGGAACTGCGAGAGGGGAAATGGAGCCTGAACCCACAGGTATTTCATCAGATTACAGTGAAGTGGGGAACTCCGGATGTGGACCTGATGGCATCAAGGTTAAATCATCAGGTGCCCAGGTTCTATGCCAGGACAAGAGATCCACTGGCCGAAGCAGTGGATGCAATGACTATCCCCTGGGAGGGGAATCTACTTTATGCCTTCCCGCCGTTTCCAATGCAGGCAAGAGTGTTGAAAAGAATCCAGTCCCAAAGAATTCCGGTGATTCTTGTAGCTCCAGATTGGCCAAGGAGGTCCTGGTTCTCGAGGCTTCAGAGATTGTCGGTGGACTCGTGGCGTCTACCTCTGAGGTCAGATCTGTTAAGCCAAGGGCCGTTCTTACACCTGGATTCAGCTCGGCTAGATTTGACGGCTAGGCTATTGAGACCGCCATCTTGAAGAACAAGGGTTTCTCGGAGGCTTTGGTTAACACCATGGTGAAAGCTAGGAAGTCAGTGTCTTCAGCTAACTATTATAGGGTCTGGAAGACCTATATTAGGTGGTGTGAAAGGCAGAAGTCGCATACATCGCGATTTTGACTGTCTAAATTGCTGGAGTTTCTGCAGGATGGTTTCTCGTCTGGGTTAAGCCTTCAGTCACTCAAGGTACAGATATCGGCCTTGTCGATTTACTTCCAGAAAAGGATAGCATTGCTACCGGAGGTGCAAACTTTCCTGCAAGGGGTTTCACGATTGAAACCTCCCTACAAGCAACCAGTGGCTATATGGGATTTATCGCTGGTACTGGAGTGTCTTCAAAAGGCGCCTTTTGAGCCATTAAGGTCGGCTGACCTTAAGTTCCTTACATGGAAGCTTGTATTTTTGTTGGCAGTTGCGTCAGCAAAGAGAGTATCGGAGTTGGGAGCATTGTCCTGCAAGTCTCCTTTTCTTATATTTCATGATGACAGGGCTGTTCTTCGAACAGTACCCCAATTTTTGCCAAAAGTAGTCTCTGCTTTTCATTTGAATCAGGAGATAGTTCTGCCTGTGTTCCAGCCCCCAGATGGTTCAAGGAAAAGGGACAAATTGAGGAATTTGGACGTTGTGCGCGCCTTACGCATTTATGTGGACAGGGTGAAGGGTGTCAGAAAGACTAAAACTCTGCTAGTCTTGTATGATGTGCACAAGATTGGTTGGCCTGCCTCTAAGCAGACCATTGCTAGGTGGTTGCGTTCCGTCATTGCCTTGGCATATACTAAGGTTGGTAGGCCTGTTCCGGCCAGGATAAATGCGCATACCACCAGGTCGGTCGCCACCTCTTGGGTGGTTCGACATGGGGCCACAGCTGAGCAAGTTTGCAGGGCCGCCACTTGGTCATCTGTTCACACTTTTGCCAAATTCTATAGGTTTCATGAGTTCGCGTCGGAGGACGCATCATTCAGGCGAGCAGTGATGAGAGCTACAGACCTGAGCGTACCCTCCCAAAGGACCGGCTCTGGAACGTCCCAATGTTGAGCTGTGTCACCAGGACCATTGAAAGAGAAAAAGGGATTTTTGTAAGAACTTACCGTTGGAATCCCTTTCTCTGATATGGTCCTGGTGACACAGCGATCCCTCCCTTATGGTGTGTACACACGGGAGCAATATTAGGTAAAATCGCTGGGAATATGGTCGCTGATAAATCGCCAGCTGCGCGCTCCCTTGTGCACTCCCTGCTGGTCGCAGGAGCATGCTCCTGCGACCAGCGGCTTTCCCCGGCAATCACTGTGCCGGGAGGTCAGCGCAGCCCAGTGCCGCTGCTCCCTCCCTCCTCCCTTCACGGAGGTCAGCGCCGGGGAGATCAGCATTGATCTCCCCAGCCCCGTGCCGCTGCTCCCTCCTTCCTCCCTTCAAAGTGACAGCAGCAGCGTCCGCTGCTGCTGCACTCCCCCTCCGTCCCGTAGTAGTGTCTCCTTTTCATCGCTGATGAAAAGGAGACACTGAGCAATATGATTGCTGGCAATATATTGCTAGCAATATATCGCTAGCAATCATATTGCACCGTGTGTACACAGCATTACGCTCAGTAAGTATGCCAGTGTTCATGATGTTTCATGTTATATATGGTTGAAAAGTTATTTTTAAAATTGTGCATATAATATGTGCAGGCGTTTGTACTGAGTTAATGTATTCCAGTGGCTTTGCAAGATTGAAATGAGGAGTCTGGGATGCAGAAGGGGAGGAGCCTACCCTCCAAAAGCTTTAGGATAGGTGCCTGGCTCCTACGGACCCTCCTACATCCCAATGTTGAGCTGTGTCACCAGGACCATATCAGAGAAAGGGATTCTTACAAAAATCCCTTTTTTTATACTTTAAAAAGCAGGACACTCAATTCACAGGAGTCGGCCCCCTGGACGGTTTACCGTCGACAAGCCGGCGGGGACCCGGGGGAGCAGCTGGAAGAGCCGTCGGAAGGGGACGCTCGCGCCTCTCGTGAGCACGCGTCCCCTTCTCGCAATCGATATGGCGCTGGCAGGGGATGGCGGCTGGCATCGCCTTCCCCTGCCAAGATGGGACCTGCCCCATCTGTACATTATGCACTTTCATATCTGCTATAAACTTTATGTAGCACCCTCTGTATGTAAGATGCCACCAAGCACATTATTGCAATCACATATCACTAACAAAGGATCCCAACATCTGCCTATCACACTCTAAAGTCTTATTTTGAACAATAGTAGAACATGTTTGCATGTGGCGTATGCTCAGATATATGGAAGGTGTCGGTGGGAAAACAGACGATATCCGTCCGTGCACTGTGGCGTACGCTCTGATGTATGACAGGTATCGGTGACTAAGAGGGAGATCTGTCCATGCACGGTGGCGTACGCTCAAGTGAACGCCACTCCCCATTGTCGGTGTCTGTGACCGTTCGTGTGCATCTGTTCTGTGGGCGGCCTTACGCTCACTGTGAGCGTACGGAAAACGCACGGTGTGATGGACCGTACGCACGTTTCACCGGACCAAACAGAATAACCCCCATAGTGTAGTGATGTTGTGCGGAGTATAAGGGATATATATATATAGTGCAGTGATGTAGTGCGGAGTACAGGGGTATATAGTGTAGTGATATAGTGCTGAGTATAGGGGGTATATAGTGTAGTGATGCAGTTCGGAGTTCAGGGGGGTATGTAGTGCAGAGTGTAGGGGATATATAGTATAGTGATGTAGTATAGGGGTATATAGTGTAGTGATGTAGTGCGGAGTATAAGGGGTATATAGTGTAGTTATGTAGTGTGGAGTATAGGGGGTATATAGTGTAGTGATGTAGTGCGGAGTATAGGGGGGTATATAGTGTAGTGATGTAGTGCGGAGTATAGGGGTATATAGTGTAGTGATCTAGTGCAGAGTATAGGTGTATATAGTGTAGTGATGTAGTGTGCAGTATAGGGGTATTTAGGCCCTTATTTTGGTTCACTTACAGCTCCTTCTTAAATGGACAAAAACCATGTGCACTGCAGGGGTGGCAGATATAACGTGCAGATAGAATTCAATTGGGGAGGGATTTTACTTCAAAAGTGAGACCTACAGTATATTGCAGTGTAAAAATAAAGCAGTCAGTACTTTCCGTGCACAGAAACAAAATAACTCCAACAAATCTAATTCTCTCTGCACATGTTACATCTGCCCCACCTGCAGTGCTCATGTTTTTTTCCATTTGGGAAGGAATTTGCCTTTGCGAGTGGACCAGAATAAGGGCCATAGTGTAGTGATGTAGTGCAGAGTATAGGGGGTATATAGTGTAGTGATGTAGTGTGGAGTATAGGGGTATACTGTATAGTGTAGTGATGTAGTGTGGAGTATAGGGGGTATATAGTGTAGTGATGTAGTGCGGAGTATAGCGAGTATATAGTATACCGATGTAGTGCGGAGTATAGGGGTATATAGTGTAATAATGTAGTAAGGAGTATAGGGGTATATAATTTAGTGATGTAGTACGTAGTACAGTGGGTATATACGGTAGTGATGTAGTGTGGAGTATAGGGGGTATATAGTGTAGTGATGTAGTGTGGAGTATAGGGGGTATATAGTGTAATAATGTAGTAAGGAATATAGGGGTATATAATTTAGTGATGTAGTATGGAGTACAGTGGGTATATAGTGTAGTGATGTAGCGTGGAGTATAGGGGTATATATAGTGTACTGATGTAGTGTGGAGTATAGGGGGAATATATTGTAGTGATGTGTAGAGTATAGTAGGTATATAGGATCTCATTCTGATTGGTTCGCTGTTGCAAATTTCCAACGATGCGTGCTCGGAGACTTGCGTAGTCTTCATTCTTCATGCCGCTCACAGCGAGGGGGGGGGGCTTTCAGTATAGGAGGTATATAGTGTAGTGATTTAATCCACAGTATAGGGTATATAGTGTAGTGATGTACTGCAGAGTTTAGGGGTATATAGTGTAGTGCAGGGGCGGATTGGCCCACCGGGAAACCGGGCCGCTTCCCGGTGGGCCGGCACATTTTTAATTAATAGCGGCCGCCCACCCTCCCAGGCTGGGCTGCGGACCGCCGAACCGCCATCTCCGCGGTTACCGGCCGCAGCAAAATGCTCTAATCAAAGATGGCTGCGGTCGGCCTCGGCTGTGACCATAGTTAAAATGGCCGCGGGAGGGCTGGTGCGCATGTGCGGCCGCACGCAGCACCTCCCGCGGTGCTTTCAGCCCGATTCACAGAGCTGACAGATTCGGCTTCTGCTTCCTCCTAGTGCCGCTGTTCTCATGGCTGACAGCAGGGGGAGCTAGCTGCGGAGGCAGCGTGCAGCTCAGCTCCTCTCAGGCTGTACTCCATGTGGCCGGGGGATGCAGGAAGTTTCCTCAGAGCCTGAAGCAAGCAGGGAAGGGGTGAGTGTTAAATGCCTAATGATTTTTTATACTGGCATTTGCTCTCCTGATATTTGCATGAGAGGGGAGTGTGTGTGTGTGTGTCTGTATGCTATATGTGTCAGTGTGTACATTATGTGTGTGTCTGTGTACATGCTGTATATGTGTGCTAGGTTATGCTTTGTGTGTGTCAGTGTGTATATGCTGTGTCTATGCATGCCATGTGTATATGCTGTATGTATGTATGTATATGATATATGTAAGTAATGTGTGTATATGCTATGTGTGTTTTTGAGTGTATGTACTGTATGCTTAGATGTATATGTTGCGTTATGTTTTCTATGCTAGTGTGTGTGTGTTTGAAGTGTGTATATATGCACTGTTTGTGTCTGTAGTGTGTGTATATGTGATGTTTTTGTAAGTATGCCATGTATGTATGTACAGCATGTATGTACAGTATGTCTGTGTACAAAAGTGTGTGTGTAATGATGTACAGTACATGCAATACATGATGTACAGTCACCACCCCCCCTCCCCCCCTACCACTCCCAACATAATTCTGCATTTGCCCCAGTTCCAGGGGCGGGCTGGGCCAGGGGGCAGGGTGCCATGTGCCCCCCGGGCCGCTCTAAAAGGTACTACTTTTACGGGCCGCCTTGTATTTTACATTGTGACCTCCTGTAGGCCGTGCCACGGCTACAGGAACATGGCCGCCGGCCTCCTGCATGAGGACATGATCACATGTCCCGGGTCGGCCGCCTGTTACTTAAACATTCCTGTCTTGAATGATTCCTGGCCAACCACTCGTGCGTCTAGGGGGGAAGGGGCGGGCTGCGGTGGAGACAACAGCTACTCAGAGGACGGAGCCGCAGCGTGGGAAACCAAGGCAGGGCACAGCGAGACGGGAGCCGGACCCGGGCCTAAAAGCAAGTAACAACAGTACTATGTATTGGGTGTTATAATGGGGGCGGGGGAGCTGCCTGTGGTGTCCTGGTATAATTATACAGGGGGAGCATCCTGTGGTGTCCTGCCAGGACACCACAGGCTGCTCCCCTTGTATAATTACACCAGGACAGTCTTGGTATAATTATACAGGGGGAGCTGCCTGTGGTGTCCTGGTATAATTATACAGGGGGAGCAGCCTGTGGTGTCCTGCCAGGACTCCACAGGCTGCTCCCCCTGTATAATTACACCAGGACAGTCTTGGTATAATTATACAGGGGGAGCTGCCTGTGGTGTAAGGTATAATTATACAGGGGGAGCAGCCTGTGGTGTCCTGCCAGGACACCACAGGCTGCTCCCCTGTATAATTACACCAGGACAGCCTTGGTATAATTATACAGGGGGAGCTGCCTGTAGTGTAAGGTATAATTATACAGGGGAAGCATTATACAGGGGGAGCAGCCTGTGGTGTCCTGCCAGGACACCACAGGCTGCTCCCCCTGTATAATTATACCAGGATAGTCTTTGTACAATTATACAGGGGGAGCTGCCTATGGTGTAAGGTATAATTATACAGGGGGAGCAGCCTGTGGTGTCCTGCCAGGACACCACAGGCTGCTCCCCTTGTATAATTACACCAGGACAGTCTTGGTATAATTATACAGGCGGAGCAGCCTGTGGTGTCCTGGTATAGTTATACAGGGAGAGCAGCCTGTGGTATCCTCTTCTTTTAATAAAGGGGGTTCTTGTTATTGTGCGGGGGGAGCAGCCTGTGGTGTAACGTATAGTTATACAGGGGGAGCAGCTTGTGGTGTCCTGGTATAATTATACAGAGGGAGCAGTCTGTGGTGTCCTATTCGTTTATTTTAATACTGGGGGGCAGCCTGGGGTGTCCTGATATACTGGGGAGCAGCCTGCGGTGTCCTGTTATTATACAGGGGAGCAGTCTACGGTGTCCTGTTATTATACAGGGGAGCAGTCTGTGGTGTCCTGTTATTATACAGGGGAGCAGTCTGTGGTGTCCTGTTATTATACAGGGGGAGCAGCCTGTGGTGTCCTGTTATTATACAGGGGGAGCAGCCTGTTGTGTCCTTATTATGTCGTTATTGGTGTCATTATTATCTTTTTTTTCTTAATACATATTTTTTTACCGCATACCACCTCCCACTCTGCTTCCCCCCCCCTCCCTACCTGAATCCTCCGCCACCCCACATCCTATGCCATGCTGCGTCTCCCCTCTGTCACCCTACGCCACCCTGCGTTCCCCCTCACATGCGCCTATTCTGCAGCCTGAGGGGCTGGGGACATAGCCAGCAGTTCAGAGAGCCACTAGCCATGCCCCCACAGCTGCTAAAATGGGGCGTGGCCTTGTTGAAATAGACCACACCCCCATATCAATAGGCCACGCCCCCCAAAATTTGCGCGGTTGCCGTCTCCCTGGGGCTGCTTCAACATATTTCCCCGGGCTGCTTTTAATTCCCAATCCGCCCCTGATGCAGTCCTTTTCCATTGGGTATTGTCCATTATTGTCATTTGAATGCATGTTTTCAGAAAATACTTATCCATTGCAAGGTCCATAATGCCTGGCCATCTTTCCTTGTACAGATTGTCCGTCCCGAAGTACTGCGGCATCCAAGAGAAGAAGGCCCATTGCTGCGGAATCTGCGGAATCAGGTAAATGACTAAACAACACCCCATTACACATACAGTACACACACCCATGTGTCACGCTAGGGGTACCTTGTGGATCTGTCTGAGGCCTGGAGGTTGGGTGTTTGTGGCTTGAAGGAGACTGGAGAATAGCAGGTTTGATATAACTCTTTATTGTAGCACCAACATAAGAAGGCAAGACCATAAATGAAACTGTAGATCAGAAAGCCCAGCGGGATACCTGGGTAACAACTGAGAGTCCAGAATGATGGGATTGATCCCAGAGTCTCTGTGGGTTACTGGGGAAACAATGACTGACTGGGAGCAGACGGCAATGGGCAATAGGGGACGGAAGTCAGCGACCTCCGATGACTGGTAGTAGACGCCGGTGCCGACAGGCAGGAAAGGACCGCGTCAGCGGGCTGAAGGACCGACAGCAGGTGCAGATGCAGACAGCAGGATGGAGAAGCGTCATCAGGCACTGAAGACTGGCAGTAGGTGCGGAGGCAGACGGCAGGATGGTAAGACGTCAGCAGGCACGGAAGACTGGCAGTAGGTGCGGAGGCAGACAGCAGGATGGTGAGGCGTCCGCAGGCACGGAAGACTGGCAGTAGGTGCAGAGGCAGACAGCAGGATGGTGCGGCGTCCGCAGGCACGGAAGACTGGCAGTAGGTGCAACTGGACCACAGGCAGACGTGATGGTGTGTCAACGGACACGCAGGACTGACGACAGGTGCAGCGGACCGACAGCGGGAGTGGAGATGTGGCACGCAGGGCTGGCAGCAGGTGCAACTGGTTGACAGCAGGAGTGGAGATGCATCAACAGGCACGCAGGGCTGGCAGCAGGTGCAGCGGGTCGACAGCAGGAGTGAAGATGTGTCAACAGACACGCAGAGCTGGCAGCAGGTGCAGTTGGTCGACAGCAGGAGTGGAGATGTGTCAACAGACACGCAGAGCTGGCAACAGGTGCAGCTGATCGACAACAGGAGTGAAGATGTGTCAACAGACACGCAGAGCTGGCAGCAGGTGCAGCTGGTCGACAACAGGAGTGAAGATGTGTCAACAGACACGCAGAGCTGGCAGCAGGTGCAGCTGGTCGACAGCAGGAGTGGAAATGTGTCAACAGACACGCAGAGCTGGCAGCAGGTGTAACTGGTCGACAGCAGGAATGGAGATTTGTCAACAGACACGCAGGGCTTGAGAGACTGTAGCAAACCTGAAAGAGCTGGAGGCAGGATGCAATTTGCAAAGTCCAGGAAACAGGTGTGACGCTGTAAGGGCTGGGAGCAGAATGCAAATGCAGGTATCCAGGTATCAGGTGTTGAACTGCAGGAAACGAAGACAGGGATCAGGGGTATCACAGGGCAAGGACAGGAGCACAGGCTGAAGCTTCCTCCACCGGGATAGACAACAAAGTACTGGCGCTTGTATGCCCCAGAGGGCTCTGCTTTATCCCCCAGGGTAGATCTTGATTGGAGGAGTTGAACTGGAGCTCTGAACCATTGGCTGGCTACAACAACATGGCGGCACCCGGACTGGAGACAAACAACCTTGGCTGGCTGTTATGCTGGATGCGCGTGCTGCAGGCCCCAGGAAGATGGTCGCGGCCGGGAGACCTAGACGCCGCGCTCCCCGCCCTGCACCCAGACGGATGGCCCGCAAGCCCCGCCGCCGGAGATGAACAGGTGAGCGGCGCGTCCTAACAGCGGCCGTGACAGCACCCCCCCCCTTTTGAAGTGGACTCTGGACACTTCCATGGTTTTCTTGGATATTGTTGATGAAACTTACGGACCAAAGTGGGAGCATCGACGCGAGCAGCATCCACCCAGGATCGTTCTTCTGGACCGAAGCCTTTCCAGTCTACCAGATATTGGACCTGCCCTGAACGAACTCTTGAGTCCACAATTTTTTTAATTTCAAAAGCAACATCATGATGAGCCTGAGGCTGAGGAGACTTGGGTACTTTATTCTGGAATCGGTTTAATATCAATGGTCTTAATAACGAGATGTGGAATGTATTTGAAATTTTCAAAGAACGAGGCAACTGTAGCTTATAAGCCAAAGGCGAGATCACGGTAGTTACTGTATATGGCCCAATAAATCGAGGTGCAAACTTCATAGACGGGACTTTGAGTCTAATATTTTTGGTGGAGAGCCAAACTCTGTCTCCTACCTTGAGTTTCGGAGCTGCCCGTCTGTGCCGATCAGAGAATTTCTTGTAACGTTGAGAGGCTTTCTCTAACGAAGCATGAACATTCCTCCAGATACTTGAGAAAAACCGGACAGACGAGTTAACTGCTGGTATGTCAAAAACAGGAAGATTTTGGAATTCTGGAACACGTGGGTTACGGCCATATACAATGAAGAAGGGAGTCTTTTCGGTGGAGGAATGATAAGAATTGTTATGTGCAAATTCGGCCCAAGGCAGAAGCTCCTTCCAATTGTCTTGCGAGGAGGACAGATACAGACGTAAAAAGGCCTCCAAATCTTGATTTACTCTTTCTGTTTGGCCATTGGATTGCGGATGATAAGATGAAGAAAAGTTCAGCTTTACCTGTAACGCACTACACAACGCTCTCCAAAACTTTGATACAAATTGTACCCCTCTGTCAGATACAATTTCTCTCGGAAGACCATGTAGACGGAATATTTCAGCTATAAATATTTGAGCCAATTTAGGAGCAGACGGAAGGCCCTTCAGTGGAACGAAATGTGCCATCTTGGAGAAACGGTCGATGACGACCCAGATCGTGTTGAACCCTTGTGACAGAGGCAGATCGGTGACAAAGTCCATCGATATATGTGACCAGGGTGACTCAGGTATGGACAATGGTTGAAGAAGGCCAGCTGGTGCTTGACGAGAAGATTTGTGACAAGAACACTGGGTACAGGAAGCTATGAAGTCAGTGACATCTTTCCTCATGGACGGCCACCAGTATGCTCTTTTAATGAATTCTAAAGTTTTCTTTATACCGCAGTGGCCAGAAAAACGAGAGGAGTGTGCCCACTGTAGCAAAGATGATCTGAGTCCAGTATCCACAAAAGTCTTCCCTCTAGGAATGGATACCACAGTAGTCTTGGCAAACACTGTGGGGCTTAAAACTGGGCTTATGGTACGATCTTCTGCGGAGGACGTGAAAGATCTGGAGAGTGCGTCCGCTTTGCCATTTTGAGACCCAGGACGGAAAGATAACACAAACTCGAATCTCGTAAAGAATAAGGCCCATCGGGCTAATCTGGGATTCAGACACTGGGCGTTCTGTAAATACAACAAATTTTTGTGGTCCGTGATAACGGATATAGGAAACTTAGCCCCCTCCAACAGGTACCGCCATTCTTCAAAGGCCAATTTTATGGCTAACAATTCTTGTTCACCAATGGGGTAGTTCATCTCGGCTGGCAAAAACTTCCTGGAGAAGAACCCACATGGGTGTAGGTGACCGTCCTCAGACTTCTGTGAAAGTACAGCTCCAACCCCAACAGAAGAGGCATCTACCTCCAGGATAAACGGGCGAGAACAATCAGGCTGCAAAAGAATTGGAGCTGAAGTAAATACACTTTTTAATTGTTGAAATGCTGCCACCGCTTCGGGAGACCACTTGGCAGGATTGGCTCCTTTGTGAGTCAACGCTGTGATGGGACAAATGATGGAAGAAAAATTTTTGATGAATTTCCTATAATAATTGGAAAAGCCAATGAAGCGTTGAACTGCCTTTAGGGTATGAGGTTGTGGCCAATCAAGGACTGCTTGCACTTTAGAAGGATCCATGCTTAACCCGGTACCTGAAATGATGTAACCCAGAAAAGGAACTGAAGATTTCTCAAATTCACGTTTCTCCAATTTACAGTATAGCTGGTTGGATCGTAGTCGCTGTAACACCTCCATCACATGCTGACGGTGTTCCGGAATATTCTGAGAAAAAATAAGAATGTCATCGAGATAAACAACCACGGAATAATACAATAAATCACGGAATAATTCATTCATGAATTCTTGGAATACTGCTGGAGCATTGCTGAGACCAAACGGCATAACAAGGTACTCGTAGTGACCGTCTCTAGTATTAAAAGCTGTCTTCCACTCATCGCCTGCTCGGATACGGATGAGGTTATAGGCTCCTCTGAGATCCAATTTAGTGAAGACTTTAGCCCCTTTGATTCGGTCAAACAACTCAGTCACCAAAGGTAACGGGTACTTATTTTTGACTGTAATGTTATTCAGTCCCCTGTAATCAATACAGGGCCTCAGACCTCCATCTTTCTTTTTAACGAAAAAGAATCCGGCTCCTGCTGGAGACGTGGAAGGCCGGATGAAGCCTTTTAATAAGTTCTCTTTAATATACTGGGACATGGCTTCCGTCTCTGGCAGAGAGAGTGGATAGGTTCGGCCCTTTGGAGGCATTTTACCTGGAATAAGGTCGATGGGACAATCCCAGCGCCGATGCGGAGGTAATTTGTCGGCTGAACCTTTACAGAAGACGTCGGAGAAGGCTTGATAGGCTTGAGGAGGAAGATCAGGAGACGTAGGCGAGGTGGACTGGATGCGCACTAATTCGGGAAGGCAGGTATGACGACAGTTCGTACCCCAAGACAGGACCTCCATAGTACCCCAATTGATTTGCGGAGAATGCTGCTGGAGCCAAGGAAACCCCAACACTACAGGGTGGTTCGCTTTTGGAATAATGAAAAAAGATAATTCTTCCTGATGCAATGCTCCAACTTGAATTTTGATGGGCAGTGTCCGATGAGAAATGGAGGCTTGAGGAATAAGACTCCCATCTACGGCAGATAACTGGAGTGGCTGCGAAAGTTTCTGAGAGTCCAGGCCATGATAGGACACAAACTGAGCTGAAATGAAATTGGCGGCTGCCCCAGAGTCCAGTAGAGCAGATACTACAAGTGACCTGTTGGGTAACACCACTTGTATGGACAGCAAAGAGTCAGACATGATTGGAGAAGTTTCTACTCGTCCTAGGTTGGCCTCTCCACAACCAACTAGGACCGGGAGTTTAACGGACGACAGGTACATTTGGCTAACAGATGACCAGATTCCCCACAATACAAGCATAAATTCTGTCGCCGTCTTCTTTGGCGTTCTTCGGGAGTTAGGCGAGTATGATTGATCTGCATAGGCTCATCAGAAGAATTTGGGGAAGGAGTAGACCCTAGGCGAGGAGAAACGGAAATAGACTTGCCTCGCTCTTGCCGGGATCTCTCTAGCTGACGCTCACGAAAACGAAGGTCCAACCTATTGCAGAGCGATATGACCTCACCCAGTGAGGTAGGAAGATCTCGGGTAGCTAATTCGTCTTTCATGCGTTCAGATAATCCTGCCAAGAAGGTAGAAATTAGAGCCTCCTCATTCCATTTCAGTTCAGATGCCACGGTTTGAAAGTGGATAACAAATTGAGAAACGGAGCGGGAGCCTTGACGAATCCGCAGGATTTCTGAAGCGGCAGAGGATACTCGTCCCGGTTCGTCAAAAATTTTTCTGAATTGAGAAATAAAGTCGGAGTACTTGGAAAGCAGAGGATCATTTCTTTCCCAGAGTGGGGAAACCCAGTCCAATGCAGAATCTGATAATAAAGAAACAATGTAAGCCACTTTAACCCGATCAGAAGGAAAGTTCATTGGTTGCAGAGAAAAATGTACTTCACATTGATTGATAAACCCCCGGCAGGTACGAGGGGTACCATTATACTTAGAAGGGGTAGACAATCGTAAAGACGGGGAGACAGTCTGTGATGGGGGATTAGAGGCTTGCCTTTGAGATATGCCTTGGAGTGCTTGAGTCACTTGCTGCTGGGATTCCTCCAGTGCTCGCAGCCGAGCGACCACATTTTGAAAGAACTCCTGGCTGGCGGACGGATCCATTAGGCCAGTACCTACTGTCACGCTAGGGGTACCTTGTGGATCTGTCTGAGGCCTGGAGGTTGGGTGTTTGTGGCTTGAAGGAGACTGGAGAATAGCAGGTTTGATATAACTCTTTATTGTAGCACCAACATAAGAAGGCAAGACCATAAATGAAACTGTAGATCAGAAAGCCCAGCGGGATACCTGGGTAACAACTGAGAGTCCAGAATGATGGGATTGATCCCAGAGTCTCTGTGGGTTACTGGGGAAACAATGACTGACTGGGAGCAGACGGCAATGGGCAATAGGGGACGGAAGTCAGCGACCTCCGATGACTGGTAGTAGACGCCGGTGCCGACAGGCAGGAAAGGACCGCGTCAGCGGGCTGAAGGACCGACAGCAGGTGCAGATGCAGACAGCAGGATGGAGAAGCGTCATCAGGCACTGAAGACTGGCAGTAGGTGCGGAGGCAGACGGCAGGATGGTAAGACGTCAGCAGGCACGGAAGACTGGCAGTAGGTGCGGAGGCAGACAGCAGGATGGTGAGGCGTCCGCAGGCACGGAAGACTGGCAGTAGGTGCAGAGGCAGACAGCAGGATGGTGCGGCGTCCGCAGGCTCGGAAGACTGGCAGTAGGTGCAACTGGACCACAGGCAGACGTGATGGTGTGTCAACGGACACGCAGGACTGACGACAGGTGCAGCGGGAGTGGAGATGTGGCACGCAGGGCTGGCAGCAGGTGCAACTGGTTGACAGCAGGAGTGGAGATGCATCAACAGGCACGCAGGGCTGGCAGCAGGTGCAGCGGGTCGACAGCAGGAGTGAAGATGTGTCAACAGACACGCAGAGCTGGCAGCAGGTGCAGTTGGTCGACAGCAGGAGTGGAGATGTGTCAACAGACACGCAGAGCTGGCAACAGGTGCAGCTGATCGACAACAGGAGTGAAGATGTGTCAACAGACACGCAGAGCTGGCAGCAGGTGCAGCTGGTCGACAACAGGAGTGAAGATGTGTCAACAGACACGCAGAGCTGGCAGCAGGTGCAGCTGGTCGACAGCAGGAGTGGAAATGTGTCAACAGACACGCAGAGCTGGCAGCAGGTGCAGCTGGTCGACAGCAGGAGTGGAAATGTGTCAACAGACACGCAGAGCTGGCAGCAGGTGTAACTGGTCGACAGCAGGAATGGAGATTTGTCAACAGACACGCAGGGCTTGAGAGACTGTAGCAAACCTGAAAGAGCTGGAGGCAGGATGCAATTTGCAAAGTCCAGGAAACAGGTGTGACGCTGTAAGGGCTGGGAGCAGAATGCAAATGCAGGTATCCAGGTATCAGGTGTTGAACTGCAGGAAACGAAGACAGGGATCAGGGGTATCACAGGGCAAGGACAGGAGCACAGGCTGAAGCTTCCTCCACCGGGATCGACAACAAAGTACTGGCGCTTGTATGCCCCAGAGGGCTCTGCTTTATCCCCCAGGGTAGATCTTGATTGGAGGAGTTGAACTGGAGCTCTGAACCATTGGCTGGCTACAACAACATGGCGGCACCCGGACTGGAGACAAACAACCTTGGCTGGCTGTTATGCTGGATGCGCGTGCTGCAGGCCCCAGGAAGATGGTCGCGGCCGGGAGACCTAGACGCCGCGCTCCCCGCCCTGCACCCATACGGATGGCCCGCAAGCCCCGCCGCCGGAGATGAACAGGTGAGCGGCGCGTCCTAACAGCGGCCGTGACACCATGTCACATCAAAAATATCTCACACTACATTCTGCTCCTGCTGCTACATTGCAACGGAAATGAGTGTAATGTGACCTAGGCATGTGACATATTATTAATGTCAATGTTGCATGCTGTATCGGGGTACATGTGTAATTGCATAACACCCCTAGGTATGGCCGTCAGCCATCTATAGCCCTATGTAAAAAAGTGTAGATGACAGTGTGGCCTATATATGCATCAATACTTACCTCTTCATCTGTATCCACAGGTGCTATACAACTAGGGAGCAACACAGCCGATTCTTCAATAGTGGTGCTAGACGAAATGGACATCATTCTTGATCCGGTCGACACCTTTGCGGCAGAGGAAGAAATGCAGACCTCGTCCCAGAGTGATCTTCCCCCAAGTAGGGTGTCTCCAAACCCACGCCCAACCACCCAGCAACCCCGTACACCAGCTACAGCTTCCCAAGTAGCTAACTCCTTGGTTAATTTCAAGGACAAACAGCTAGAATTCATGGCCTCCCAAAGCCTCCAAATTGGTAATATCCAGGGGTACATGCGTGACACCTTCCTGCAGTTACGCAAACTTGCACGTAGTGTACGGGTAGGTGTAGGCACTCAAGTGCGCATTGCCAACAGTATTGACACCCGTTTTGCAGAACTAACTGCTGCAATAAGGGAGCAGAATAGCCATATTGGGAGCCTGGCCCAAACTCTCACAGCACTAACCCAAACATGCACAGCGCAGACCAATGCCCTACTAGCTATGCAGGCCCAAATACAGCAGCAGCAGGAAGGCATTGTGGGAGGTGGCACTACCTCAACCCTCAGCAGTGTATCCAGCACCCCAATAAGTGTCTCCCCCACTTCCCCACCCCGTCGTAGTGTGAGGACCCGTGGTGGGCATAGTGCCGGCTCTAGAAGTGGTGTAGGGCTGCCTGATGCTGGGTGAAGATAGCTGCTACATCAGTGTTTATACTTATTAAAATGGCAAAGTTCTTTGTACATGGCCAGACAGTTGGTATTTTGCACATGTAAAAATGCAGAATGCTTTACACCAAAAAAAGTAAAAGTTGCTAACCGCATACCATTGTGTCTGTGTCTTTTTCTCAATATAAATTAATGTGTGAATTCTAACATGTTGTAATGGTATATCACTATGGGATTGCAGTAAAGTCGTGTGGTATAACTCCTTGGCTGCCAATGGTTGTGGATGTACATTTTCCAGCAGGCTCTGACACTCATGGTTTGGACTGTAATGGTTGTAGTGTGTCTGGGCATGCTGGCACATGTAGTTCCACAACACCAGTGAGCCATGTTTCACTGCAAACTTCATTCATACATGTACCAAGAGTACTTAGAAGGTAGATATCAGCAAGGGATAGGTCAGCACCACCATGTGCATACGTTGTGGACTGGTGTTGGGTTAAATGTGTGTGGAAACAGATGGTATTGGTCAATAATTTGTGAATGAGGACACTTACAACACTGGTACAATTTGGAGTACAGGCCACATATGCTTACCAGATAAGTTACGCCTGCTGATGTATGTCCGCAACAACTTCTTTATAGCAAGTAACAGTTGAGTCAAATGCTTGGACAAAGTGGCCTGTGATACCACCAAGGCCCATGAGGTCACAGACTGAGTGGAGGCTGTGGACAAATAGGAGAGGGCACACATTAATTAGTGGTGGCCAGACACTACATAGTTGGCACACACAAAATGGGACAAATCATATCTCACCTGCTCATATAACTCCTACAGGGTAATGGGGTTCAGCGTAACCATCCCCACAACCTGTGGATCCGACAGGTAGTCCAGGTACAGGTGAGCATCATACATACGTGGGGTACCCAGTAGTGGGGGGGCTACCAGCATCTTTTGCCCACCTTCCTCCCTCCTGCGTTGCTCCTCCAAATGGGACACATCACAGATAAGCAACTTTAAAATAGTCATAAAAATCTACATGATTTAAACCCTCACAGGTGTCCTTACTGATGTTGGGGTTAATGTAGGGGGGTTGGTGAGTGATAATGAAGGCACCTGTGTTGAAATTAACCATGTGCGCACTTGACCAAAATGAGTTCTGTGCAAATGCGCCAAACAGAACCAGGTCTGAAATAAGTGCGATAAATAGACACCTAAAAAGTGCGAATTTCAAATGCGCATAGCATTAAATAAGCGGTTTGTATACTTTTGCATTGGAAAACATCTGGATGCGCTAAAAGTGCGAATTAATCTCGCACTTTTGGTCCGCATACCTTTACACGCATAATATGCGATTTCACTCCCTTAGCGCATCACATTAAATTTGCGATTTCTCGGAAAAATGCGATATCGCCATTTTGTGGTCTAAATAACGCCAAAAAACGGAATTCGCATAGCATAGAATGTCACCCTATACCTAACCTGCTGAATCATTCTGGGACCCCACAATCTTTTTAAATTGGTTTGGAGCACTTTACCTCCTTTGCACAGAGCACTTTACAAAAAGAGCCTCCCCGTACAAAAAATCCGGATTGGGGTGACGACCACGGCTCATTTGGATTTTTATTGGAGTACCCCACTGTTCCCATTACATCAATACGCACTTTAGAGAGGATCCCTACAAGCAACACAATCCTAATTTGGACAGGGACACCTCCAGCGACATAATTGGGATTACAAATTGGACTCCAGTGCCTTTTCCAACTCCTCAAATTGGTTATGTCTACCAGAGCAGGTTATATTACTTATACAGGTTGAGTATCCCGTATCCGAATATCCGTTATCCGAATTATTCCGAAATACGGACATTCCAGAAAGTGAAAAAAAAATTTTTTTTTGCTAAAAACTCACTGGGGACATATGTAACAGCATCACTGGGGACATGATATGTAACTGGCACTATATATGTGCAAGACAATGATTGCTTGGCATTCAAATTCAGTGCTGAGATAGTACACAAATTTTGTTTCACGTTTTGAAACCTTGTTTTTTGAACAATTAAAATATGTTTGTGTGTATTTTATGTGGTAATAAAATATATTTGTGTGTATATTATGTGTTTATACAGCATAAATGCAAGATAC
This sequence comes from Crinia signifera, assembly GCF_055691185.1. Taxonomy (NCBI): domain Eukaryota; kingdom Metazoa; phylum Chordata; class Amphibia; order Anura; family Myobatrachidae; genus Crinia; species Crinia signifera. The sequence goes on along the minus strand of NC_139218.1, from coordinate 144,096,108 downwards.
TTCAAAATACATCATTGAAATATTAAAATATTCCGAAATACGGAATAATCCGTTATCCAAAATTCTCCTGGTCCCGAGCATTTTGGATACGGGATACTCAACCTGTATATCAATTGGTCCACTTGTTGTTTTTATTAATTTTATTGTATGTTTTGTGTCATTATTAAATGTAAAAAAATGTTATCATTGAGATTGGTTCACTCATTAAAATCTGAGAGCGCTGCAACAACCCCCCCCCCCCCCTTTCTTTCCGCATATTCAATCAGGGACCTGACTAGTCCCTAGTTGCAGCTGCTCACCCTGAGTAAAACGACCAGGATCAGCGCTCTAAACAGTTTTCTGTTATTGTTTTTTCTTCCTCACCCATACGCCTTCCCTCCCCCAGCCCTTCTCCTGAAAGTCCTTCAGAAGATCAGGGAAGACCGGGTACCCCAAATAGTAGTGGTATACCCCATTTGGCCATTCAGAGTGTGGTTTCCCCTAGTCCAGTGGTTCCCAACCCTGGTCCTCAAGTACCCCCAACAGTGCATGTTTTGCAGGTCACCACACAGAATCACAAGTGCTATAATTAGCTCCACCTGTGGATCTTTTCAAATGTGCCTGAATAATGAGTGCACCTGCCGGGTGACCTGGAAAACATGCACCGTTGGGGGTACTTGAGGACCAGGGTTGGGAACCACTGCCCTAGTCACCCAATTACAGATAGGCCCCAATTCCTCTGGGACTATCCAGGGAACTCCAGACATACCGGAGACCCTTCACCAGTGCATGTGGATGGCAATATTACTGAGGTGCTAACCGACCTCGCCCTAGCATCACCCACAAGGGCACTAATTAATGCGTCCTTAAGACCCCGCACTAGATCCAGATACTGCGCAATCATTAAAGAATTTGATCTCTGGAGAGGCCAACGTAACTTACATACTCGGTGCTCACCACTCCACCTAGCCCTGGATTTCCTGGCATCTAAATACCAATCAGGGCTAGCCTCAGCTACCATAAGGTCATATGGTTCAGCTTTGGCCATTATGGTTCCTAACCTAACAAGTAACAAACTTTATCTCTGCCTGCTTAGAGGTATCCACCTTTCCAGGCCCATTACACCAAAATATTCCAATACCTGGGACATTGAGCCATTCTTAACGTTCTGGTCTTCCCAAGATACAGTTAACGATATCCGCTCACTTTCCCATAAACTAGCATCCTTACTAGCCCTGGCTATAGCAGCAAGAGGGGCTGAACTAACCCTCATACACATCACTGATCCATGGTTGTCGGGATACCATATTATCCTGAAAGGGCATACAAAAACCTCTTCTTTTAATACCCTAATACAGGGGTTCCCAAACTTTTTTGAATCACGGCACCCTAGAGTTTCAGATTTTTTTCACGGCACCCCTAGGCCAAAAATAAATTAATTAGATTGGGTTTATATGCGATTCTTAGGGTGAGTTATGTGGTAAATTGTAGGATTTGCTTCTGTTTGTACACATTTTATGATTGGCAGCCACCAGCACTGGTTTTGCTCATAAATAACTAACCATTAATAATTTGAGCTAGTCCTGGTCCACCAACCTAGGGCACCCCTGCATGTGTGCCGAGGCACCCCAGGGAGCCACGGCACACAGTTTGGGAACCTCTGCCCTAATAGTTGAATTTGACATCATAGAAGATCCCACTGAGCCCAATATATGTGCACCATCATGTTTAGCATCGTACCTTGCCTTAACGGCACCTGTTAGAGACAACACCTCTCAGCTTTTTATCACCTGTAGGAAATCTTATCGTCCCATCAGACCCTCTACCATCAGAGGGTGGATAGTAGCCTCTATGAGGCAAGCGGTTATAAATACAGATCAATTCAAAAGCCATTCTCTGCGGGAAGCAGCTGCAACTAGTGCAATCGATTATGCGAGCAGCAAGATGGTCCCCTGCACGTACCCTCACAAAGCATTACTGGAGACCAACTGATCTTCAAAAGATCTCTATGAGGCAAGCGGTTATAAATACAGATCAATTCAAAAGCCATTCTCTGCGGGAAGCAGCTGCAACTAGGGCAGCTGCTAAATGCATTCCCCTGCAATCGATTATGCGAGCAGCAAGATGGTCCCCTGCACGTACCCTCACAAAGCATTACTGGAGACCAACTGATCTTCAAAAGATCGAGTTTCTCAGAGCAACCACCAGGTACGTGGTAGTCTGCCCACCTGCTGTTGCTAGATGGCAAGCCTCCCAAAGAACAAAACACTGGTTTGCAGGAATCTATGACTTGCAAACTAGATTTGTTCTAGGGAACAGGATTGCCACCTAGCAACAGCTCCCACCCGTCCCAACCTTGGTGTACACCAAATGTAGCTTGGTCTGGTGTTTCCTCTAAGAAATTTGTTGGATACTGATTTTACCCTCTTTCTTCTTATAAGGCGCACCGAGGGACCAAAAGAAGCCACAAGCAGCTGCCAATAAAGATCAGAAGTAAACTACATCCTACGGTCAACAGTTAATCTTCATACTTTACCAGATGTTACCCGTGTTCATGTTCAGTTCTAAGGAGTCCAATCCTTCCTACATAAGGATCATTGAGCCATCTAGTTTGCTTAGTTACACAAAAGGGCTGCCTGTTTCAGTTTAATAAACCTTTTTGGTTTCAAGGCATTACTGGTTTGTCCTTTCCTAGGACTGGGCCAGGAGTAAAACTAAGTTAGAAGGTCATAATGCCTTCCCATATACTTGGAGGACAGGTTTGCCACCAGTAAGCTTCCGAAAAAATCTGACCAGCACTGGGGGGAGGGCGCGCTCATGTGTGCGTGCGTGTGCACGTGATGTGCCATGCATGAGCATGCGCCCCCGGCAGCGCTGTAGCTGTATAGGGAGAGGTAAGTGAATTGTTTTTCACTTTCTCTCCCTCAGAAAATTCGGGAGGCTTGCTGCCTAACCCACCTGCTGTTGCTAGGTGACAATCCTGTTCCCTAGAACAAATCAGGTTTGCAGGTCATAGATTGCTGCAAACCAGTGTTTTTTCATATGCAGTATAGTGGACAGTGTGAGTCACTAGTCGGCTATGCAAGCCGACTCGCAAACAAACTTGTTAAAACACAGCTAGACTGAAGATACTGAGTAGCTGTGAAGAGTGATATTAGTTCATATATAATAAAAACATACAGTGTGAGCAGGGCAGTCTTAACAGAAGTGCAGGCCCCCGGGCAAAGAATGCTCTGGGGCCCCTTCCGACGGTTACTGAGGAGGTTTGGCTGTGGGGTTGGTGGGAGGTTGGGGGAATGTTTGGCTGCAAGCATTGGAGTTTACATTTAGGGGAAGGTCAGAGATAGGGAGGTACTTTGTCTACAGGACACACTGACTGTAGAGTTCTCTATACCCTGCAAAGGGCAGGATTAAGTTGCTACTGCTATCACACAGCTACTGCATGTCTGGCATTAAGTGCTGTGACTGTGAACTTGGGGAGGACTTTGTGTGGGCCTCTGGCAAGGCAACGGGAGATAGGAGCTGATCACAGGACAGTGCTCCCAGCCGCACATCCTGCCTCCTGCGTTCTTCCTCCCTCCCCCGCTCTCTTCCTCTGGTCAGGCAGCGAGAGATTGGAGTTGGTGACCGGGGAGGGACCCTGCAGCACAGACGGCTTCGCACCTCCTTCCTTCCCTACTGGTCTGCCCCTGACAAGGAAGCAGGAGATAGGAGCCACAACTGGGTAGGACAGCCTCCCAACACCACTTCCCCGCTCACAGTTACTCACTGTGCACTGTCAGCTTCTCCTTCAGTAGTACAGGCTTCTCCGTAGGAGGTAAGGCGCGCTGTCATTCAAATGGTCCCCAGTGCAGGGACACTGGGGACCGCCCACAGGCATGTACCAGAGGTGCAGTGGAACAAAATAGCCTAAGGGGCTAATGCTGCTGCTGCTTCCCGGGGACAGGTGCAGAGCGCTCTATTCTAACACATCCTACAAGGAAGGAGGGGGGTGGGACTCAATGGGCCCCTAGAATCCTTGGGCCCCTGGGCAACTGCCCATTAAGCCCAATGGGTAAGACGGCACTGAGTGTGAGTCATTATTCGGCGATGCAAGCCAGCCCACAATCAAACGTATAAACCCACAGCCAGACTGAGAATACTGAGTGGCTGCAAATAGTGATAGCTGTTCACATATAGTAATTCAGACAGAGCGAGTCATTACTGGGCGATGCAAGCCGGCTTAAAACGAAAGCACATAACCCCCCTATACAAGCCGACCATATACAGTATGTCACTGATGGTTACCAACAGGTAGGTGGGATCTGTCATAATATCACCAAAATATCAATTTAAGCCTGATCAATTTAGCCGACTATCATGATAAAGAATAAGCTGCAAAAAATAGATAAGCCTTTTGGGAAAAGGTAACGGCGTGTTATAAACTCAGATCTAGGAGCAAGACCTTTCAGCGATCACTGCAGAATAGAGGATTAAATGGGTATCACACCTATTGTCTAAGATACAGAAATTTAAGTTTAAAAAGATTTACTAGTGAGTGGTATCTATTGTGTATTATGTGTGTGGTGAAAAAACAGAAACTGTCCTAAAATAAGAAGACGGAATAATTCTTCATGTCCAGGGTGCATTAATACACTGGACACTGTTAAAATAACCAGAATACTGGTAAAAAGTATATAATAACACATACATCTTGAAAAGGGCTAATCACTACACAAAGGGCCTAAGAGTCCTGAAGAAACCATTGCAGTATAACCAATACAACTCAATGTACTTTGTAACATAATTAAACACGCAATAATAATACATTGTGGATACTGTATTACTGAAAGGCTAAACATAAAGCCAGTGAATAATTCAGCCCAAGAGTTGTACAGCAGTGTTCACACATTATAGGTATACAGGGACAACTTATCCCTGATAATAAGAACATGGACGAGCAGCGGCCATTTAAGTTTTAATTCTTACTATTTCTGTTCTTTATCTTTACTTAATACATTTTAAGATTTCACCAATTTTATAAAAAGATTATTAAAAGTTATATTTTACGAATTATTATTTGACTTTCAGTGCACCCGCATTTATACTTACTTTGCCTTTGTGTATATTATATTGCAGATATGTTTACCTGGGATTGTTTTCAATGCGATTCCAGGGGGATGATGGCTATATATTTTTTATTTACGAGGGATGATCACGTTTTTATTGCAGATATGTATACCTAGGACTGTTTTCTGTGCAGTCCGACCACACGACGGGACAGCGCCTCGGTTTGGAGGGGATGTCAAACACATACGATTTAAAAAGATTTATCAGCACAATCCTTTCGAAAATGGCCCAAACCGGATAAGAGAAATTTTAATTTTATAAAAATAAAAAAAACACAAGGAAAAAAATGTGATCTATTAAATTATTCTATAAGGTATCACTATTCTGCAGTGGATTTGTTGACCAGGGAGCACTGCCAGAGGAGAGAAGCCTGGCAGGGGGGACGCCCCTCAGAGAGGAGAGTGTCTTCCACCTACCATGGCTCCAGCGGGTATGGATCATTAGGTCACCAGTATTATGGTGGACAATTAGGTTGACACAATTAGGTCGACATGCATTTAGGTCGCCATGAGTTAAAGTCAACATGCGGGAAGGTCAACGTGACTAGGTTGACAGGGTCATAAGGTTGACATGAGTAAAGTCATTAGGTAGACAAGGGTAAGGTCCACATTGAAAAAGTCGACATGTTTGTTTTTTACCGGAATGTCAAACAGTCAACATAAACACTAAAACATAGCACCATGTGCTCTTGCATGGCTCGCTGCGCTCGCCATGCTTCGATACGCTCGGCACACTATTTTATTTTCCCACCACGCCCTAGTAGATGGTAGGGCATGAAATGCCACCTATCAGCACATGTCGTATCGACATGGACACCGAAACGTAGCACTGCATCCCCTCGCATGGCTTGCCCTACTAAATACCGCCTGTCGGCACATTTTGGCTCAAAAAACTGTAAAAAAAAAACCTGTGTCGACCTAATGACCCTGTCGACCTAAATGCATGTCGAACTTAATTCATGCCGACCTAAATGCATGCTGACCTAAATGGTGGCGATCTAAAGCTTGTCGACCATTGTGCTGGTGACCTAATGACTATATCCAGCTCCAGCTGCCCCCTCCGGTAAGCAATCTCTCCTTCACCCCAGTCTCATCTCATCAATATGTATTTTCTTAAAGTTGGTTTGACATTGACAGAAAATTGGCCACGTTTCCAAAAAAAGCATGTGAATCCACGGCTATTATGCAGATCCATGTGTTTTCCCACAAGTCAGGAATTCATGACGTTGGAAATAAACAAGCTTGGAAACTGCATTCTTTACGGGAATTTTAATGTTTTTAAGCGTTAGGGAAGTATTGTTTGGAAATAAACTGTATTGTATAAAATTGTTTTGCAGGTATTTTGCATTAAAGGATCCCATTGGCAAATCCCAAAGGTTATAGCTATCACCACCCTGGAAATGCATAGAAAACAGTCCCAGGTATACATATCTGTGATAATAACCTGATCATTGCACGTAAATAAAAACAGATATAGTCATCATCTCACTGGGAACAAATAAATAATACAGTATATGTACGTATATTATATATAATATACAATTAAAATGGGATAATGCAATTTGTACTGCATAAAATTATATAATGATGAAATGACTGACATATAATTTGATGGCAATCAGTGTGACATCTGGTGTATTGGAGGTGAACTGCAGGCAATCATCCCTTCTGCAATCATCCTTTTAGTACATCCCAAAAAGGGTCCAAAATGTATGCCAGGAATAGTATAAAACAATCCAAGGTCACCGGTGCACCCGCGCCAGTAGCACACGCAGGGGGGGTTTCTGAGTACCCAGAAACCCCTCATGAGCCTAAGGCCTAATCTGAGGGTCCCCTCTTTCTATGGGTAAAATTATTTTAAAAATCAGCCCTTGGGAACCGGAGATATCTGACTTCAAAGCAGTGGTCCCCATCCAAGCCTGTTAATTGCTCTTCCCAGTCAGATATTTCAGGTTCTTACGGACTTAGTTTTTCTGAGGGTATATTCCAAAAGCTTGGACTCTCCCCCTTTGATGGACACTAGTAGCTTGTCTTTAATGGGCCCAGAACCAGAGATATCAGCCTTCCAGCAGCTGGTTACTGCTCCGGCTCCATACACCTGGTATGTAGTTTTATATACTTGTTGGCAGATTGCTCTGCCTCCTGAACTCTCATCCCCTAGTCCCCAATACCAATTGGTAGGTGGGATTCTCTAGTTTTTAATTCCATTAAAATCTAAGGGTACTTGTTTCCTAGAACGGCCACAATCGTGAGTGATCGTGGCTCTTAATTAAGGGACACGATCCTCACGATGTGGCCGATTTTTTACAATTTTTTCCCTTTGATTGACAGAAATCGGGTCAATCGGTCGGTCGCGACCAATTAAAATCGGCCGCGATGCGACCGACCGATTGACCCGATTTTTCCATAGACTTCAATGTTAAAAAATCTTTTAACATTGAAATCGGTCGGTCTTGTGCCATTATAATGGCACAAGATGAGATGGGCTTGATTAAGTCCATCTCACATAGGGAAAAATGATAAAAAAGGTGAAATGGGCCAATATGACCCATTTCACATTTTTTATGTGCCCGCCATGACCCCACGATAGACGTCAACCCGAAGCGTGGCGAGCGCAGCGAGCCCGCGAGGGGCGGCGGTGCGCGTCCTCCGACCTTTTCATTCCCCTACTATCCACTAGGGCGTGGAGTGAGAATAAAATAGTGTGGCGAGCGCAGCGAGCCACCGAGCCCGAAGCGTGGCGAGCGCAGCGAGCCCCGCGAGGGGACGCGTATACCTGTGAAGTTATACGCGTCCCCTCGCGGGGCTCGCTGCGCTCGCCACGCTTCGGGCTCGGTGGCTCGCTGCGCTCGCCACACTATTCTATTCTCACTCCACGCCCTAGTGGATAGTAGGGGAATGAAAAGGTCAGAGGACGCGCACCGCCGCCCCTCGCGGGCTCGCTGCGCTCGCCACGCTTCGGGTTGACGTCTATCGTGGGGTCTAGCCCACTTAGTAACATTTGGGGGGGCAATTGAAAATAATCATGTGAAAAAAAAAAAAAATCGGGTGAAAAATCGGTCGATCGGATCGGTCGCATCGTATGCGACCAAATCGCATGCGATGCGATCGATCCGATTTTTTATCTTACGACCACAACGATCTAAATCGTTGTGGCCGTTCTAGGAAACAAGTACCAATCTAAGAAATCTATTTCTGGGAACTGGAGATATCTGCAGATATCTGCTGTCCTCCCAACAGAAAATTTGGACTAATAAGCCATTATACACCCCTCCTCTGCATATTAAACATCCTCTACCACCCTGGAAGTTATGTATCAGGGCACCTTCATTCAGCCCAATGCCCCCTTCTCCCACCCCATCTCCCACCATCTGTGCAGTAAAGGGGTAATTAGTGGAAATTACTGATCCAGGCCCTACTTGCTGAGCGGTTGATATAATACCCCCTAACACCCGCGGGACATCAAAGCTTCCCCCACCCCTACCCAGCTTGCCCCCCCCCAAAATTACTGAGGCGCTAATCCAGCCTCCCGCCCGTCCGCCTATATTACTGATCAGTGGCGGAACTCCCGGAGTGCAGCGCGGCGCTCCCCTTGTCAGTTGATTGTGAGTCGGCCGGGAGACTCATCTCGCATCCAGTGCAGTACAGGTGCCAGTGTATGAGCTCCCAGCAGCCCAGTCCCGCGCGGCGAGTGTCACAGGCAGCCGTTGAGGGCTCCCAGGGAGCATCCCCACCGCGCCTTCCCCCAACAGGCCACCAGCCTCCTCCGCTCTCCCCCCAGCAGAGTAAAGCAGGAGAAGCCCTTGAAGCAGTGGCTTAACAATCATGTCGCAGCCCCTGCGGCAGCCGGGAGTGTGAGGCAGAGCGCCCGCACCCTGACACCCCGGCTCCTGTAAGGAAAGAGCTATCCTTCCCCTCCATGTTGCATGACCCGGGCGCCGAATGTGACTGAGGTGAGGCATACACAGAGCAGGGGGTGCCGGAGCCACATCCACATAGGCGGGAAGGAACCGCATGCAGCAACAGCGCATGGACCCGGAGCCTTGACTGACAGCTGCCGCCGAGTGTCACAGAGTGCGAGGTGAGCAGGAGTCAGGACGAACTGTAAGTGCGGGGGCTGTGTTTGGCTGCATTCATTTTTTCAAATGACAAAGGTCTGTATGGAGGATTATTTATCATTTATGCGTGTGTGATATACTGCACTATGTATGTGGGACTTGTGAGTGTATAATGCCCACGTGTATATGCCGCTGCCCTGTGTATAATGCCCATGCGTAAATGCCGCTGCCTTGTGTATAATGCCCACGCATATATGCCGCTGCCCTGTGTATAATGCCCACGTGTATATGCCGCTGCCAGTGTGTATAGTGCCCGGGGGTAACATATAGCAATTTAGGGGGCGCCAAAATGAGATTATATCTTGCCCCCCCCAACCTAAAAACGTTCCAGCGCCCCTGCCTGTATGTATATATATATATATATATATATATATGTATGTATGTATGTATATATATGTGTGTGTGTGTGTGTGTGTGTGTATGTATGTTTATATATATATATATATATATATATATATATAAATTTCAGAGAGACAAAGGCACTCAGAGGCTTGAAGAAGGTTAAAAAAACTGGAGGAATTTTATTCCATAGCCTGTCTACGTTTCGGGGGTCATGCCCCCGTCGTCAGGACAAAAAGGCAGTTTTTTTCACCTTCTTCAAGCCTCTGAGTGCCTTTGTCTCTCTGAAATTTGTGCATGGATGCCTGTGTGTTGACACAGACCATCAACTTACGGCAACAGAGCAAGCTACTCTTCATCCCTCTGTGTATATATATATATAATTGTATTATTATTATTTATATACATTTGGTCTATCTATAATACTTTAACTGAAACGGCATATACTGGGTCACCTAAGTGTCCATCTCCGTGCTTTGCTCCGCCCCTCTGGAAACCCCCTTCTGAAAATACTACATTTGCCACTGCGCGCAATGTACTCCTACTGAAGACGCTGAAGAAGATCACGAAGGCAGCCGTGGACATCGGGGAACTTGGTAAGTAGTCTGACCGGATGGTTGCCTGTCATTTGTCGATTTCTGTCTGTTGTATGTGTATATGTTTATATTAAATATTTACTATTTAAATGAACTCAAATAGTTACATTTTATATGCATTACTGGATTATGTTACTAAAACTTACTTGTGAACCTTAAAATAAAACTAAGAGTGCCACAACAAAAAAGTCTTCTTTTCTCCTTGTAAAGATTGTTTCCCAGGTGACACTGTAAAACTATAACTTGGGTGGAGGCACACTTTTGAGTGACACTACACTAGGGTTAAAAATTTGAGATCACAATAAGAATAGAAATGTACACACAAGGTGGTGCTACTCCCTGCCTAATATGACATAGACCAATAAATATGGTTTGTGGTAACATGTTTGAAAACGGGGCAGACCAGATGGGCCAAGTGGTTCTTATCTGCCATCAAATTCTAAGTTTCTATATTTAAGAAATCATTCAATGTTCGGCGACCATCAAATTACATTCGCCATGCATGGAGGGGTGTTGTTTAGTTGTCTCGCAAAGCTGCGAAATTGGCAGCTTTGCGAGTCAACCAGAATGCCCCCCTTATTGTATAACAATCACATATTTCTAAACTGAAAACACAGATTCCAAAGTATGAAATGTGTTTACATACAGTACCTCCCAACTTTTCATACCAGCAAGGAGGGACAGCTACACACACCGAACTTGCGTGCCCAAAAATAGGGGGCATGGCTTAGGGACAAGGGGGCATGGCCTATAAATTGCTGGCCACTTTTCAGAGATCTGCACATGTGCAACAGAGTCTGAGTGTTTTACTGCCTAGACCCTACTGTGTGTGCTAACTCCCAAAGCGCCAGATTCTCAAAGCTTCAAAAGTGATAAAATAGAGAGTGATAAACAGCCAGCCAATCATCTCCTACCTGCCATGTCACAGACTGTTTTTGAAAATTGTCAGGCAGGAGCTGATTGGCCAGCTGTTTATCACTCTCTATTTTATCACTTTTGAAGCTTAGAGAATCTGGCCTAAAGAGAGGAGGGGGCCCAGCTGGAGAATGGTGCACACAGGCCTACTACGCTCTACGCTCTCATACGCCTGTCCCCCATGCTTGTGGTCTGCAATATCCAAATGTCCCAATTACCTAAGTGGCTTTTATAAGAGATGCAACAATAATACCCCTTTCACATCACACAAATAACCCGGGTCCGACCCAGGTTGTTGCCAGTTCGACCTGCGGTGTGAAAGAGCCTATTGATATTACGCGGGTTTAGCATCCCCGCTTTCCAATCCGGATTAACCCTTTGCAGTCCAAATTTTTTTTTCAAAATTGTATATATTGAATGTTGAACGATGTTAATGTTTTTATTTTAAAGTGGCTCACCATTGGATCTGCTACTAGTACTAGGGCTGTTGAGCCTGACTAGACGTTGGACCTGAAAGGGTTAAAAGTAGAGTTAATCCCAGGTCAGACCCGAGTTTCTGTGCAGTGTAAAGGGTAACCCCAGTCGAGCAATCCGGGTCCCAGTCACACTATAGGGAGGGGGCAGTGTCAGCTCCAAACGCTGCCTCCTCCTTTGCAACCCGGATGATGCGCCACCTTCCCCCCATCTTAGAGGCATTACATTTTCTGACTGCCCTTTCTCTTTCTCCTACTCATTCTATCACTAATACCTACTGTATACAACATTCATGAACTTGAGACCTCTCTGTTATTCAGTCACCAATTGCCTGCGGCATTGCATTCAGACACTATTCATTGAGCTGTCTACCATTGCATAGAAATCATGAGAATTTTAACTATTTGAAGCTCATTGTGTATTCTGTGAAAATATGATTAACATTGCAGCTGCAGTAATTTCGGTACTTGTTTAGTTTCACGGCGGCCAATATATCGGATGCGATATCAGCCAATATATCGGCCGATCCGATGCGATCCAATGCGATTTTTTACCTGTTCATAACCCCACTATCCATTACACATGGAGTTGATTTTATATAGTGTGGCAAGTGCAGCGAGCCACCGAGCCCGAAGTGTGGCGAACGGATGCGGATTACTGCGCTCGCCACTCTATATAAAATCAACTCCATGCGTAGTGGATAGTGGGGTTATGAACAGGTAAATCGCATCGGATCGCATCTGATCAGACGATATTTTGGCCGATATCGCATCCGATATATCGGCCGCCGTGAAACTAAAAAGTAATTTCATATAGTTATACATCTCACAGTTTTTATGCAGCATCAAACAGCTAAAGGAGAGTGTTTGAATGGAATACAACAGACAATGGGTTCTATGTAAATAATGTGAGCATCTCAGAATGGACTTTCTCTGGGATCAGTTTTGGCATGCCCCTTCCCCAAGAGGGCATGCACCTTATGTCCATAAATGGGGGCCAATTCTCTTTTTGGCACAGGGTACAACAGTCTAGATACAGCTTTGCTTTCTAATCATTGCATGCTTTTGATAGTGATTCCTCCGCATTCCTGGTCCTGCACCGCAGATATCCTCCTGGCTCCGTCTCCGGCAGTTATGAAAAATTACACGGCAAAATGGCTGCCACCTAATAGCAGACAGTTTTTAAGGATGCTAGAGGAATCCGCCGCCTCCTCTAACATTCCTAAAAATCTGTCTGCTGTATGGGGGCAGCCATTTTGCCGTGTAATTTTTCATTACACGACAGGAGGATATCTGCGGTGCCGGTTGCCAGTCCAGGCAGGAATGCGGCGGCATGCGGAGGGATAAGGGGGTGGCTCTGAGCAGTGTGCCCTGATGAGCACCGGCGGCGCCCCGCTGGCGCTTTCTCCCCCAAGCAGCCGTGGTGGCTGCCGTACGGTAGCTACGACACTGAGCATACTGTTAAATCTAAATGTATTCGTTAAAAACTTACATGTATTACCAGTTTTGTAGTCTATCAGATTTTTTGCCCATGTGGAAAATCCTGTCCTTAGACATTTTTTGCCCAATTTAAACACCCAATTAGTACTGTACATTGCGCTATTGCATGATTTTCCATGCCCCCTCGGTACAGTATCATTGATTGTCATTGTTTGAAATCTCGGTGTTTATATTTAGCTGTCACCTGCTTGATGGGTTATAGGCAGCATTATGTGACATCTGGGACTGTGTGAAGATTTCACTCATAGCCACCTCTGGCCAGAAGGAATGTTCCACTGCGGCTTTCGGCTCTCACATGATGTTTCTTAATGTATAAAGGTTTGCCTTGTTTTAAAGTTTATTTTGTAATTGAAAATAAAGTAAAGTAATAGTAGTCACATAAGCCATATTTTTAGATCCAGAGCCAGCCAGAACCTGGTGCTGGTTCTTAATAACTAGATTAACAGTACTTATATGTTAGTTGAGCGCCCACTAAGCTATTTGCTTAGTTTTACGCGTCCCCTCGCTACGCTCGCCACGATTTGGGCTCGGTGGCTCGCTGCTCTCTTCACACTATATAAAATGTACTCCACACCAGCGTGGATGGTGGGGGTATGAAAAGGTCGGAGGACGCGTTCTGCTGCGCTCGCCACGCTTCGAGGTGACGTGGAGAGTGGTGGTGTTTTAGGTATTTTACCGCAATGCGATTTCACTAGGCAGAATAGCCCACTAAGTGGGTGCCCTGCAAGGAAACCAGTACCAAATAATGCAGCCAGTATTTACCCTGCACAGAAACAAAATAACTCTCCCAAATCTAACTCTCTCTGCACATGTTACATCTGCCCCACCTGCAGTGCACATGGTTTTGCCCATTTTGAGAACAAATTTGTACTGTGATCAGATCTGAATAAGGGCCTATGTGTGAACCAGAATCGTCCCCATAGTGTTTGATATTAAATCAACAGTATTTGTTAGTACTAAGGGCCTGATACAGACCTGTTTACAATGCTGTGTACACTTGCAGCCTAGCAAAAAGGTCAGCGCCGCCCATTGCCCGCCAAATGCCCACCCTGTCTGCCGCCTGTGCTATCCGCATTTCCTCGCTAGCATGCGAGGAGATATGTATGAGACCACATCCCCTTGCATGCAGCTAAAAGGGAGATAAATCATTTGATGGTCACCAATGAGGGGGGATGAGGAGAGAAGGGGTGAGATAATGGGGGTGAGGTGATGGGGTGAGGCAATGGGGTGAGGTGATGGGTTGGGCGGGTGAGGTAACAGAGTGAGGCTGGAGGGCTTCACTGAAAAAAAAAAAAATTCTGATTACAGAAATACAGGGGGAAAATTGCATAGGGGCCCCCTGTATTTCTATAATCAGCGCCGGACTCTTGGCTGGATCCTGGTTCCCAAATATGAGGGATAAAAGGAGTAGGGGTCTCCTGTATTTTGGAAACCAGCAGCCTGTGGTGTCATGCCACAGCTGGGGGAAACTTTTTATATAAGTTCCCAAGGCCAAAATATGACAATCGTGGCTGTTAAGTCCTGGCTGGGTCCCTGCGGGAGGCAGGGCCATCCCAATAAAGGGATCCCCCCTCCAGTGCCCCCCCCCCCCCGGCTTGGACTAAAGCCTGAGGCTATCCTCGGCAATCCTGGGCGGTGGGTGCTGGGCTGATAGAGTAAAAAAAATAAATTGTTAAAACAAGATCAAATATTAGGTATTGGGTTTTATAGTAAAACTACAAGCCCCAGCAAGCCTCCACCACATGCTAGGACTTGGAGAAGCACAAGTTCCTGCATGCAGTGCATTAATGGGCCAGCTGGGATTTGTAGTTCCATTACAGAACCAATACCCAAAGAACTGACCCACACACAAAATAAAGTATAATTTTATTACATACATACATACATACCTACTATCTTGATCCCGTTGGTTTGGTCCTCTTCTCCAGTAGAATCCATGGAGTACCTGTAAAAAATATAAAATTATGCTTACCATCCCTCTGGCATAAAGCACGTCCTCTTTGGTCCATGTAGACATCCATGGGGTTATAGAAAACCCCGCAAAAACCTAAACCAGTGAACTGAGGAGTGGGGAGCTGCAGGTGTGTGTCATATTTTAAGGGCTTAATCGAATAAATGGAATTAACTCACAGGAATATTCAGAATACCCAAATTTGTATTTGTATTCTTAATAAATTTCGTCCTCTAATTGGAAACAGTGGACCCGATTAGAATTTTGGTCAAAGTAATTAATACAAGGACATCAGTAATACATACAATTATAATGAAATATAAATATATAACATCCGGCACTCTGGCATCCTTTGAGGGAAATAACGGGCTCTGGTGTCCTCCTCTTGGTCAGCTGACCATAGACACCAGACATGGAAGGATGAGGCGTCACTCAGAGACTTTAAGTGAAAGTCTCACAGCATCAACGTATCAGGTAGAGTTCCTAATGAAGGGGAAACTCTCCCCGAAATGTTGATGCTGTGAAATGTTGTGAGTAAACCTGGTTGTTTCACTGCTCAAAGTCTCTGAATGCTGGTATACATTTAAGCAATTGCAGTAAATAAATAATATTATACATTGAACAGATTTAGATTTATTTTATTGTTTTAATTGTTATTACAATTATTTAATAATTTAATGCTGCTGCATACTTGAAAACAAAAAAAAAAAAGGTATTCTGGGTCTGTATGCACTATTGTATTACCAGTGGCAGGATTTGGTTTTACTATGACGACAGAAGACAAGCAAGGAATGAGATGACATGTAGAACAGCTTTAATAGCTAAACAAACAGGTATGTTAGGAAAATATAGAGTGCATGCAAACTTACAAAATAAAGCCCTAAGTACTTTTGCAATAACATGGTAATTATATATTACAACATCAGAGGAGCTGCCGGGAAGCTGCCATTTACATATGGAATAAGGAGGATATCAATCAGATGTGTGATCTGAATAATTTAATATACAGATATGTCCTCAATGTAGCCTCAATATATCATATAGCATAAGAGGCCTGGAATGTCTAAACCAGGGCTGGGCAACACTGGCCCTCCAGATGTTGATGAACTACACATCCCAGCATGCCTTGCATCAGTTTCAGCATGGCCACATAGCAAAACTAATGCAAAGCATCCTGGGATGTGTAGTTCATTAACATCTGGAGGGCCGGTGTATATGATGGTGTATAGCCAGCCCGGGATGACCTTGAAAAAGCTGTGAGCCAACACAGCGAAACGCGTTGGTGTTTTGCTGGACACTATTTGGAGAGAGACCCAAACAAACCCTATAATGAAGTGCTGACAACCTGCTTTACTTCCAAAGTGCCAAATCCAACTGGAAGGACATCCCGGGCTGGCTATACACCATCATTTTTTGCCAACGGGCACACCTCCTAGGCAGCTACCAGGACATACCACCACAAGGCCACAACATCACACGGACGCTCATTGGACTTTTATGGACACAAACCTTTGGATCAGTGCAGGTCCCATCAACACTATACGGGTGACTATACCTATACCCCAACTCTCCCAATAGGTCCATTGCTATTTTTATCATTTTATAATCATATTTGTTATTTTCTTATGTTTAATGTATATGTGTATGTAATTATATTATTATTAAATTTTTTATTGCATTGATGCAAGCACTTGTAATCCATATTTCTTTTGAGCACTGATTCTCCCCCCTGTCCTTGTTGTTTATATTTTACTTGGGGAACTGACCATCCCCTGAATCAGCTGCTCTATAAGGAGTCCAACTCATATATAAGCGCCCTAATAGATTGACATAGGTCAGTAATTTTTCCAGGCCTAGCAGTGTGCCTATCAAATTTCTGAACTTCTCTCTCTCTCTCTCTCTCTCTCTCTCTCTCTCTCTCTCTCTCTCTCTCTCTCTCTCTCTCTCTCTCTCTCTCTCTCTATATATTCATGATGTTGTGTAAATTCCACTTAATCTGTTCATTAACTAGTTGTATTGATGTTTGAGTGGAATGTTGGTATGTTGGTATAAGATGACAGGGGGGCACTTTGGTGATCAGCTTGCCTTATTTGCTTGACCCTTAACACTGATTCTTGTTTGAAATTATGATTCCTTTTATGAATGAGAGTCCTCAATGTTTACACATAATACATGAAAGGTGTATTATCTGGACTGAATTAATATTTTTATTTTTGTGGTGTATATCTAAAAATCTAAAAAATATAATCAAAAACTTAAAACTTTGAAAACATTATAGTTGCAAAGGGCCATTTATAAAAAAAAAGTATTTTCCCAGTAATAAAACTATTATAACTGCTATTCGCTGTACTAATAGATGAATTACAGCATTGATTTAACAAGGAGCTCTAGCCGGTACAGCTGCCTCATCCAATGATTTTCTATATAATGAAGTTAGAGTGATCGTTTCCAGGTCCTATGGTTTTTTTTTTACTCTAATATTGCTCATATAGGGCCTTATTCTAGTTCACTCTTTCTGACAAAATCCTTCTTAGATGGAAAAATCCATGTGCACTGCAGGGGGGCAGATGTAACAGGTGCAGAGATAATTAGATTTGGGCGGGGTTTTACTTCAAAGTGAGATCTATATTGCAGTGTAAAAATAAAGCAGTCAGTATTTACCCTGCACAGAAACAAAATAACTCACCGAAATCTAATTCTCTCTGCACATTTTACATCTGCCCCACCTGTAGTGCACATGGTTTTGTCCATCTAAGAAGGATATTGTCAGAAAGCGTGAACTAGAATAACCCCCATAGTGACAGATGCATCAAGCTTCAAAAATAGATAAAGTAGAGATTGATAAACAACCAGCCAATCAGCTCGTAACTGTCATTCCACATGTTGGGTTTGAAAAATTATGGGTAGGGGCTCATTGGCTGTTTGTTTATCACTCTCCACTTTATCACTTTTTGAAGCTTAATATATCTGGCCCACAGCCCCTAACTCAGACTGGGGGGTGGGAGAGATGCAATAAAGGGAAAATACAGTAAAAACCCCACTATCTGTGTTTTAACCACATCTCCCCATGCACTAAATCCCGATCACCGGGTTTTCTCAATATAGAGTAATGCCAGTAAAAGCTACTGTTACTCTATACAAGTCTATGGGCTTCTCTCCAATGTGGTTTTTGAGGGATCCATCATGGATCACTCCCAGCATGCCCCTCGGCCGGCACCATCACTCTGCGCATGTGCAGAGAAACTCCCAGATCTCAGATGTGTCCGTGCTGTCTGCTGAGGGGTGTGAGGGGGAAAACCTGCTGGGGGGTGGGATGATTAATGCATAGAGGGGGCTGCTAGTGAAAAAAAAAATCTAAGCAAAAAAAAAAATGTTTTTTTTTTTTTTTTTAAATCACTGCTGCCAGTGCCCAGGGTGCCCGCATGTGTGCTGCATCAGTCCAGGGTGCCCGCATGTGTGCTGCATTAGTCCAGGGGTGCCCACATGTGTACTTTATCCATCCAGGGGTGCCCACATGTATGCTGTATTTGTCCAGGGGTGCCCACATTTGTGCTGTATCCGTTCAGGTGTGCCCGCATGTGTACTGTATCCAACCAAGGGTGCCAACATGTGTGCTGTATTTGTCCAGGGGTGCCCACATTTGTGCTGTATCAGTCCAGGCATGCCCGCATGTGTACTGTATGCATCCAGGGGTGCCCACATGTGTGCTGTATTTGTCCAGGGGTGCCCACATTTGTGCTGTATCCGTTCAGGTGTGCCCGCATGTGTACTGTATCCAACCAAGGGTGCCAACATGTGTGCTGTATTTGTCCAGGGGTGCCCACATTTGTGCTGTATCAGTCCAGGCATGCCCGCATGTGTACTGTATGCATCCAGGGGTGCCCACATGTGTGCTGTATTTGTCCAGGGGTGCCCACATGTGTGCTGTATCAGTACAGGGGTGCCCGCATGTGTACTGTATCCATCCAGTGGTGCCCACATGTGTGCTGTATTTGTCCTGGGGTGCCCAGATGTGTACTGTATTAGTCCAGGAGTGCCTGCATGTGTGCCGTATAATTCTATGGGTGCCCCCATGTGTCTCGTATCAGTCCAGGGGTGCCCGGATATGTGCCATATAATTCCATGGGTGCCCCCATGTATCCTGTATCAGTCCTGGGGTGCCCGCATGTGTGCCGAATAATTCCAGGGGTGCCCCCATGGGTCCCGTATCAGACCAGGGGAGCTACCCTTTTTTAAAATGAAAATAAAAATAAAGTGTTTTTTTTTTTTGCTTTTTTTTTACTGCAAGAGCTGTTAAATGCGCTGTAGTCCAGGGGTGAGCCAAGAGTGCTGTATAATTCATGGGGTGTTGCTAAGTCTGCCGTATAATGTTCTTTTTTATAATTAAAAGAATACAAAATTTTATTTTTACTGCAGGAATTTGTGTGCCGTATCTGTCCAGGGGTGCCGCCATCTGTGCCATATAATTCCATGTGTGCTGTATCAGGTCAGGGATGCTCGCATGTGTGACGCATAATTCCTGGGGTGAGCCAAGTGTGTCATATAATTCATGGGTTGCTGCAAAGTCTGCTGTATAATTCATGGAGTGCTGCTAAGTATGCCGTCAAAGTCCAGGGGTGATGCTAAGTGTGCCGTTTCAGTCCAGAGGTGACCCAAGTATGCTGTATAATTTATGGGGTGCTGCTAAGTCTGCTGTATCAATCCAGGGGTGCTGCCATTTTTTTATTAAAAGAATAACTCTTTTTACTGCAGGAGTGTCACTATGTGTGCCGTATAATTCCATGTGTGCTGTGTCAGTCCAGGGGTTCCACCATCTGTGCCGTATAATGCCATGTGTGCTGTCATGTGTGCTGTATCAGGTCAGGGGTGCCACCATCTGTGCCGCATAATTCCTGGGGTAAGCCAAGTCTGGCGTATAATTCATGGGGTGCTGCCAAGTGTGCTGTATTATTCCAGGCGGTGATGCTAAGTGTGCCGTGTCAGTCCAGGGGTGATGCTAAGTCTGCTAAATAATTCCTGGGGTGAGCCAAGTCTGCCGTATAATTCATGGGGTGCTGCCAAGTGTGCTGAATTAGTCCAGGGGTGATGCTAAGTGTGCCATATCAGTCCAGGGGTGCTATTAAGAGTGTCGTATCAGTCTAGTGTTTGTGACGCCCACTTGTGTCACTTATCATAGTTATCCAACTACTTCCCTGCAACCTTTTGGCCTAAAAACAGTATTGTGAGGTTCAGAATAGACTGGAAATTAGTGGAGATGAATGCTATTGAGGTTAATAATAGCGTAGGAGCCCCAAAAAAACAAAATTCTGCGATTTTGCTTTTTAAAAAAAAATCAGAACCCAAAACCCAAAAATCCAAACACAAAACGTTTAGTGGGTGTTTTGGCAAAACCCATTAGAACCCAAAACCTGAAGGTAATCAGAACCCAAAACACGAAAAGTGGCTGGTGCACATCCCTAATAAATATATATATTAGGTAGGACATGTACTCTGTTTACTGTTGATGCCATGACCTGACGAAATTGCTGAAATAAAAGCAATGAAACGTTGTCCTAATTGGATGGCCTGATCGTGTTTCTGTGACAAGACGCCTGGAGTGCTGCTATTTCCCCCCCCTGTCTTCTGTTTATCTATTGGAGCGGGCACCCGGCGCAGACCAGCTTAACACAGGGAGAGCCGGATCTACCCCATTGAACTCTATATATATATATATATATATATATATATATATATATAATGTCGGTAAATGATAGGCGTCACTCCGGGGCTTAGTATCAACCAAATTTTATATGAAAAAGCGGTGTCACGGTCAACGCCGTTTCGGATAAACCGTCATCAGGACCATACCTATATATATATATATATTGCTCATTTCCATTCTTAGCCACCATGTTCTGGTTCATGTTGAATATATGTATTAGGTTGATATAATTTTATTTTCCCTGGGTGGTTTGATTTCATACAATATTTTATCTTGTCTTTAATACACCCTGTGTCCTCACACACCCCTCAACAGCAGCAGCTTAGATAGCTCCCATAGATATGGCATTGTTTCTCTCCTTGCTTAACCTGACTTCGGGCCTAATTTAGCTTGGATTGCTAATTATAGAATAAATTAGCAATTATTAAATGACTGTCCAAGCGTACTTCACGCATTGCACAAGCATGATGGCGATTAATGAAAGTAAATGCATAGGGATCGTAAACACAATGAGGGAAATTTACTAAGATGCGGGTTCTATGGGCAACCAATCAGATACTATCTACTATCTTCTAGAAGATGCTAATAAAGAAGAAGTAGATTCTGATTGGTTGCCCATAGCAACATCCCATGTGAAATAGAACTCCCATCTTAGTAAATTTTGGCCAATGTGGCCGGACTTTGACTGACAGGAAGCGGCATTTGAACAGTCATTTTTAAGGAGGGTCTGTGACGTTAGCGATGACCATTCTACCCTGTCTCAGTTGCAGATTATAGGAAGTGTCAGAGCTAGTAACAATTGCACAGTTTGGGAATTGTGTATGGATTTTTAAATTTCATGACGGTAAGCTATCCATTCACAAATCATTTGCAAATTTACACGGGCATCCTTTCTTTCTAAAAAAGAGAGAAATTGAAGGGTCAGCACTGAGTGTTGCCCTTCTAGAGTGCTTAAATAGAGTTGCTTTACGTAATGGAGCGGCTGCTAGGGTGAGGATGGTCAGTCCCCACAGAAAAGAAACAAAGTTTATACACAAAGAATTAGCAGCACTCTTGCTTAATGATGAGTGATGTGATCCTAAGATATGCTAATATACTCAAGGGCATAACCTTTAACCCCGGAAGTAATATCATGAATTAATATATAAATAGTCATGTTTAATCATATTTATATGATTTTTTTATATATGAATAGTGGAAATATATGTTAGGTCTGTCTCCATTAGATGTTTAGAAATGTATGAAGTTTTTTAATAAAGGTTTGAGTGAACCAATAATTTATGCTAATGAACCACAAAGGACTTTGGGTATAAAATCCAGCCCAGAGCACCAAGCAGGACACCTTGATAAGCTGACGTCATCCCAGTGAAACGCGTTGGTGGTACTGTTTTGCTGCAGATCCGGGGAGACATTCGATTCATCACCTGCTTACTATTCTGACCACCGGGTCCCTAACCATTTGGAATGTCATCGGCTCATTTCCCTGTCCATCGGATATAAATGACCACGAGGTCGAGGGTCAGGCTTCCAACAAACGGCCACTCCCTCGGTTGGTACACAGGATCATACATTGCCGAATCATTTGGACTCCATCCATCTTCTGGGACTATCACAGTGTGGACAGTGCAGGTCACATTGAAATCCAATTTGGGTTCATCCCCCCACGTGAGATCTGGCCCATAGCAAATTCATTGGTATAATTTTTATTTATGTGTGTTTTATATGTCATTTTGCATTTTTTACATTTATATTGATTTATGTCATTATGCACAAATGTGCATTTAAAGTGTTCTATGAGCATTAATTTTTAACATTAAAAATATAAATGTTAAGTGGTATTCACTTATCATTAAACAAGAGCGCTGCTAATTCTTTGTGTATAAACAGGCTTTCTTTCTGTCTGGGCAGCGGCTTTCTTCCCGCAGTCTATAGTTCTCACATTAGCGATCCATCTAAAAAAGCCTCTATCTCCTTAAGTTATGGCTTCCTCGTGTCTCCAGTGTTGATATTAATGTCTTATTGTTCTATGTGCTTTTATTTGTATTTTTTAATGAACATATTTGTAAAAAAATAATATTTTTTTTTTTTTTACCACAATAAGTAAATACATATATACAGGGAAGGCTCCAATGGGGGGTGGGGGCTGCCACACAGTTTAAAATTCAAATAGGGGAGGCATAGCAACTGACACCAACTGCCATTCCAAAGTGGGTCCCTGGAAGTTGGTGTTTCTCCCCTATTTGAATCTTGGACTGTGCCGCGGCCCCTCCTTTGGAGCCGCCACTGCATATATATTATTGATTTATTAGAGATGAATGTAATGGAACCCATTATTTTAATCCGAAGGGTTTGTACATTTGTTTTACTTTTTCAATCTGCATGTGCAGGGTTAACTGTTTGACAACTCATGATACACATGTTGGACAGTATGACCTATAGTTTGACTTAAGGATAATTGCATTTATGCAAAACACATTACCACAACACATCAAAGAAAATAGGGATTACAGAAATAAAAGTGGTAGAAGAATGTTTAAGATGTCGTAGAAGAACAAAAGAAGAAAAACATTTTTAAAAAGTGTGCAAAATGTGGTTAAATAAAGGCAAAACTAAAAAGGTTAGTGTTGTAAGTTAACAAAATCCAGGCATTGATCCCACAATTATGGTTGTATACATAAGGATGGTTTAAATTGCATTAGACTTTAACAAACATATGTGCACGTTTATTAAAGTAACTTAGCAGTAAATACCTAAAAAAACAGAGGTAGATTTATTAAGCTCGGTGAAGTGATAAAGTGTCTGTTTTTTTATCACCGGCCAATCAGCTCCTACCTGTCATTTTTCAAACCAAGCCTGTAACTTCACAGGTAGGAGCAGATTGGCTGTGATAAAAAAACAAAAAAAACAAAGGGGTACGCCCAGCATTTCTATGGGTAATGCTAGCCCCTTCCCGTCCACTATTGAGATTGCACCGGCCATAGGTGCCGATTTATGTTTTTGCTGGTGGGGGCTCAAGCCAAAAATATATATGGGAGTGGCTTCAATGGGAAGGGGCGTGGCCACAAAATAATACCAGTACGCACCATAGTTGTCTCCAATATTCAAATTACGGCAACAGTGTTCCCCTTTTTACACATAACTTGTGGACCTGCAGCTGTTTCTCTATGATAACCGTATGTACCCCCATGCACAGGAATGCCGGGAAGATGCTTCTGTCAGCTCTGTTAATGGCGCTGGGCAGCATCTTTTATGCGGCAGCCGCCGGGTCAATAAAGAGCAGACGGAATACACTCTTCCTGGCATACTGTTTGCCAGGCGGCAGCGTTGGCGATGTGGGTGCTGTAGCTGCAATTTAGCAAGTTAATATGGCTGCCCAGCAGCGCAACTCGGGCCCGTGGGTGCTCATCAATTTCCGTGGGTGCTCGGGTCCTTGAGCACCCACAGAATCGGCACCTATGGCACCGGTGAGTGTGAAACTTGCCAAAGGGGTTCGCTCCGGGGGTTCGCTCATTTGCATATTCACGCATGTGCATGCACAGACCCCAAATGTCGGCCGGGGTAGTGAATTCGGCCTGCACCGAGCGGGTCTGAATAGCTCCCTTAGTCATAATAACTAATGCTATTATAGAAAATATTAACAATTGTATCCTATGGGCTACATTATGCCAATGTTTTTAGTAGTATCTTTGTATGTACAAGCATGGTCTGTTGACCATATTAGTGCAGTAGCCCTGCCGAGTGCAGAATCACACATTAGTGATCACGTCACTTCTAACTCATCACAGGGATGGTGTTCTCTGCGAGCCTTGGCCTGCATGGGATTTTTGGTAATATGCTGATAAGAAATGTAAATTATTAAGAGGTATCCTCCTCATTATACCACAGTTTTGAGTTTTGGACAGATGAAAGAGCACCTGCTTTACAGTTGACAACTCTCCATTAACAGACAAATGTACACATTACTCACTTTGTCATTTGTGCACATGTTTGGTGACAATTGTATACGCTCACATTTTACACTTGCCTAATTCTCTTACCAAGACCCTAGATAGGAACATGAAGAGTACATACTCTTATCTCCCAACTTTTTGCTCACACCGAGGGGAACTGCCTCGGGTCAACTGGAGGGGTGTGGTCTTATGCAGAGGGGGCATCCAATCAGTGCAGAATTACCCCCATGGTGACCTCATAACTGGATCTTGGCTGTGATAGTGAGCTGTTGAAAGAACAGCTGTCTCAGGTCTCAATTTTTTAAGGGGCCTGATAATGGATGGGCATCAACTGGATAGATTTACAGTATTTACAGGTAAATATAGGTACATGCAGTCGCTTGTGATATTGTCAGATTGAGATGGGGGGTCATTAACGATACGGGAGAGTGCGCCTTATTAACGATATTGAGCATACACACACTGGCCGATATTTGCAATGTATAATGAACAATATTGGTATTGTGCATATCAATAACGATTTACCGATATATATTCCCAGCTTTACTGTGCTCTGGAATATTAACAAGACAATTTGTTTGTCACGTTAATAGTTGATTGATGTTGGCTGCTCAGTATATGCCATAAGTCTCTATTTCTACCTGTGTCCTGATAATGTTTACTGTAGTTAATTATTATTAAAGTGGAAAATCAATGAAAAGACGAAGGCTGTATATATACTGTATATATAAATAGCTGGAGAAATTGCTCAGTAAACACTTTTGCCAGACGTGTATTTGGCCTCAACTACATATTTATTTTGAGTGATTGGTTACTTATTAAGTTTGTCTGGTCATTCAAAACAACATAACATTGTCAGAAAAATGAAAACTTTTTAATACACCATTTTTTTTTAGTCATAAATTTTATTGCGTGGTTATAGTTACATAATATATTCAGCAAAACTAACATACAATAGTGGTGTCATATGTAATATTTAAAATAACAAGTCACTTTAATATACAGGTTAGACCGGTTACAGTAAAAAATGACAATAATTCATAAGTGAAGCGAGATCTTTGGTTTTATAGGATGACATTAATCGACAGCTCCTTAAATAGGGTAGTATCCAGAATGTTGTGCAAGTTAGCTCGATGAGGGCTTATATTAAAGGATCGTCGCTGTCACTTGGACTCTTGGTATAGGTTCAGTGGTAAACTATACAGTTTAAGGGGATACGTGGGAAAAGAAATGGGGGGGGGGGTACCCAACGACGGGGAGAAAGAAGTCATATAAAGAAGTGGGAAAATTAAGTAGTAAGGTACAGTATAGCTGAAGAAATAAGTTATTTGTGTGTGAAGGGAAGTGTTAAGATTGACCGGGAAGAGGGGTGTTGTGATATGTGTACCATGGGAGCCAGACAGAGTGAAATGTACGAACAGTGTTGTTTTGTAGGCTTGTGATATATTCCATTTTGGCTATGAACCATATTCTATTAACCAGTTCTTGTCGGCTAGGAGCAATTTGGGTTTTCCAATGGCTAGCTTTTTGGTGTTTAGCCGCGCAGGCAATGTGCATGGTCAACTTATTTGATTACTTAGGGAAGTGGTCAATTGGGGCGCATAAGAGTAGATTAATGGGTTTGATGGGAGTGGGAGAGACGACAAGTTGAGAGAGGAGGGAGAGAACCAAATTCCAGAAATGGGCTATAATTGGGTAGGACCACCAAATGTGGAAAAACGTCCCCCTCTGCCCACAGTTTCTCCATTTTTAATGAATAAATATGCATTGTTAATAATCGCATATGCACTAACATATGCGTTAAGAGGTGTCCTTTGCAAAGTGACTCGGGAGTCCTTCTACGCATGCACAGAGTAATGGCAACGGCCGCGGGGCCTGCTGGAAAGGATCCATGATGTTGCAGCCGTTTTGAACAATATGGGCTCAGAGTCAAGAGATACAAGTGTGAGTTTTTCATGGCCTCTGTCACATACTGGTGGCACACTATTGATATCAAATGGACTACACAAAAATCAAGAAAAAGTGGGAGTTCTGTTAAAGCCTACCCCACCAAAAGATGTGTACCAACTTCACTTCGTTCATTAACTATTACCATAGATATTTGCCTAATGTAGCAATAGTTCTGCATCCGTTACATCAGTTATTATTTATTATTATTATTATTATTATTATTTATTAACAGTTTCTTATATAATGCACACATATTCCCCAGCACTTTACAGATAATATTTGAACATTCACATCAGTTCCTGCCCCATTGGAGCATACAATCTATATTCCCTACCACATGTACACACACACACACACACAGACATTCCCGTGCTAATTTTGTTGGGAGCCAATTAGCCTACCAGTATATTTTTGGATTGGGGGAGGAAACCAGAGTACTCGGAGGAAACCCACACAAGTACGGGGAGAATATACAAACTCTGCACAGTTAGAGCCATATTGGGAATCAAACCCATGACCAGAAATAATGGCAATTAAGTTCAGGATACCATTATAACATCCTAATGATTGCCTAGATCTTATAGTCAGACATAAGTTTGTGACTATCAGTTGGAGTCTGTAAGTGGAGTTAGCATATATAACTGGCCATACGGCTCACAGACAATCTGAGAAACTGAATGTCATTGTGTATTCCAGCTCTGTGCGATATTTGGTAGCAACACTGCAACACTGTACTATTAAGTGAAGCACTTACAATATTCTGCTGGGCAGTAATATATTACACCTTGCCACTAAGGTGCAGAAAAAACTTATATAGTTTACCACATCATAGGTGATCATCGGGAAGCGGTCATCTATTAGAATGAACTTAGGTCTACAGTCATTAGGTCGACCCCACTAGGTCGACTGGCAGGAAGGTCGACCTGACTTAAGGTCGACATGGGCCAAGGTCGACATGACTTAAGGTCGAATTTGCATAAAGGTCGACATGAGGAAGGTCGACTGGTCATAAGGTCGACATGGGGTTTTTCACTTTTTTTTGAGCCGACATGTGCCGACAGGCGGTATTTCATGCCCTACTATCC
Source organism: Crinia signifera (assembly GCF_055691185.1). Lineage (NCBI taxonomy): Eukaryota > Metazoa > Chordata > Amphibia > Anura > Myobatrachidae > Crinia > Crinia signifera. The sequence goes on along the minus strand of NC_139218.1, from coordinate 144,068,443 downwards.
ACTAGGGCGTGGTGGGAGAATAAAATAGTGTGCCGAGCGCAGCGAGGCACCGTGCCTGAAGCATTGCGAGCGAAGCGAGCGATGCGAGGGTCCGATTCTCATTGCCAACTGTGTCCATGTCGACTGTGTCGACATTCGGATAAAAAAACAGTGAAAAACCCATGTTGACCTTATGACCAGTCGACCTTCCTCATGTCGACCTTTATGCAAATTCGACCTTAAGTCATGTCGACCTTGGCCCATGTCGACCTTAAGTCAGGTCGACCTTCCTGCCAGTCGACCTAGTGGGGTCGACCTAATGACTGTAGACCTAAGTTCATTCTGACAGATGTACCGATTCCGTGATCATCTGCCGTGTGCTTTTTTACTGAGAAATAATCCATACTCCCATTTAAAAGGAATAAATATCACTATATTGGGATACACAGTGCTACATATAAAAAAGGCAAGCTGACAAGTAGAGAATGACACAAATAAAACACAAATGACTGTTTGATAATACTTTATTACAATAAACACATATTCTTGCTTCCTTTATTGATGGCATGCAAAATAAAGATACAATATAAGTAACACTTCCAAAGCCTTTATAGCAATAAGAAGCAGTCTGACACCAATTACATTTAAAGTGTTTTAATAAAAACTGTCAGCAGGTCCAGGGACAGATTTCAAACACACACAGGGACACATTATCCCTGCAAATATAGGACTCTATAAGACAGTGGTCCTTCATATTTTATTACACTTATTCTTTTCTTTTTCACTTTTATTTACTATGTTTTGATATTTAATATTTCACCTATTAAATTATATGCACACTCTGTTGAAAGGATAACTTTAATAAACCCACTTACATAAACTCACCTTATCCCTGCCAAATATCAAAATAATTGTAGTACAAAGTCAAGGGCTTAAATCAAATTTAAAACGCCATTCAGCCCAAACCCCTAAAACACCGGGGAGGGCTCCCTTAACGGAGCAGCGGCACTCAGTCCGTGCCCCGGTGTGGTTCACAATGTCCTTGACAGACCCGATTCTGACGTCTTATAATTGGAGATTTCCCTCCTATTTGGTTTACTCCAGTGACTTTCAGACTCACTTACAACAGGCGGTCCTCAAGTATATGAAGGATAATGCAGAACATGAGCAGGCTATTAACCTATTCTGGGCGGCGGCCAAGCCGGTGATTAGAGGTCAAATCATGGAATACGTGGCCAGGAAGCATAAGAAACTGGCCAATGCCATAGCGGTTTGCAGCTCTAGGTTGGTGAGACATATACGGCTTTGCTATTACAAGACTCTGATGAGACATTGGTCTCATAACGAGACGCCAAGCAAACTTATGATGCCTTGTGCATGGAAAGAGCCCAATTTACACACAATATCCAGTGAAATAGGTATTTTCGTGGTTGTAACAAGGCGGGGAAATTGCTGGCTAATCTGGTCCGCACCCACTCAGTCCCATCCCAGATTCTTCAAATAGAATCCCCCCCCGGGCTCCTTGGTGGAGAACCCCCGGGAGATCTTACAAACATTCCAAGAATATTATGAACAACTCTATTCAGCCCCACCTGATGACCCTGAGGCGGGTTTTGACTTTCTTGGACTAGCAGACCTGCCTGAGCTTACCTCGGAGGAAAGGGACTCGTTGATATTCCCTGTCACTGATCTTGAACTATCCCCCATTATCAAATCATTGACAAAAGATACTACCTCACCTCCCTATTTAACTCCATGCTTTCAGGTAACCCTGCCCCACATGGCTTCACTGAAGCTAGAATTGTGGTGTTTCCCAAGCCTGGAAAGGACCCTATGAAGGTACAGTCATATAGACCTATTTCCCTGCTAAATCAGGATTTAAAACTGTTTACTAAATTACTCGCCCAAAGACTTCAGTCCATTTTGCCCAGGATTCTTCATCCGGCCCAAAATGGTTTTGTGAGGGGTCGTACTTCCGTATACAATGTAAGAATGTTGGTAGCTGCCCTACATAAGTCTCAACAGATTTCCACTAGGGAAGCTATTATAGTCAGCTGTGACGCCGACAAGGTGTTCAATAGAGTGTCCCGGTCGCATATTCTTAGGGTTCTTCAGACCCAACAATTTGGGGAGGGATTTATGAATGTATTTTGTATGCTATACACTGGCCCCACGGCACACTTAATGTTAACGGTTTAAACTCTGTGGGTTTTCCACTATATAGGGGAACACGCCAAGGCTGTCCGCTCTCGCCACTACTTTTTAATCTGGCCCTAGACCCATTAATCAGGGCATTCTTTAAAGATGATATTTGGAGGGGCATATCCCTGTGAGGGTCAGAAATAAAGGTGTCAACTTTTGCTGACGATTTATTACTCTATATTAGTAATCCAAGGGTGGCCCTGCCTGGCTTACAACGAACCTTGTTAAATTTCCAAAAGATGTATGGCTTCCTGATTAATTTTGACAAGACAGAAGCATTGGCGATATATCCAGAGGCTGCACTGGGGTGGTCCTCTTCGTTCGCATTCTGCTGGACACAGGACTATTTGACATATCTGGGTTTGAGGTTCCCTAGACAGGTATCTGATATTTATACGATTAACTATACCCATTTTATTTCCCAAATGAAGGCTGATTTTTGCAAAATGGCAACACCTGCTGCTATCTTACCTGGGATGATGCCAATTGTTTAGGATGATTTCCTTTCCACGCCTTCTTTACCCGGTTCAGATGCTGACGATCTTAAAAACAAACATGATATTATATCGATCAACAGGGCCCTTACGAAATTCATATGGGCTGGAAAACCCCCATGAATTGCGCTATTTAAGCTACAACAGCCCCTGTCACTAGGAGGTATTAATCTCCCTAACATCCAAGACTATGCTCTGGCTTCAAATGTGCGGTATGCTCTGGACTGGGTGGGCGGGACCAACCACTATGTTGACCTGGCCATTGATCAGGCATCCCTCCCTAATACCTCACTGGTCGCTCTTTTGCACTCACCATTGTCGATTATTGAACATGACGTCAAAATGAACCCTCTGCTTTTTACCCCATACACAGCCTGGCGATCCAAATTACTTAGTACACGATCCCTATTTTTACCACTAACCTTTAATCGCGCTTTTCAAGGGGGTAGTCTAGATGTGGTATTTGAGAGATGGCACCTCCAGGGTTTACGACTTGTGTACCAGTTTTTAAATGCTGAACATACTACAGTGCTCACACTGTTGGGATTAAAGGAACGATTCCCAACAATTCCAGTATTTGCATATTTCCAGACTCAAAGCTATATCTCCAAATTGTTACCTACTCTACCGAAGGCCAAATTCACCAATACATTGAATAACCTGGTAATTACTAGCCAGGGCAGGCCCTTAACTTCTTTGTTATATGATCTGACACGAAAGAAAATAGATTTAACAGTAAGCTCCACAGGGTTATCTAAATGGCAAGTCACATTCCCGGGGCTTAGCACTATGGATGTAATTAGACTTACAGTTAGGCTCAATAAACAATTGGTTTCTGCGCCATATGCAGAAATGCAGTATAAAATCTTACACAGGGCATATTATACCCCAAAATTGAGATATTTAACTGGGATATTGGACAACTCCAACTGTTTTAAGTGTGCATCGCCAGATGCAGAGATCACTCACTGTCTTTGGTCCTGTATGGTTGTGCAGCTTTTTTGGGATGATGTGCAGTCGTATATTACCAATACCCTACTTATTTAATTTAAGATTACTATGCCCTGGGCCCTGTGGAATTATTATCCCCATCACTCACCCCCAAGCCCACCCAGGGTACACACCTCCTCTTGGCTAGGATAGCCTGTGGAAATGGATACACTCGCTAACACTATTTCTGCCTAGACTAATGTATATTTTCCAAATGGATTTGGTGGAATGTGCGCTTGATGTGGAGTCTCGAGCCCCCAAATGTTTTGATATCTTGGTACCCTATATACGTACATTACCCACCACAGAGAGAGATACTATTAGAAAGATTGTCTATTTGTCTACTTGGTATAACATGACTGTTTTGGAGGCGGGAACGGGCCTTTTAATGTTTTAATGTTTTAATGTTTCATGAAGATTCTGGGATTGATACTACGTAATTTCATGTAACAATGTATGTACTCTGTAAAAGTGGTTTATTCATACCTTTTTACTGAAGCTGAATGTGTCCAATGTACTTGTGATGCAATACTTGATTACCTAAAGTGCAATGGCAAATTTTTGTTTTGTGTCTCAATAAAAATATTTAAAAAAATAAATAAAATGAAAGCTTGAATTTTTATTGGTCCCCAGAATTAGTCCTCACATTTGGAAGCAGATCTACAGGTAATTGTGTCTTTTTGCAGTTTCCATACTCTGACCAACAGTGTAGTCCCTCTCATTGGGCCTTATTTTGGTTCATTCTTTTTGACAAAATCCTTCTTAGATGGGCAAAACCATGTGCACTGCAGGTGGGGCAGGTGTTACTTGTGCAGAGAGAATTCGATTTGGGTGGGGTTTTACTTCAAAGTGAGATCTATATTGCAGTGTAAAAATAAAGCAGTCAGTATTTTCCCTGCACAGAAACAAAATTACTCACCCAAATCTAATTCTCTCTGCACATGTTACCAGTAGCGCACGCAGGGGGGGTTTCTGGGTACCCAGAAACCCCCCCAGGAGTCTAAGGGCCCTAGGCTGAAAGCTGAGGGTCCCCTCTTTCCATGGGTACAAGAATTTTAAAAATCGGCCCTTGGGAACCGGAGATATCTGACTTCGAAGCAGTGGTCCCCATCCAAGCCTGTTAATTGCTATTCCAAGTCAGATATTTCAGGTTCTGTCTGATTCAGAGTTTTTCTGAGGGTATATTACAAAAGCTGGGACTCTCCCCCTATGAAGGATACTAGCAGCTTGTTTCTACTGTTCCCAATGCCAGAGATATCAGCCTTCCAGCAGCTGGTTACTGCTCCAGCTCCACACACCTGGTATGTAGTATTATATACTCGTTGGCAGATTGCTCTGCCTCCTGAACTCTGATCCCCTAGTCCAGTGGTGGGGAACCTCAGGCCCGGGGGCCGTATGCGGCCCCCATAGCTGGTCTGAGTGGCCCTCCTACCCACCCGGCAGCTCTGCCATGAGTCAAGTACAGGGGACTTCTTGCGAGAGGTTGGTAGTTCTTGCGAGATTCCTCTTAATTAACAGCAACCAAAGACTATCAGTCCTATTCAGCGGCAGCTGCCAGAGCGTGGGACGGCTGCTACAGGACAATTTGTAATATTCATTTTTATATATGGCCCCCGAAGGATTTCTCCACCATAAAAATTGGCCCTTGGCACAAAAAGGTTCCCCACCCCTGCCCTAGTCCCTATTACCATTTGGTAGGTGGGATTCTGTAGTTTTTAAATCCATTAAAATCTAATAAATGTATTTCTGGGAACTGGAGATATCTGCAGTCAAGCAAGCTGTCCTCCCACCAGAAAATTATGAATAATAAGCCCACTTCACTATACACCCCTCCTCTGCATATTAAACGTCCTCTACCACCCTGGAAGTTATGTATCAGGGCCCCTTCATTCAGCCCAATGCCCCCTTCTCCGACCCCATCTCCCACCATCTGTGCAGTAAAGGGGTAATTAATGGAAATTACTGATCCAGGCGCTACATGCTGAGCAGTTGATATAATACCCCCTACCACCCGGGGGACATCAAAGCTTCCCCCACCCCTACCGCTGGAGGATCAGTAGTGGCCCCAATACATTGCTATGCCCAGGGGTCTACACTGCTGTTGACGCCCCTGTGTATATATATATATATATATATATATATATATCTATAATACTTTAACTGACCCGGCATATACTGGGTCACCTAAGTGTCCATCTCTGTGCTTTGCTCCGCCCCTCTGGAAACCCCCTTCTGAAAATCCTGGGTTTGCCACTGGTTACATCTGCCCCCCCCTGCAGTGCACATGGTTTTGTCCATCTAAGAAGGATTTTGTCAGAAAGAATGAACCAAAATAAGGCCCATTATTATGGAGTGTGTCCACAAATAACTTCTCATTCACAACAGGACTCCAAAAAGATGCTAAGATTTGGGATTTAACAGAAACCAAAAAAGACATGGTCCCTTCAGTTTGTAATTAAAACATTTGTAAATGAGAGTTGTATCAGGGTGTGTTTATTTAATAAAATATTTTCCTGTCATTTGCTTATTTATTTATTTATTTTTACAGGAGGAGTATTGGTTACAACATGCCCTTGATGTGTTTGCCAAATGACATCATGCCCTGGCAATCTTTAACCTACAGATAGAGTCATCCTCATCTAGCCTTCAAAGGGATTAAGGGCAGGGGCGTAGCTAAGGGTTCATGGGCCCTGGTGCGAAAGGTCACCTTGGGGCCCCCCTACATACAACAAAATTAAAATCTCGGTCTGTTTATATTTTAATACATCATTGCCAAGGGGGGTTAATGTCCGTTGCCATGGGTTCTTGCTCGTTGCCAAGGGGTTAATATGTGTTGCCAGGGGTTATTGGATGTTGCCAAGTGGTTAAAAAATTTTTTATCAGGGGTTAATGCTCGTTGCCAAGGGGGGTTTATTCCCGTTGCCAGGGGTTCTAGCTCGTTGCCAAGGGGTTAATACGTATGTGCCCACCCCAGCCACCCGCCCGTACGCTGCTGTTGCTGCCCCTGCCTTACCCTGCGCAGAGAGAGACAGACGCTAGAATCATTTTTCACTTCCAGCGTCTCTGACAGGGAGCACAGCTCTGCAGCCGTGTTACCAGGAAGTGCAGAGCTGCGCTTCCTGTCAGACGCTAGAGGTGAATTATGACTTCTAGCATCTGTCTCTGTGTGCAGTGGAAGGCAGGGGCAGCCGTAGCTGACGGGCTGGTGGCCGGAAACATAGGCGCACCGGCAGCTATTGCAGTGCTGCCGGCAGCCTAGTGAGAGCTGAGATGAGGACTCTCAGCGGAGGTATGACCTCTGAGTAACCAGGCCGGACAGTGGCGGGGGCTGGGCCCCCCTGGCTCAGGGGCCCGGTCGCAGGTGCGACCGCTGCGACCCCTGTAGCTACGCCACTGATTAAGGGCCTTATTCTAGTTCACTCTTAGAGGCAAATTCCTTCTTAGCTGGACAAAACCATGTGCACTACAGGTGCGGCAGATGTAACTTGTGCAGAGATAATTAGATTTGGGTGGGGTTTTACTTCAAAGTGAGATCTATATTGCAGTGTAAAAATAAAGCATTCAGTATTTTCCCTGCACAGAAACAAAATAACTCACCCAAATCTAATTCTCTCTGCACATGCTACATCTGCCACCCTGCAGTGCACATGGTTTTGTCCAGCTAAGAAGGAATTTGCCTCTAAGAGTGAATTAGAATAAGGCCCTAAGTGAGACAGATTTGTTGGACTTTATCCTATGCTAATCCCCTACGGTATTGTTCTGTGTCTTGTATTGCAGCTGAGAACAATAGGCCTTGGTGAGCCATGGCTATCCAGAGATGACTAGTTGAAGAAGACTTCCATTTGTAGTCTCAGTAGCCCAGGGGTAGTTAACAATTTGGGAGGGGAACCCCAAGATGTTTTTACATATTTTACTTTGGTTTTTATCAATGTTCACACAGCAAAGACTGCGTTAGCCATACTGATATGTGCAGTGCTTAACAACAACTCACCTGCCAGAGGCAGTTCTGTTATTTAAAGCAGGTTTGCTGTCAGCTTTGCCACAGATTTAAGCGTACCGCACAGTAAATCCAGGGTTTCTAATCTTCTACTTAATAAAACATTGATAGTGAGCTAATATTCTGTTTTCCTTAAAAGTTCTAAAGACTGGTATGAATGGCCAAGTAATCTCTGTAAAGTGCTGCGGAATATGTGTATGCTATAAATAACTGGTAATAATAATATGGGTATTCTCAGTAGATTCATGGCAGATTTGACTTTAATAAATCTGTGAATACAAATGCACCAGGAATTCACTTGGAATTACAAACCCACTTAGTAAATATACATATTAGAGGACCTTTTCTGTTCCGATATGTACTCACCAGGAGGCAGGTGTATTATTTAAGCAGGTCTGCCATCGACTTTGCCAATGGGTTCTAAGCAGTGGAGGTTTTTATATACGGGCTGAAGGGCCGCAGCCCTCCCAGGTAAATCTGCCACTATCTCTACCTAAAGTGAAGCCAGATGTAGTGTAGCCAGAGGCAAGTCTGACTTCCTATTGGAAGTCTGACCTGCCTGTCACTCAAGGCAGTCCCATTGGGAGGAGTTCCCTACCTCCAGGATGCCTCTCTGTGCACAAATGCACGGCAGCCCCAAAACAGGTTCTGCGCATGCACAGTACCGCGGACCATACTGCACATGCATCGGACCCGGGAACCTGATTAAGCCTCCGGGGGAGGCTTGGGTCAGGTCATGAGTAGTATGTATGAAGTTACTGCACATGTGCTGGGCACATGCAGGGGACCGGCGGCCGGGGAGCGCGGCCAGAGCTGGCCCTGGCCTAAATGATGCCCTAGGCAAGATTTTGGCTGGTGTCCCCTAGCACGGCCACTAGTTCTGCCTCTGACCCTGCTCCCCTTTCCCAGCACCATCAACCCTCATCATATCGGTCATCATTTTGGTTCTCCTACCCTCAAAAACAGGGGTGTGTTCTTGCTGGGAAGGGGCATGGCCAGACAATAGTACCCACAATTCAAATTATGCCACACAGTAGTGCAACTTTATTCACATTATATCATGCAATGGTGTCCCTTATTCACGTTACATCACTCAGTAGTAACACTTTACCTTATATACATTATTCACATTATACCCTTAGAAAAAATCCTGAGAAAATATTAGATTTTAAGCCCCTCCATGGCCACACTACAACCCAGCACAAAGCAGTGTGCACTGGGCAGAGGAGAAGAGCTGCAGCTGCTGCTGTCACTTAAGGTAAGGGGGCCCGGGGCCCCCACTGGGCCCTTCCATCAGACTTTGGCCTGTGTAATTTGTACCCCCTACCCCTTTCTCTCGGCACCCCTGATAATACCACACAGTAATGCCCCTTACACATGATACACATTATTAATGTCCTTATAAACATAATGCCCCCTATACATATGCCAACCTTTATTAATGCCCTTCATACACATAATAACACACATACAGATGGAGCGCCTCTCGCTCTTGCTCCACCAGCGCCAGAATCTGGCAGTTGTCGATCGCCGGCGGAGAGGCGCCCCATCTGACTGAGACTTGTGTGCGTCTCACACGAATGCGCGTCTCAATTTCCCTTCGCCGGGGGGGACGGGAACCCTGTCCTTCTCCGCTTCAGGGAGACAGACAGGGTTAGGGGGGGCGGCAAGGCGGCGGGGACCCGGGGGAAGCCTCGCTGTAAGGCGACGCACGCTCACCTCGTGCGCGCGTGTCCACTCACGGCAGCTGGCAGGGGGATGGCGGGTGGCGAATCTTCAGCCATCCCATGCAAAGAAGAGACCCGCTGCATCTGTAATGCCCCTTACACATATGTCAACCCACCCACAGACAGCACTCGCACAGCCGCTAACACTATGACCTCTGTCTTGTCTTGGATACAGATGTTTCCTCATACATCTTGCCTCACTAGGCCATGCAGCTCCTGGCTAGTTCTGCTAACGTTGGGTGCCTTTTTTGCTGAAAATGTGTATTATTTGCATTGTTATGTGACCAGGTCACATAAGGCGCTTCCGGGGATTAAAATGAAATGTGGCATGCCTATATTCTGTGTGTGACTGTGGCTGTACCTGCATATGGAATGCTATGTTACAGTGATTTCCATGAATACACTATTTCATATGCAGAGACAGCCTCACTCACACACAGAATATAGGCATGCTGCATATCATTTTAATCAGCAGCAACTGCTGGTGCACCTAGACATTCCAAACGCCCTAGGCATTTGCCTAGTTTGCCTACGCCTAGGGCTGGCTCTGAGCGCGGCAGTGGCAGTGGCAGCAGAGGGGGGTGCATTGCGGCAGCCCCCTCCTCCAAAACAGTAAGAGCCGCCACTAGTTTTAAGCCCACTGCACACGTGCATGCAGGGGGGTTCCGAGTACCTGGAAACCCACCTGCGCGTCCAACCACTGGTGCAGCTGAGCTTACCAGAGAAAAATTCTGATGTAGAACAACCGACTGCACACTGTCTACAATGCGGCTGCAGCTGCCTTTGAGAGCCTGACTTGGCGGTACGTGGGGGAATCTGCAGTGCGAAGCTCCTCTTGGCAAAAATAATGATCCACAAATGCGCTTCTCTTAACGCTTATACTGTTCTGCATCAGCCCCCTCTTCACTGCCTGTCTCTCAGGCACCATCTATACCCCCACGGTTGCCTCTTGCTGGACCACAGCTTACAACTATGTGGATCACAGTGATGGCCAAGAACCCAGCAGTGACCCTGCAAAGCCGCGTCTCCTCGCTGGAGAGATAATGCAGCCTCTTCCCGGTAACTCCATCTCCAGGGTATCTCACATACACTTTCTCTCCTGCTGCTCTCTCCTTTTTAACTCTTCTTTATTGTATCTATTTCTTCATTTTTCTCTCTTTCTCATGTTTTTCCACGTCCACCTCCCAGCAAATATGCATGTCCCTCTCTCTCTCTCCCTCCACAGAACTTCCTTGGGGTTTTTCTGTGTCAGTGTGTTTACATACATACATGTGTAAATACATATACAGTATATATATATATACATATATATATACAATGTTATGTATCGGGTGTGACCCCATAGCCGGGACTGCTGTTCAGGACAGCCACGACAGAACCCTATACTGACTCTGTTGTACCCCCCCAGGCTGGGTGACCGACTCCTGTGGGTATACTAGGCTTCGCCCTATAGCTGCCACGTTTGGAAGGGCGAGTTAAGTCCGCCCTAACTCCGGTGCAGCCAGGTGTTATGAACGGACAAGGAGCCGGGGACCCCCCCAGGGTACGGTCAAAAGGAAGAACTAGCTAAGGGTCCTAACTAAAATTAACCAAACGGCGACTTGCCGAACCCTGGCTAATGCCACTATGCACCAGCAACCTGGTCACCACGACCTGCAACACCAGTCGCCCAGAGAGCAAAACAATATAAGAAGAAGCACCACACAATAAAACAGAACCAGAGACGGGAACTCCCCGAAGCCCTGGGGCAAGTGAGCCTAACGGGCCCACCACAGACCCTCCAAAATAAAGACAGCCTGACCGGCTAACAAGGGACAATGGAGAGAGTAAATAATAACAATAATAATAAGGGAACGGAATGACCCCGTGCAGTGTAACTCACGGAACCAGAGATGAACATGACCAAGACTTCCACAGGGACAATCACAGGGAACTCAGGCAAGAAGCGAGCAGGAGCAGGTAGATAGAACCAGACGGAAGCTATCACCGGCGAGGACTGCTGGGCTGGCTCCCTTAAATGATCCTCAGGAGACAATGAGGATAGGAGCCCAGCCCCGCTTAAATTAATTGCCCCTCCAGACACCTGTGGTCTGTGTGCTATTTAACCTAATGGAGGCCGCCCTGTCATTCTGCCCGGCGGCGTCATCCGTTGCTAAGCAATGGCGCCGCCGCGAGCAGGAAGTCCCCGGGCATCTGCTGGCATCCCAGGTTGCTGGGAGACGCCTGATCGGAGGGCGGGCGCTGCGTCGAGCCGCCGCGTCCTCCGGCGTCACTGGTTGCCTAGCAACCGGACGTCAGACCCGGAAGGACAGGCGGCTGGACGGACGCACCACTCTGTCCTTCCTGGTGTGTGCCTGCAGCGCGCAACACCCATACTCAAACAACACTGCAACAACTGCCTTTATGAAAACCCTTGATGTTGAAGTAAGAAAAGAAGCATCGGTGAGGAAACAATTTTGTAATAATTTGTCACATGAACAATGGACAGCTCTTAAAAATCTGAGTGAATACACCGATATATGTATCAGACCAGCCGATAAGGGTGGAGCGGTGGTCGTGTTGGACATTGACAAATATTGCAAAGAAATCTATGGCCAATTGATGAACACTGCGGTTTATTGCCAATTGAGCTGCAATCTTACAGAGATTTATAAGAAAGAAGTCGACATGGTTTTGCTTAAAGCATTTGAGACTAAAATAATTGATCAAGACACCATGGACTTTCTTAGAATCGATAAGCCCAGGGTCCCCTTACTTTATGCATTGCCAAAAATCCATTAAGATATGTCAAACCTGCCTGGACGACCGATAGTCTCTGCCAGACCGTGCATGCAGGCGGGTGAGACATATCTTAGGGATACCACCGATCTGCTGCTATCATTACAGGATGTGGGTGATGTTCCGACGGGTACATGGATGGTCACACTAGACATTACCAGTCTCTACACGAACATCCTGCATACCGAAGGTTTATTAGCCATCAAAAATTTAATCACAGGAAATCTAAGGTACGAGGGTCCTGATCCCGCATTGTTTTTAGAATTGCTTGAGTTGGTACTCAGACGTAATTTTTTCTATTTCAACGGAGCATATTACCTCCAACTCACAGGGGTCTCTATGGGATCTAACATATCGCCAACTTATGCCAATGGCTACATGGAGCATATAGATAAAAAAAAATCTAAACCGTGATGTGAGAGATAAAGTCATGTACTATAGGTGCTACATAGACGACGTGATCTTATTCTGGACGGGAAACTATGATGAATTTATGGTGCTGGTTGAGCACATTAATGGAGCAGATTGTCCCATCAAGTTCACATCATCTGTGAGCGTCAAAACCATTAATTATCTGGATGTCAAAATTGCTTTACAGGATAACCATATTATCACCAGTGTGTTCTCCAAACCTACAGATAAAAACACTCTATTAAGAGCGGATAGTTTTCACCCCAGTTCTACCATTCGCAGTTTACCGTTTTCTCAATTTTTGAGAGCTAAAAGAATTACAAGCAACACTGATACTTTAGAACTTACGCTAAATAACATGTCGGATAAATTCCGCGACAGGGGTTACAGTGAAGAGATCATCAAAACAGCTAGAATGAGGGTTAATTCTATACCGAGAGAGGATTCTTTAAAATCTAAGATCAAACAAGACACACTTGACTCTATTAACTGGGTCCAGAAATTGAATACAGTATCCTCAGCCACTAAAACCATTGCCAATCATAATTGGCCTATAATACAGGAAGGATTCAAGAGCCTCAAGAGATCTAAAATAAGAAACTGTTACCAAAGAGGTAAAAATCTACGCGATTGGTTGGTGCACACTGATGTCACCAAACAATTAACAATGACCAACAGAAAATTTGTAGGCTAACACAAATGTGTAGACTGTGTTACATGTAGCCACATGATAATGGGCACAGCATTTTGTCATCCATATACAGGGAAAAAAATTCTCCATCAAATATAATTTAACATGCTCCACTGCCTTTGTAGTGTATTTAATGAAATGCCCGTGCGGGCTCAATTATGTGGGCAAAACCATGCGTACCTTTAAGGAATGCATGGGTATGCATAGATCGGCAATAAGAGCAGCCATCTATGGTAAAACATCTGACCAGCCCATTGAAAAACACTTTTTTGAAGCCAGGCATAATATGTCAAATTTCCACCATATGATCATAGATCACATCCCTGATGATGGCAGAGGTGGCGACAGACATCTGAAGCTTTTAAGGTGTGAAGTGAAATGGATTCATACCCTTGATACAGTCAAACCGAAAGGGTTAAATGACCATTTAAATTTCAACATTTTTCTTTAAATATGGTGATCTCTAGTTAGTTAAGACTAAGATACAGTAGACTTATCAGTTCTTATACAGATTTAGGGCCATATTCTCTAAGCTTCACAAGTGATAAAATGGAGAGTGATAAACAGCCAGCCAATCAGCTTCTACCTGCCATGTCACAGACTGTGTTTGAAAAATGTCAGACAGGAGCTGATTGGCTGGCTGTTTATCACTCTCCACTTTATCACTTTTGAAGCTTAGAGAATCTGGTCCACAATGTGGCTAATTTTGTTTTTATGTTTTCACTTTTTTGGTGTTTAATTAAGTCCCATGTTTTGTAACAGTGTTCTGCTGAAGTCTGTGATCCAGCCTGACGTCACCCAGACAACCGGGAGGAACAGGTGTAACAGGTGGACCCGGAAGTATGGTGATTGGCAGAGGGCGGGAGCACTGTGTCTGCAGCAGGATCTGAAGGTATTTTATGGTTTCATGTATGTCAGTGTTTATGTTTGTTCTACAGCCTGAGGACAGGAAATAAATCCCCAAACTTTGCTGGTTAAGAGACGACTGTGAGTCTTATTCTAAACTGATGCTAAGTCCATTGGGTGCGGTATTATCGCCTGCTATAATTATTACATATTACCAGCACCACGGCAGCTGTCTATGAAGGAAGTGTGCCTGCTCATCGTCTCATATATATATATATATATATATATATATATATATATATATATATATATAGAAGACAGGGGCGGGCACTCCTCGCTTACAAGGTAACAGTGGCCAGGGTGCAACGCATGAAGAAATTTGTAGACAGCGGGAGGCTACGGCACTCTCACAGGCTTTGTTCAGAAAAGAAGCTCACACAGACAAGCAGGTGGCCGACGTTTCGGATTTAATTCCGTTTTCAGGGCAGGGACATTTAAACACATTACAAAACATACCTTTATGTGTTCACACCGGACCACCTCCATGACTCTCCTCCCACCGGCTGGCTCTGCTTCCGTTCGACTTCCTGAGTGGTCAGTCACATGACAGGACTCAGGGACGTCTCACATCCGGATTCCCACTCGGAGGTGACAGTTGTCTAGCAACACCGACGCTGAGGAGACATGAAGGCTGCCGGGGAGACACAAAAACAAAATTAGTGACAATCAAGTGCATGTGCATAAATAAACAGACTATACAAAAGATTGACAACATCGCTGGGGGCACCATAGGGGACAAGCAGACTTTTTTGGGGGGGATTAGATTACTAGGTAAATAGAGGGATAGGATTAAAGAAGCATGTTATAAGTCAGTTGTTCATTCAGACCCTTGGGTCTAACGGTATCCAAGCGGAATATCCACTTCGTTTCCAATTGTAGAAGTCTCCTTCCTCTATCACCACCTCTCAAATCTTCTGGAACCTGGTCTATGATGATATATCTGAGGCTTGCAAGGCTGTGTTTCTGAGTTGCGAAGTGTTTCGCTACTGGTTGCTCGTTTGGTTTATTGTTAAGAGCAGCGCGAATGGCAGTTCTATGTAGAGCAATTCTCTCTTTGAACGCGCGGATGGTTTTCCCTACATAGTAAAGGCCACAAGGGCACTTAATGATGTAGACCACGTGACTGCTGGTACATGTCAGAGGGTGGCGGATTTTATATTCAAAACCTGAATGAGGGTGATTGAATATTTTTGCTTGAATCATGGAGCTGCAGGTGGTGCACCCCGTGCAGCGATAGCATCAATCCAGCTGATCCTATTATCAAGACCACTGCCAATTCACTTTGGCCTACAGTCCAACATGACAAGCATCTTAAGCAATTGAAAGATACCAGATTGATGTCTTGTTACACTCGTGGTAAGAACATACGAGACTGGGTTGTACGTACCGATATATCGAAGACAGAAACAATTGAATATACACTTTAGCGCTGTCCCCTGAACATCAAGCAAATATCTACTTGTTAATAAGACAAATGAGATTGATTGTTGTCCTCTTTTATCTTTAAGACAAATTGGGGTCTCCTACTGACCTCCGTGGGGGTCCCTATATACACATAAAGGTATCTTTATGCGAGTTCAGAGATAGTCTCCCTTCCACTTCTTCTGCAACTTCCTGCCTGTTCCACGCTCAGAATGAATTATACTGACCTGATGAAAAGGCCCTATTTGCACATAAAGGTATCTTTGAAGTGGAATCCTATTCTTCCAAAATATCACTCGGCACTTTGTGTCCAATCACCAAACCACCACATCAAACGCCTGATGAACAGACACTCACCTCAATATGAGGCCCTATGTGCACATAGCGATTTCTTTGTTTTTCCTCCAGGTAAGTACAGTCTCCACAAACAGCATACTCCGTACAAAAATATTTATTCCACAGGTGTATACATAAAACCAAACGATAAAAAATTGTATTAAAAGACAATGTCACACTCTAAATGTGTGAGACCAAAACTCTCCTTTCCTGCATCCGGAACAGGTTAAGATGAATTCTGCCAGATGAAAAATAGCAATAGGTCTCACCATTAAGTGTGCCTCCTTCCTCTCACCAACGCGTTTCGGGCTATGGCTTCAGCCCTTTTTCAAGGTGTGAGGTGTATATGATCTGGGGTGGTTTTTATACCTATCCCACAGTTCACCTTAAAACATAATCCATAAAACCTGGGCCGGAGCGGAAAATACCCATCTCCCTTAAACCCACCTAAATACCTAACTAATACAGCAATGCTACCTGGCTACACTGCTAATGTAAAAATACACATATACATGTAGAAATAATCACAGCAACCATGGATGCGGTATGAATCATTTACACTCCTTTTCCGGAGTGATGTCCATATTTTTGTTTCTTCCGTCACACACCTGTAGCGGTTATCCACATAGCGCAACGTCACTTCCGGCGCATCGGACACGATGTCCGGTGTCTAGAACGGAGCACAAAACGCCTGTAATGTGGTTCCCGTCTGTGTAGCAGATGTCCGCTTCCAACTTCCTTTGCTGAGGACCTTCAACTTCCTCTATTTGAGACGCATATACTTGCTGTTCATTCTATAGGAAATCGCGATCGCCATCTTGGGTGATATATTCTTATAGGGATAGATGTTATTGCTGTGTGTCCATCATTTATGCATCCATATTGTGGCCATACACGTAAACAGCTCCATTGATGTTATATCGGGGACAAACACACATAGAAGAAAATATATTAGTATGGTTCACATCACAAAAAGCATTTCACTTCAAATGCTACATTAAGTCCATTTGGCTCAATTGTTTTATGTGAATAAATTTTCTTCATTTCAGTACATGCAAGACGTTTTTCCCTGTCATTAATCCTCCAGTTTTCCTTAATAACAGTTATTCCACAAAATGACAATAGATGCTTAGTGTCACTATCGTGTATATTTTTAAAATGCATAGAAACATTATGAGTCTCTGTGCCTTTTTTTATATTTCTCACATGCTCAGCCATGCGAGTTTTAAGCATTCTTATGGTTTTCCCAATGTACTGCTTATGGCACGAGCACTCTATAATGTATACACAAAACTTAGTGCTGCATGTGATAAAATCTTCGATAGTGTGCCACTCATTAGTTTGCACCGATTTATATTGATTTATCACCCTGTTATCACTTTTGCATGTTCTACACATGGAACAAGTGCCACACCGGTAAAACCCTTTTGATTTTATTGGGTTAGGGGGAGATGGTGTATTGATGGCACTAGTGACTATGAGGTTCTTTAAATTATTTGCCCTCCTATAGATGAACTGGGGATTCTCATCGATAAATGGTTCCAAAATGGGATCACTCTTTAAGAGGCCCCAGTGCTTTCTGATGATTTTTTCAATCTGTTTTGATTGACTAGTGAACTGGGTGATGAAGTTGACACCCCTCTTACTGTTCTTTTCCTTAACTGGGGGGGCATCCGATGTCAAACCAACCACACTTTGCACTAATTTGCGGCCTCTTTCCCTTGCCCTTGTGATATCTCTTTCATGGTACCCTTTATTAATAAATTGCTTCTCCATTTTCTCTGCATGAACTTCATATATTGCTAGTTCTGTACAGTTCCTACCTATTCTTTGGAACTGACCATTAGGTATACTGCGCAACCAATTAACGTGATGGTTGCTGCTGTAATTAATAAAGGAGTTGCAATCTGTACTTTTCTCGTAATTTCGGGTCTTCACCATACCTTCCTCCACATAAATGTAGAGGTCCAAGAAGTTGACATAGGTTTTACTCCTATCAAAGGTCAATTTTATATTGATATCATTACCATTGAGGCCATCACAAAAATTGTCTAAAGAAACATCATCCCCATTCCAAATAAACAAAATATCATCAAAGTACCGCTTCCAGGACACTAGGCTGGCGCCGAGCTGCAAGTTGTTATAAATGCACTCCTCCTCCCACTTTGCCATAAATAAATTGGCATAGATCGGCGCCAGCCTAGTGCCCATCGCGGTACCTGTAAGCTGCAAATAAAAATCCCCGTTGAACCAAAAATAGTTGTTGTTCAAAATCAGGGAGATCCCCTCCAATATAAAGTTCTTTTCCTCTATTCGGGTACCCTCCTTGTCCAAAAAATGCTTGACAGCTCTTAGGCCCACCGTATGGTCGATTATAGTGTACAGTGAGGTCACATCCGACGTCACCAAAGTGTATCCTGTTTCCCACCGTACACTACTTAACACATCCAAGGTGGCCGGGGTGTCTTTCAAATAGGAGGCATTTTTCTGGACTAAGGGTTGCAATAATGTGTCTAAATAATGAGACAAATTTGAAAGTACTGAATTCGTTCCGGCAACAATAGGCCATCCGGGGGGATCCACCATACTCTTATGTATCTTAGGCAGAATATACACCACAGGAATAGATGGTGTCTCAATAATAATGTACTCTTTAGTTTTTTCTTCGAGTACTCCTTTTAGTGTATATAAATTTAAAAAGACCTCCAGTTTTTTAGCAATTGTCCCTGTTGGGTTACCCCTTAACTTTTTATAAGTCTTATTGTCCAACAGCTGCCTATATATTTCTTTATTATAATCTTCTGTATTTAAAATAACAATACTGCCCCTTTTGTCAGCTGGCTTAACTATTATGTTGTCATTATCTTTGAGGGTTTTAATCGCACTCCTTTCTCCTTTTGTTAGGTTTAAGTTTTTTGGAGGTTTTATCTGCATCTTATCAAGGTCATCTCTAACTAATTTTTCAAAAGTTTCCA
Source organism: Crinia signifera (assembly GCF_055691185.1). Taxonomy (NCBI): domain Eukaryota; kingdom Metazoa; phylum Chordata; class Amphibia; order Anura; family Myobatrachidae; genus Crinia; species Crinia signifera. The sequence goes on along the minus strand of NC_139218.1, from coordinate 144,049,535 downwards.
CAAGACACCCCTTCTTATGGGCCGGGTAAAAAGTGGACTTTTTCTTAAAGATGGAAACAGCTTCAGTGGGAATTTCCTCACTGATGTTTGCAGTCTCACCTCCTAATTTCTTTTCATCAAAAAAACGTTTGAGCGATAATTTCCTCACGAATTTTTGGAGGTCAACATATACCTCAAATTTGTCAATCTTGTTAGATGGAGCGAACTTTAAGCCTTTTTCAAGCAGAGAGCTCTCATCTTTTGTAAGTTGATAGCTACTTAAATTTACAATTTTAGTTTTGTGGTCCTCGATAGGAATAGGGTCAATTTCTCTATTATCACCTGCCTCCTCTATATTGGTTACAGTGGGACCTTTCTTTTTACGTTTTATCCTCTTAGACCCCTTACCTCTTTTTCCCCTCTTTCGCTTTAATTTAGGACCATCTATCTGTACCTGGGAGTCGTGGGTCTCTGATCTAAAAAATGGTGGTCATTGGTTCTATTTTCATCAGAACGATTGGAGGATTCCCAAGATGGTTTATTTTCCCTCCAATTGTGATTTTGGCTATAATTTCTTCTCCTCCATCTTTTTTCTTTGGGTCTTTCCCACCTTTTTTCTTCCCATCTATTTTCCTCCCAGCTCTCTTGGTTTCCCTCCTCCCTATTTTTGGGGGGCAAATTCCAATTTCGGTTAGGTCGTGGGGTATTATTATATTCATTTAGGGGTTTTCTTCTTAATCTATATTTGTATGTATTATTTGGGATTTTTCTTTGGGGCGATTCATTCTCCTCCACATGCTTTGTTATGTCCACTTTAGATAAACGTTTTTCTTTATTAGTGATACAATGCTGATTACCCTTTTTATAGTCGTCTTTATCTCTCCAGAACTTTTTCTTTTTCTTAGCCATTAGATCCCTTTCATTCCTTTCTATTTTGGTAGTTACGCTTTCTTCTAAATCTTTATATTCTTTAGACTTGGAATAGGGTTCTATTAGTGATTTATATATATCTCTCCCTCTAATTTCTTTAATTCCTCCTTTTTTTGATCAATGATGAGCTGCATTAATTTTATTGAGCAGTCATCCAGAATTTTAAACCAGGAATCCATAAATTCCTTGGACTCATTTCCAAATGAAGGAATTTTCTCAAGCCTCAACCCTCGTGGGACAATTTTTTCAGCACAGTAGGTTTCCAATGTAGTTAATTCCCACCATACCTTCCCTTCTCGTATTAATGCTTTCTCTAGTTTGAGCATAGCCGTTTCTAAATCCTCATCTGTAGTACATACGATGTCATCATTACTCTCTCTCTGGAAGGTCTCTTTCGCATGTATATTGCGACGACCTCTATGGGCAAATATTTTATTTTTATTTCTGTTTCAAGTTTTATTTTCGGTCGCAAATCGTTCCCCTGTCTGTTAGTGATAGAAAATCCGCAACAAAAAAGAGTTTCGACAGGTGAATGATTGCGCCCGGGACTGCTGCTATGTGTAGATTCAGTGGGTCACTACTCTCCCACCAACAAGATACAATACAGAAACAATTGAATATACACTTTAGCGCTGTCCCCTGAACATCAAGCAAATATCTACTTGTTAATAAGACAAATGAGATTGATTGTTGTCCTCTTTTATCTTTAAGACAAATTGGGGTCTCCTACTGACCTCCGTGGGGGTCCCTATATACACATAAAGGTATCTTTATGCGAGTTCAGAGATAGTCTCCCTTCCACTTCTTCTGCAACTTCCTGCCTGTTCCACGCTCAGCATGAATTATACTGACCTGATGAAAAGGCCCTATTTGCACATAAAGGTATCTTTGAAGTGGAATCCTATTCTTCCAAAATATCACTCGGCACTTTGTGTCCAATCACCAAACCACCACATCAAACGCCTGATGAACAGACACTCACCTCAATATGAGGCCCTATGTGCACATAGCGATTTCTTTGTTTTTCCTCCAGGTAAGTACAGTCTCCACAAACAGCATACTCCGTACAAAAATATTTATTCCACAGGTGTATACATAAAACCAAACGATAAAAAATTGTATTAAAAGACAATGTCACACTCTAAATGTGTGAGACCAAAACTCTCCTTTCCTGCATCCGGAACAGGTTAAGATGAATTCTGCCAGATGAAAAATAGCAATAGGTCTCACCATTAAGTGTGCCTCCTTCCTCTCACCAACACGTTTCGGGCTATGGCTTCAGCCCTTTTTCAAGGTGTGAGGTGTATATGATCTGGGGTGGTTTTTATACCTATCCCACAGTTCACCTTAAAACATAATCCATAAAACCTGGGCCGGAGCGGAAAATACCCATCTCCCTTAAACCCACCTAAATACCTAACTAATACAGCAATGCTACCTGGCTACACTGCTAATGTAAAAATACACATATACATGTAGAAATAATCACAGCAACCATGGATGCGGTATGAATCATTTACACTCCTTTTCCGGAGTGATGTCCATATTTTTGTTTCTTCCGTCACACACCTGTAGCGGTTATCCACATAGCGCAACGTCACTTCCGGCGCATCGGACACGATGTCCGGTGTCTAGAACGGAGCACAAAACGCCTGTAATGTGGTTCCCGTCTGTGTAGCAGATGTCCGCTTCCAACTTCCTTTGCTGAGGACCTTCAACTTCCTCTATTTGAGACGCATATACTTGCTGTTCATTCTATAGGAAATCGCGATCGCCATCTTGGGTGATACATTGGAAACCTACTGTGCTGAAAAAATTGTCCCACGAGGGTTGAGGCTTGAGAAAATTCCTTCATTTGGAAATGAGTCCAAGGAATTTATGGATTCCTGGTTTAAAATTCTGGATGACTGCTCAATAAAATTAATGCAGCTCATCATTGATCAAAAAAAGGAGGAATTAAAGAAATTAGAGGGAGAGATATATATAAATCACTAATAGAACCCTATTCCAAGTCTAAAGAATATAAAGATTTAGAAGAAAGCGTAACTACCAAAATAGAAAGGAATGAAAGGGATCTAATGGCTAAGAAAAAGAAAAAGTTCTGGAGAGATAAAGACGACTATAAAAAGGGTAATCAGCATTGTATCACTAATAAAGAAAAACGTTTATCTAAAGTGGACATAACAAAGCATGTGGAGGAGAATGAATCGCCCCAAAGAAAAATCCCAAATAATACATACAAATATAGATTAAGAAGAAAACCCCTAAATGAATATAATAATACCCCACGACCTAACCGAAATTGGAATTTGCCCCCCAAAAATAGGGAGGAGGGAAACCAAGAGAGCTGGGAGGAAAATAGATGGGAAGAAAAAAGGTGGGAAAGACCCAAAGAAAAAAGATGGAGGAGAAGAAATTATAGCCAAAATCACAATTGGAGGGAAAATAAACCATCTTGGGAATCCTCCAATCGTTCTGATGAAAATAGAACCAATGACCACCATTTTTTAGATCAGAGACCCACGACTCCCAGGTACAGATAGATGGTCCTAAATTAAAGCGAAAGAGGGGAAAAAGAGGTAAGGGGTCTAAGAGGATAAAACGTAAAAAGAAAGGTCCCACTGTAACCAATATAGAGGAGGCAGGTGATAATAGAGAAATTGACCCTATTCCTATCGAGGACCACAAAACTAAAATTGTAAATTTAAGTAGCTATCAACTTACAAAAGATGAGAGCTCTCTGCTTGAAAAAGGCTTAAAGTTCGCTCCATCTAACAAGATTGACAAATTTGAGGTATATGTTGACCTCCAAAAATTCGTGAGGAAATTATCGCTCAAACGTTTTTTTGATGAAAAGAAATTAGGAGGTGAGACTGCAAACATCAGTGAGGAAATTCCCACTGAAGCTGTTTCCATCTTTAAGAAAAAGTCCACTTTTTACCCGGCCCATAAGAAGGGGTGTCTTGTGGAAACTTTTGAAAAATTAGTTAGAGATGACCTTGATAAGATGCAGATAAAACCTCCAAAAAACTTAAACCTAACAAAAGGAGAAAGGAGTGCGATTAAAACCCTCAAAGATAATGACAACATAATAGTTAAGCCAGCTGACAAAGGGGGCAGTATTGTTATTTTAAATACAGAAGATTATAATAAAGAAATATATAGGCAGCTGTTGGACAATAAGACTTATAAAAAGTTAAGGGGTAACCCAACAGGGACAATTGCTAAAAAACTGGAGGTCTTTTTAAATTTATATACACTAAAAGGAGTACTCGAAGAAAAAACTAAAGAGTACATTATTATTGAGACACCATCTATTCCTGTGGTGTATATTCTGCCTAAGATACATAAGAGTATGGTGGATCCCCCCGGACGGCCTATTGTTGCCGGAACAAATTCAGTACTTTCAAATTTGTCTCATTATTTAGACACATTATTGCAACCCTTAGTCCAGAAAAATGCCTCCTATTTGAAAGACACCCCGGCCACCTTGGATGTGTTAAGTAGTGTACGGTGGGAAACAGGATACACTTTGGTGACGTCGGATGTGACCTCACTGTACACTATAATCGACCATACGGTGGGCCTAAGAGCTGTCGAGCATTTTTTGGACAAGGAGGGTACCCCAATAGAGGAAAAGAACTTTATATTGGAGGGGATCTCCCTGATTTTGAACAACAACTATTTTTGGTTCAACGGGGATTTTTATTTGCAGCTTACAGGTACCGCGATGGGCACTAGGCTGGCGCCGATCTATGCCAATTTATTTATGGCAAAGTGGGAGGAGGAGTGCATTTATAACAACTTGCAGCTCGGCGCCAGCCTAGTGTCCTGGAAGCGGTACTTTGATGATATTTTGTTTATTTGGAATGGGGATGATGTTTCTTTAGACAATTTTTGTGATGGCCTCAATGGTAATGATATCAATATAAAATTGACCTTTGATAGGAGTAAAACCTATGTCAACTTCTTGGACCTCTACATTTATGTGGAGGAAGGTATGGTGAAGACCCGAAATTACGAGAAAAGTACAGATTGCAACTCCTTTATTAATTACAGCAGCAACCATTACGTTAATTGGTTGCGCAGTATACCTAATGGTCAGTTCCAAAGAATAGGTAGGAACTGTACAGAACTAGCAATATATGAAGTTCATGCAGAGAAAATGGAGAAGCAATTTATTAATAAAGGGTACCATGAAAGAGATATCACAAGGGCAAGGGAAAGAGGCCGCAAATCAGTGCAAAGTGTGGTTGGTTTGACATCGGATGCCCCCCCAGTTAAGGAAAAGAACAGTAAGAGGGGTGTCAACTTCATCACCCAGTTCACTAGTCAATCAAAACAGATTGAAAAAATCATCAGAAAGCACTGGGGCCTCTTAAAGAGTGATCCCATTTTGGAACCATTTATCGATGAGAATCCCCAGTTCATCTATAGGAGGGCAAATAATTTAAAGAACCTCATAGTCACTAGTGCCATCAATACACCATCTCCCCCTAACCCAATAAAATCAAAAGGGTTTTACCGGTGTGGCACTTGTTCCATGTGTAGAACATGCAAAAGTGATAACAGGGTGATAAATCAATATAAATCGGTGCAAACTAATGAGTGGCACACTATCGAAGATTTTATCACATGCAGCACTAAGTTTTGTGTATACATTATAGAGTGCTCGTGCCATAAGCAGTACATTGGGAAAACCATAAGAATGCTTAAAACTCGCATGGCTGAGCATGTGAGAAATATAAAAAAAGGCACAGAGACTCATAATGTTTCTATGCATTTTAAAAATATACACGATAGTGACACTAAGTATCTATTGTCATTTTGTGGAATAACTGTTATTAAGGAAAACTGGAGGATTAATGACAGGGAAAAACGTCTTGCATGTACTGAAATGAAGAAAATTTATTCACATAAAACAATTGAGCCAAATGGACTTAATGTAGCATTTGAAGTGAAATGCTTTTTGTGATGTGAACCATACTAATATATTTTCTTCTATGTGTGTTTGTCCCCGATATAACATCAATGGAGCTGTTTACGTGTATGGCCACAATATGGATGCATAAATGATGGACACACAGCAATAACATCTATCCCTATAAGACTATATCACCCAAGATGGCGATCGCGATTTCCTATAGAATGAACAGCAAGTATATGCGTCTCAAATAGAGGAAGTTGAAGGTCCTCAGCAAAGGAAGTTGGAAGCGGACATCTGCTACACAGACGGGAACCACATTACAGGCGTTTTGTGCTCCGTTCTAGACACCGGACATCGTGTCCGATGCGCCGGAAGTGACGTTGCGCTATGTGGATAACCGCTACAGGTGTGTGACGGAAGAAACAAAAATATGGACATCACTCCGGAAAAGGAGTGTAAATGATTCATACCGCATCCATGGTTGCTGTGATTATTTCTACATGTATATGTGTATTTTTACATTAGCAGTGTAGCCAGGTAGCATTGCTGTATTAGTTAGGTATTTAGGTGGGTTTAAGGGAGATGGGTATTTTCCGCTCCGGCCCAGGTTTTATGGATTATGTTTTAAGGTGAACTGTGGGATAGGTATAAAAACCACCCCAGATCATATACACCTCACACCTTGAAAAAGGGCTGAAGCCATAGCCCGAAACGCGTTGGTGAGAGGAAGGAGGCACACTTAATGGTGAGACCTATTGCTATTTTTCATCTGGCAGAATTCATCTTAACCTGTTCCGGATGCAGGAAAGGAGAGTTTTGGTCTCACACATTTAGAGTGTGACATTGTCTTTTAATACAATTTTTTATCGTTTGGTTTTATGTATACACCTGTGGAATAAATATTTTTGTACGGCGTATGCTGTTTGTGGCGACTGTACTTACCTGGAGGAAAAACAAAGAAATCGCTATGTGCACATAGGGCCTCATATTGAGGTGAGTGTCTGTTCATCAGGCGTTTGATGTGGTGGTTTGGTGATTGGACACAAAGTGCCGAGTGATATTTTGGAAGAATAGGATTCCACTTCAAAGATACCTTTATGTGCAAATAGGGCCTTTTCATCAGGTCAGTATAATTCATGCTGAGCGTGGAACAGGCAGGAAGTTGCAGAAGAAGTGGAAGGGAGACTATCTCTGAACTCGCATAAAGATACCTTTATGTGTATATAGGGACCCCCACGGAGGTCAGTAGGAGACCCCAATTTGTCTTAAAGATAAAAGAGGACAACAATCAATCTCATTTGTCTTATTAACAAGTAGATATTTGCTTGATGTTCAGGGGACAGCGCTAAAGTGTATATTCAATTGTTTCTGTATTGTATCTTGTTGGTGGGAGAGTAGTGACCCACTGAATCTACACATAGCAGCAGTCCCGGGCGCAATCATTCACCTGTCGAAACTCTTTTTTGTTGCGATATATCGAAGAGATTACCACCAGGCACCATGAGCAGACCTGGAGGATGCTATCGCTGCACGGGGTGCACCACCTGCAGCTCCATGATTCAAGCAAAAATATTCAATCACCCTCATTCAGGTTTTGAATGTAAAATCCGCCACCCTCTGACATGTACCAGCAGTCACGTGGTCTACATCATTAAGTGCCCTTGTGGCCTTTACTATGTAGGGAAAACCATCCACGCGTTCAAAGAGAGAATTGCTCTACATAGAACTGCCATTCGCGCTGCTCTTAACAATAAACCAAACGAGCAACCAGTAGCGAAACACTTCGCAACTCAAAAACACAGCCTTGCAAGCCTCAGATACTGTATATCATCATAGACCAGGTTCCGGAAGATTTGAGAGGTGGTGATAGAGGAAGGAGACTTCTACAATTGGAAACGAAGTGGATATTCCGCTTGGATACCGTTAGACCCAAGGGTCTGAATGAACAACTGACTTATAACATGTTTCTTTAATCCTATCCCTCTATTTACCTAGTAATCTAATCCCCCCCAAAAAAGTCTGCTTGTCCCCTATGGTGCCCCCAGCGATGTTGTCAATCTTTTGTATAGTCTGTTTATTTATGCACATGCACTTGATTGTCACTAATTTTGTTTTTGTGTTTCCCCGGCAGCCTTCATGTCTCCTCAGCGTTGGTGTTGCTAGGCAACTGTCACCTCCGAGTGGGAATCCGGATGTGAGACGTCCCTGAGTCCTGTCATGTGACTGACCACTCAGGAAGTCGAACGGAAGCAGAGCCAGCCGGTGGGAGGAGAGTCATGGAGGTGGTCCGGTGTGAACACATAAAGGTATGTTTTGTAATGTGTTTAAATGTCCCTGCCTTGAAAACGGAATTAAATCCGAAACGTCGGCCACCTGCTTGTCTGTGTGAGCTTCTTTTCTGAACAAAGCCCGTGAGAGTGCCGCAGCCTCCCGCTGTCTATATATATATATATATATATATATATATATATAGTCCTCCAGTGAAAAGGCACTCCAATATAATTTTAAAAGATCTTTAGTTATAAGTGGATATCACCGAATACATGCATTTTCGGGGTCCGCGCCCCTTCCTCAAGGTACAATCCACAACTGGAAACAACAGGGTAACACCAGCCTCTTCCCCACCACCCCCAATAACTACCTGTGTCTCCATGATCCTCCACACGTCGTCCAGCGCCCGGACCTCCTTCACTGGAAGTCAGATCCCCGAACTTCCGGTTATTGCGGGGGCAGGGCATCTGTGCGCACTCCCTGTGCGTTCCAGATGCGTTCCACCTGTACTTCCACATCACCGCCGGACAGGCTCTATTATCAATAGGTGGGAGCCGGGTCACTGACAGGCATCTGTGGGAGATAGGAGGACAGGCATCATAATAAAGTGCAAATAACAATACAATTCATATACATACAAGGAAACATGACATACAGTACAACATTTACAGGACATATATACATTACTGGAACAAGCAAAAAATCATGAAAAACTGGAACAGCTGAGGCAATAATTAGACCAAGCTGTTCCTAATAAATCTTTTCATTAAGTCCCATAGGGTTAATTGTATTTAATCTTAGATTCCACTGGGACTATCTAATTAGCATGGTTCTACCCATGTCACCCCCTCTCAAATTTAACGGAACATGATCTATCATGTAATATCGCAGGGATTCCAAAGTGTGGCCAGCCGATTTAAAATGCCTGGAGACCGGTTGATCTATATCTTTCCCTTTAAATGTAGGGGTAATGGCCGATCTATGGGATGCCATACGTTCCTTGAACTTCCTCGTGGTCTGCCCTATATAGATATAGATCAGCCGGTCTCCAGGCATTTTAAATTAGACAATCCCAGTGGATTCTAAGATTAAATACATTTTGCACTGTTTGAATAGGTTGCCTAGCAATGCACTGAGCGATTGAACGCTGCAGAGACTGCACGTCACAGATGTGTAAAGTCATGAGGACTCGACGCAAGGTGCGCAGCGGGCACTGGTTCTTGCAGCTGGGTCTGTCATTTTTTTATGCCTATCAAGCCCTGCAAGTGCCGCCAACATCCCCGTGCTAAGTATATATATATATATATATATATATATATATATATATGTACAGTTGCAGTAGCGCACGCAGGGGGGGTTTCTGGGTACCCAGAAACCCCCCCAGGAGTCTAAGGGCCCTAGGCTGAAAGCTGAGGGTCCCCTCTTTCCATGGGTACAAGAATTTTAAAAATCGGCCCTTGGGAACCGGAGATATCTGACTTCGAAGCAGTGGTCCCCATCCAAGCCTGTTAATTGCTATTCCAAGTCAGATATTTCAGGTTCTGTCTGATTCAGAGTTTTTCTGAGGGTATATTACAAAAGCTGGGACTCTCCCCCTATGAAGGATACTAGCAGCTTGTTTCTACTGTTCCCAGAGCCAGAGATATCAGCCTTCCAGCAGCTGGTTACTGCTCCAGCTCCACACACCTGGTATGTAGTATTATATACTCGTTGGCAGATTGCTCTGCCTCCTGAACTCTGATCCCCTAGTCCAGTGGTGGGGAACCTCAGGCCCGGGGGCCGTATGCGGCCCCCATAGCTGGTCTGAGTGGCCCTCCTACCCACCCGGCAGCTCTGCCATGAGTCAAGTACAGGGGACTTCTTGCGAGAGGTTGGTAGTTCTTGCGAGATTCCTCTTAATTAACAGCAACCAAAGACTATCAGTCCTATTCAGCGGCAGCTGCCAGAGCGTGGGACGGCTGCAACAGGACAATTTGTAATATTCATTTTTATATATGGCCCCCGAAGGATTTCTCCACCATAAAAATTGGCCCTTGGCACAAAAAGGTTCCCCACCCCTGCCCTAGTCCCTATTACCATTTGGTAGGTGGGATTCTGTAGTTTTTAAATCCATTAAAATCTAATAAATGTATTTCTGGGAACTGGAGATATCTGCAGTCAAGCAAGCTGTCCTCCCACCAGAAAATTATGAATAATAAGCCCACTTCACTATACACCCCTCCTCTGCATATTAAACGTCCTCTACCACCCTGGAAGTTATGTATCAGGGCCCCTTCATTCAGCCCAATGCCCCCTTCTCCGACCCCATCTCCCACCATCTGTGCAGTAAAGGGGTAATTAATGGAAATTACTGATCCAGGCGCTACATGCTGAGCAGTTGATATAATACCCCCTACCACCCGGGGGACATCAAAGCTTCCCCCACCCCTACCGCTGGAGGATCAGTAGTGGCCCCAATACATTGCTATGCCCAGGGGTCTACACTGCTGTTGACGCCCCTGTGTATATATATATATATATATATACAAGGGTAGAAGTTGCGGCACTCTCGGACTTAAATCAATAAACACACTTACTCAGTGTTTAGTCCAACGTTTCGGTCTTTATTTTATCAGACCTTCATCAGGAATGATGAAGGTCTGATAAAATAAAGACCGAAACGTTGGACTAAACACTGAGTAAGTGTGTTTATTGATTTAAGTCCGAGAGTGCCGCAACTTCTACCCTTGTATCATACCCCGCATGAAGGCACCCGGCATTTGAATTTCATCGTTCCAGGAGTGCCGGTCTACACAGAACTATATATATATATATATATATATCTATAATACTTTAACTGACCCGGCATATACTGGGTCACCTAAGTGTCCATCTCTGTGCTTTGCTCCGCCCCTCTGGAAACCCCCTTCTGAAAATCCTGCGTTTGCCACTGAGTTGAGAAACCGCACACCTTCAGGTGAATGGTAGGGTGCCAGATCACATAAATAATTGCATATGTGGGGTGTCTCCTTTAACAGAGAGTGGTCTGCACACCAGTTTGAAGAAAAAAAGCATCTTTTATGTTTATGAAAAAGATAAAGCACATGGCATTACATTGGAATCAAAACAGGTAAAAAAGGTGCAGGTTACTTATCCAAAACCCATCACAACGATATGACGTCACAGGGGGACCTGCCACCAGCTCAAAGCATGTGTACCCGACAGCCTGTTTCGGTGGTGCAACCACCTTCCTCAAGGGTATAAGCATAACTGAATTGCTAGCCATATATAAAGGCCTAGATGGCGCCAAAATCGGCCAAACAACACTTACCTGTCAAATCACCTCACCCGGCCTACCTGTGCATTGGAACGCACGTGAACCGCGCTTCCGGTTCCGGGACAGACTAGTTAAACTATAGCGAATGTCAAAAGAACTGAACATACGTGCCTCAAAAACCTGTATAATATCGCCCGCTGATCTTGCCATATAGGTCCAACACCGCTCACCCCCTCCGGCATGAGCGGCGTGTCCAAAGGCTTGACCGCTGGCGTGTAAATGCCTTACTGCCGCTGGAGCGCATCCCGACAGGCCGTGGAACGCACGGCCATGACACAAGCGTCAGCTAAGGCAGGGCAACCAAAACAGGATATAGAGGTACATCAAAAATAGAACTTGACACATGACATACTGCCGCTGGAGCGCCCACCGTCAGACCGTGGAATGCACGGCCATGATATAGGCGTCAGCCCTGACAGTTTTAAGGAAGTAACAGAATGCTACTAAATAGCAAATGCGTGCGGTAAGACGGATCACAAATAAATTAGTCCCAAGGTAGAGGGCAGACATATGGTGAGTGATGGGTTGTCTGTTACCGATAATGGCCCACATCGTTGGCCAAAAAATGGGAATGCTTTCACCTCATGATCATCAAACATCAAGATTCTAAATAATGCCATAAATCAATCAATATATAAATACAATTGTATAAACCACACACCAAGATGTGATTAAATATGCACCAAACTGTACAATAAATGTGAAAAGAAAAAAAGAAAAAGAAATATACTAAGGGTACGCCATTAATATGGTATATGCTATGTCAGTCTAGCACAAGAAAGGTTCTGCTAGCCAGTAAAGACACCCAGTATATAGGTTAAAATCGTCACCAATATAATGAATACCTATAAAGTATATATACACAAGTAGTCCCACTAAAGAAAAACATTCAAGTTAATTTCTTCATTCAGGCCCTCCGGGGCTAAGGAATTCAGATTATAAATTAATTCACACTCCTTCTGTAAAAGAGTGAGGTGACGATCACCTCCTCTCTTGGGGGCCCTGATTTGAAAAAGGGGCATAAACTTGAAGTCCTTCATTGTGTGGCCAACTTCAAAAAAGTGTCTGGCCACTGGTGGGGTAGTGTAGTCACGAACAGTCATCGCCTTCTTGATGGAGGAGCGATGCATTCCTATTCGCTCCTTAAGCATTCGGATCGTCTTTCCGACGTACAGGTATTTGCAAGGGCATATAATAACGTATATAACAAACTTACTATCACAGTTCATCCGCTGTTTTAGTTTGAACTCGATGCCTGTCTTAGGATTGCAAAAAGAATCACCCGTTAACATATACTGGCAATTGATGCAGCCACTGCATCTGAATGCACCGCTCTTGCATCCCAGCCATGCACCTTTCTTTGGGGTCGGGCTGATAATGGGCCTACCCGGGGGCCTTTGTAGGGTTTTATGAATCTTGGGCAGTATATAGATCAATGGGGTGACTGGATACAATTGAGTTGGTAATGCTACAAGCTGCTACGTTTTGACCCCACATCTACCTACTCTAAGGAATTGGACAGTATATTATCAATGGGTGTGACCAATGGCTGGATAGATGAAGACACTTGTGAGTTTTTAACTCAATTGTATCCAGTCACCCCATTGATCTATATACTGCCCAAGATTCATAAAACCCTGCAAAGGCCCCCGGGTAGGCCCATTATATCTTCTCGTAACTCATTATGCCAGAACCTATCGCAATATGTGGACTTTTATCTACAAGCGGTGGTTCTGGAGATTGACCTTATCCTACGGGATACCTCTGATTTTCTTTGTCGGATTGATAAAATCGACTCCGTACCTGTTGATTGTTTGTTGGTTACATGCGATATTACCAGCCTGTATACCAAAATAGGCCATATTGCAGGTATTGAAGCCATCAAACGCATAGTCACCCATAGTCCAGCATACCAGGGTCCTCCAATTGAATATTTTTTGTTATTAATTGACTTCATCTTACACAAGAATTATTTTTTGTTCGATAACTCATTTTTTTTTGCAGTTACAGGGCACGGCCATGGGCTCGAATATGGCCCCGGCCTATGCCAACCTGTACATGTACGATTACGAGACATCTCACATTTTGAACAATAATTCATATTTTTCTTTTATCACCTCATATGTGAGGTTTATTGATGATATTTTTTTTATTTGGACCGGAGGCCCTGAGAAACTAGACTTATTTATGAAACACCTTAATGGACTGCCTGGCACCATCAGGTTTTCATACACAAGTAGTCCCACAAATGTTAGTTTTCTCGACGTGGACGTGAGTGTTAACTGTTGTAAATTGTCAACTGCTATTTATAAAAAACCGACTGACACTAACTCCATCTTACGGGCTGAGAGCTTTCACCCACCTGCATTGAAAAGAGGGTTACCCTACTCGCAGCTTCTCCGAGTTGTGAGGATAACCTCGAATCCCGATGAACTACCAAGAGCATTGAGGGTGATGGGTGATGATTTTATCTCCAGAGGCTATGACATTCTGGAAGTGGAAGAGGCCATCAATAAATGTCTCCTACTGGATAGAGGAACGTTGTTATCACAACCTAAGAGGGATAAAACCGTCAAGAGGATGATTTTCCCTACGACCTTCTCTATAGCATCAACCAAATTGAGGGAAGTGGTACTTAAGCACTGGCATATACTGGAATCTGACCCAGTAATGGGCACTTTTTGTAGTGAAATCCCGATGTTTGCCTACAAACGAAGCAGCAACTTTAAGGATCAGATTACATTTTCTGATATCAGCCCGACCCCAAAGAAAGGTGCATGGCTTGGATGCAAGAGCGGTGCATTCAGATGCAGTGGCTGCGTCAATTGCCAGTATATGTTAACGGGTGATTCTTTTTGCAATCCTAAGACAGGCATCGAGTTCAAACTAAAACAGCGGATGAACTGTGATAGTAAGTTTGTTATATACGTTATTATATGCCCTTGCAAATACCTGTACGTCGGAAAGACGATCCGGATGCTTAAGGAGCGAATAGGAATGCATCGCTCCTCCATCAAGAAGGCGATGACTGTTCGTGACCACACTACCCCACCAGTGGCCAGACACTTTTTTGAAGTTGGCCACACAATGAAGGACTTCAAGTTTATGCCCCTTTTTCAAATCAGGGCCCCCAAGAGAGGAGGTGATCGTCACCTCACTCTTTTACAGAAGGAGTGTGAATTCATTTATAATCTGAATTCCTTAGCCCCAGAGGGCCTGAATGAAGAAATTAACTTGAATGTTTTTCTTTAGTGGGACTACTTGTGTATATATACTTTATAGGTATTCATTATATTGGTGACGATTTTAACCTATATACTGGGTGTCTTTACTGGCTAGCAGAACCTTTCTTGTGCTAGACTGACATAGCACATACCATATTGATGGCGTACCCTTAATATATTTCTTTTTCTTTTTTCTTTTCACATTTATTGTACAGTTTGGTGCATATTTAATCACATCTTGGTGTGTGGTTTATACAATTGTATTTATATATTGATTGATTTATGGCATTATTTAGAATCTTGATGTTTGATGATCATGAGGTGAAAGCATTCCCATTTTTTGGCCAACGATGTGGGCCATTATCGGTAACAGACAACCCATCACTCACCATATGTCTGCCCTCTACCTTGGGACTAATTTATTTGTGATCCGTCTTACCGCACGCATTTGCTATTTAGTAGCATTCTGTTACTTCCTTAAAACTGTCAGGGCTGACGCCTATATCATGGCCGTGCGTTCCACGGTCTGACGGTGGGCGTTCCAGCGGCAGTATGTCATGTGTCAAGTTCTATTTTTGATGTACCTCTATATCCTGTTTTGGTTGCCCTGCCTTAGCTGACGCTTGTGTCATGGCCGTGCGTTCCACGGCCTGTCGGGATGCGCTCCAGCGGCAGTAAGGCATTTACACGCCAGCGGTCAAGCCTTTGGACACGCCGCTCATGCCGGAGGGGGTGAGCGGTGTTGGACCTATATGGCAAGATCAGCGGGCGATATTATACAGGTTTTTGAGGCACGTATGTTCAGTTCTTTTGACATTCGCTATAGTTTGACTAGTCTGTCCCGGAACCGGAAGCGCGGTTCACGTGCGTTCCAATGCACAGGTAGGCCAGGTGAGGTGATTTGACAGGTGAGTGTTGTTTGGCCGATTTTGGCGCCATCTAGGCCTTTATATATGGCTAGCAATTCAGTTATGCTCATACCCTTGAGGAAGGTGGTTGCACCACCAAAACAGGCTGTCGGGTACACATGCTTTGAGCTGGTGGCAGGTCCTCCTGTGACGTCATATCGTTGTGATGGGTTTTGAATAAGTAACCTGCACCTTTTTTTACCTGTTTTGATTCCAATGTAATGGCATGTGCTTTATCTTTTTCATAAACATAAAAGATGCTTTTTTTCTTCAAACTGGTGTGCAGACCACTCTTTGTTAAAGGAGACACCCCACATATATATATATATATATATATATATATATATATATATATATATATATATATATATACATACACACAAAACAATACCACTGTGCAAAACCTCTCTCCCAACGAGGAATATATGAAGTCCCCCGTTGTGTGCCGCTATACTCCAGGACTATACTCCAGTCCAATCGTGTACTTGTAAACAAAGGAAAAGGAGAAGCGCACAATGAGCAAGATAGAATACAGTTCCTTTACTTGTAATATCAGTTCACATACATGCCAAGCCAGAGTGAACCCAGAACGGATGGAAACACTTGAGGCACAGGAGATCTTCTCTCATCGTCTATTCAGCCTCTCACGCTGCACTCACAGGCACTTCCGGTGCCCGTCTCCGCTCGCTTCACTGGGGTGACGTCACTGCGTTTTTCGACGTCCCCCCAGCGTTTTGTACCAGGACTTCCTCAGGTGGTGTGTCTGGTCCAATCCCTAGCAGTCGTACGTATGCAAATTGGGTGCCCGTCTACTACATAAGTACCTAATATTTTTCTGCTTTTCTAGATGTCAATACTAAAGCAGCATATGCAGCAGGCCGGCTCTTTCAGATGACAGCACAGGGGAGCACTGCTGAACCCGGAAGTACAGTGCACGTCCCTGTGCACTGGAGTACTGCTACACCACCAACAATCACACATGGAAAATGGTAAGCTAGTGCACAGCGGCATGCCGCATAGCACACTTACCTGGGGGGGGGGACCAGAAATTTGTGCCTAGGGGCGGCCTGACCCATAAATCCACCCCTGGGGGCAACTGATGTTACTGTATTCTACACTCATGATATTGGAGGAGGTCGTTTCGAATCTCTCTATGTAGAGATTTTATTGGATAGACCTCCCCACAAGGCAACTTGTTGCTCTATAGAATATATTACTTTGGAGGGTAAGTCACTGCATATTAGCTGCCTGTTGATTTAATGCATTTTGACTGGCTGCATAGTTTACCCCAAGTGCAAAAAAACCTCCTTAAAATGGAATTTGGTCCGGGTCTTGCGGGCTTAATCTTGAGGGTGGTGTCGGCTGCTGAGTTGACATGGCTGGAGGGGGCGTAACAGCTGAGAGGTGGAGGGTGTATGTTTCCGCCTCATCCTCCTCAACAGTGGCTTGGGATTCACTGTGTAAAAGAGAAAAGAATCTTAGTTGCTGTTTTCTTCACATCACAATTTTGAACAAATTTTTTATTTAAGGAGTGTTAATCTTCTTAACACTAATGTGGATTTCACTAGCAAGCATTTTAGAAAGCAATTGTTCAAATGTAAACATTGTTTTATATGGGTTCTAAATAGAACCTTGTCTTTTATTATAAAAATAAAACTTCACATGCACTACAGACACTATTTTTAAATGAACCTTATCCAAAGTGTCAATACTTTTTATTTAGTGAACATGGAACATTTAAATTTTTGGGAGGCCGGGGTTTGATTCAGTATTACGAAGCAAACATTTTAAGCTATTCAATTACTATTATATGTTTGCAGACATTAGAAGTAAATCTGCCATTAGTAATGTCTACATTGCTTTATTAATTTTAATGTTGAGAAACCCAACAATGTTTGGTTTTGTTCTATACCAAACAATGTATAAAATTAGAGTACTTTTAATCATTTTGGCACACTAATTTGATAAATGTCAAATGTAATTATTTTTGATTATGAGTTTGACAAAAAAATATTGGTGACATTAAGGGTGACATTTCATAGGAGTCGATTTGTGATTTTTGTCGATTTCGCATTTTCCCCCCAAATCGCTTATTTAATAGGGTGCGCAAAAGCCTGTTTTTCGCATTTTTTGGGCGATAATTCGCACTTTCTAAAAGTGTGCAAACAATCGCATTTAATTCGCATCCAAATGTTTTCGCACAGAAAAGTATACAAATCGCTTATTTAATGGCATGCGCAAACGGAAATCGCACTTTAGATGTCTATAAAGCACACTTTTTTCAGACCAGGGTCTGATGTGCGAATTGGTCAGAGACATGCACAGATCATTGTGATCTGTGCATGTTTCTGGTGTTAAAATAGAGCAAAAAAAAAAAAACGTGAAAAAAAGGGCGTGGGGTCCCCCCTCCTGAGCATAACCAACCCTGGGCTCAAAGAGCCGATCCTGGTTTTATAAAATCACGGGGCAAAACAAATAGGGTTACGCTGGATTTTATAAAACCAGCACCAGGCTCAAGGGCCGGTCCTGGTTCCCAAAATATGTGTGACAAAATGACTAGGGGTCCCCTGTATTTCAAGAACCAGCACCAGGCCCAACCAGCCAGCAGGGTAATGCCACAGCCGTGTGACGAACTATAAGGAGAGAGGCTGATGTTCCATCTTCAGTGTCTCTCCTCCGAATGATTCTATTGGCCGCCAAACTCGGCTCCTGATTGGCCGCTAGGCGGCCAATATAATCATTGGCCAGTTTTTTTAAAGTGGCAATCATTTATACTGCAAAACCAGTTTTTTGCTGTGTAAATGATTGCCGCTTTAAAAAAAACCTGGAGATTTATCTCACATTCTGAAACTCTCATCATATTAAATCTCACTCTATATGTTGGCACATCAAAAATTAAAAAGAAGAAAAAATGTAACCTTTCAAAAAAGATTATCAACTACCAAATGTGTTTATATTATTTTTTTATTGTTTAGAAGTAATGTGTGCCTTAAAAAATTTTTTATTTGAGACAGGCAGTGATGTTTAGAATTCAAATTCAAATTCAATTCCATTTGTTCTAAACATCACTGCCTGTCTCAAATAATTTATTAGTATCTAATGTTCAACTCTAATTCTTCAATCTGTTAATAATACAGGTCGGGTATCCCGTATCCGGGCATCCCGTATCCGAATTATTCCAAAAACCGTGTTTTTTTGGAATAATTCAATTTTTTTTTTTCCCTAACCCTCTTTTAATACTTACCAAGTCCTCCGGCGTCCACGGCAGGCCTTCAGCATCCTCTCCGGCGTCTCCAGCGGTCCCAGGAGTGCTTTGCGCGAGTGCGTGCGCGCGCCGGTGACGTCACCGGCGCGCCTGGGAACTTGCGCAAAGCACTCCTGGGACCGCTGGAGACGCCGGAGATGGTGCTGGTGGCCTGCTGTGGACGCCGGAGGACTCCATGGACGCTGTGGGACCATCGGGGACCCACCAGGGGCAGGTGAGTATGACAAAAAAAAAATTATTCCAAAAACCGGAATATTCCCTTATCCGGAATGCTCGTGGTCCCGAGCATTTCGGATAAGGGATACTCAACCTGTATATATTTTTTCATATATATAATTTTTTTTTTCTGTTTAATTTTTCTGTTGATCTGTCTATTGATTTAATTTATGTCTGTTGAGTAACAAGAATGATATACACACTAATTGTTATTTATTCATATATTTTTTTATATATGCTCTTCAATCAATATACCTACTAAAACAAAAAAATTATGTGCAATATACGATAATCTGCAACCTTGTTTGGTCAAAATATCATAAATACTATGAATATTCCCTACATTGTGGCCCTTATTCTGATCGGTGCGGATATATCCGCGTGCGTTCGGTCCGCCGATGTTTTGTGTCTGCGCATGTGCAGAGGCGTCTCTGCGCATGTGCGAGTGGGGCGTACGGCCAAATCCCGCATGATATGTGAACACTCCGGACAGGGGGTGGAGAGGGGCGTGAAGGGCTATTTGGGCTCATTACCATATGCATACGCCCCGTGTTTCATGGGAGTTCCCATGAAAACGCTGGGCGTACGTATGGTAATGCGGCAGTGACGCACGTGTAGGGGGCGGACATATGACATCGCCGGATGTCAGCTGCCCGCCCAGATCCCTGCTTTTGCACGGAAAAATGTCAGTGTGGTCTGAGGTTGCGGGTGCTGGTGGAGCACACGGTCCTGCATTCGATGGTCTGCGACCATCGAATGATGGGGGAGGTTCCCTTAGATGGAGGAGGCGTATTCCGTGAAAAATACACGTGCGGTCCGTTCGGACAGCTTCTTACCGCATACTGACAGAGTTGGCGATCCGTATGGAAGGCGGGGTTTCGCACGCACGGTCCTGGCCGCATAATAGGCTCCGGCCGCACCGATCAGAATAAGGGCCTGTATTCTTATGATAATGTCACTAAGTGGAAATAGTTTGATTCCCTTTTTAGGCATCCAGATGAGTATTAGACCATATCATATTAAATACCTGTATATATAATGATCCTTCATTTGTTTTTTCTTTGAACAAAACTGATCCCTTTGTGCACTATAATATGCTCTAAGTCCCGCTTTTCTTATATGCTTTTTATATGACGATTTCTGACTAAATAATTTGTTTAGTTTTATTGCTCTTTATTACCCTTTATGTATGTGCGTTCCACTGAAGCAGGAAAAGGTTATCCTGCGTTCCATTAAACTGAAGTCCCGGAAGTGACGCGACGAGATTACCAATTCTCTCACTTAGAAAACACAGGGTCAGTGACGAGATGTCACTTCCGGCCTGAAGACACCGGAGAAATGACGATACGTCACTTCCGGTCCCACGTAACCACTATTTGCTTTGAATATAAAATATAGAATCAATCCCTTAACCGAAATAAAGTGGTTCCCTTGGAGAATGTTACATCTAATTCTCCTCGAGAAATACGCGGACTAAGACGCGTTACTATGGTGACCCACTAAGAATGATGGGTAAAGGGAGATCGTAACATCACTTCCGGCTTCGTATTATGAGATCTTCTGATCTTTTTACAAGATCGATAAAAGAAAAACTGAAACTTTCTCAGTGTTCGGTTTGATCAGAATATGTCCTGACTAAGATAGAAAAAACATCTACTCTGAAATATGTATAGTAGATCTTTAGAGATAGTTAGTAAAAAAGTGACAGCAATGACCCGGAAGTGATATGAATAAAAGAGGTCAGACCTTATACTATTTTTATTGTCTTTTCATCTTTATTATATTTTACTTTTTATGCTGATATTAAATCTAAATGTTATAAATAAATAAAGTCTCCGAGCCACTAGAAATATGTTTTTAATGTATATAAAGTGCATGCATCAATAATTTATGTAAATTACCCATACAGGAAGTAGGGTATATAAGCGAGGTTCCTGTTTGACACAATACACCTTGATAAAGCTGTGAGCCAACACAGCGAAACGCGTTGGTGTTTCACTGGACCCCACTTGGAGAGAGATCTAATTCAAGCTTCACCAAGAAAATCGTTGACCGCCTGCTTTATTTCTTCTGATCCTGTCCTAAAAATCAGTTTGACTGAGACTGGGAGAAGCCTACAAATCCTGAATGCCATTTCAATCAAAGGATACCCCGGGCTGGCTATTATAAATCCTTTTGCCAAAGGGTGGACTTCCAAGGCAACAAACAGGACATACCAATTCAAAACGGCTATATCCACACGGATGCTCCTTTGACACTCTATGGACATAAGCTCTTGGATCAGTGCAGGTCCTACCAACTAATATTGGTGACTATACTAATCTCTCCCTAACAGGTCCATTGTTATTAATTGATTGTACTAGTTTTTATTATTCTTTTTATAATATAATTGTTTATATATGAAATAATTTTTTCATTAAATAATTATTAAATTGATGCAAGCACTTGAATTTGTATTCTTCTGAGCGCCGATTCTCCTTGTTCTAACATTATAAATAAACCTTGGGCCACAAGAATGTCTTCATTTGTGAACAAATATCATTTAAAATGTAACATTACTATGTCATCATCACACTATTGGAAATCAGCAATATTGCCGTTAACGTGTGCTGTTGCCACAATGACATTTTATAAGAAAAAAAGGAGGTAATGAGAATTGGTATATACACATATAAGACCCAAAAAGCAATCAAACATTAATGATGTTACAATTTTAAATCATTATTAATAAAAAAAGACACACAAAACACTATGGAATGGCCAAAGATGGCAAGCTTGAAAAGTCTATTTCCTTATGGACACCTTTAATAGTAAAAACAAACAGTGACCAAAGTTAAAGTATTACATGATTTGACTATCAATATTTAATTTACTAATATTTCAGACACATATTAACACATAACTCCATTTATCCTTGAGTAAAAAAAATATTGACTATACATAGATATAAAAACCTGTACTGTACATAAACACTCACCATGACGTGATGCACCAGGCAGACGGATCACCTTACGAGGAACACGGACTCAGCATTTACTCATATTCTGTATAGGTCCCAGAAGAGGGGGTATTGCCTCCTGCCCTCTCAAGCTCTCTGGCCTCCTTCACCAACTTGCTCTTCACCAGACGCTTGATATTATACAGCCATTACTTACAGATGTCAAAGGACCGATCCTGGTCCCAACTGCATTCACAGGCGTGACTGCCCTCTGCCACAAGGCAATATTATGGCTGTTGGACACCCTTTTTGCCTGAGGCCGACCCTGGTGGTGCCAAAGCAGCCCTGAGACCATTGCCATATTTTCAGCATGGCTGAACTTAACCATGCAGTGTTTCCTACCCCTGGTCACTGGCCTCAAACAAACACACAGCACACATAAAAAAATAACACCGTACTTAAAATAACTATTAACTGAGACAAAAAAATTAACTTTTAGTACACAAAGTAACCATAAGACAACTTCCACAACACAAAATGCACTCAACAAATCGCTCAACAAATTTCCAAAATACCAACAACCTCCAGCACCTCACCGAACCTCCCCACTCCACACCAACAAAACCCACAAAGAGCTGAGGTGGGTGGGGGGCTATTTATATACTGTGAGAAGTAACTCCCATGCTTGGAAATTTGAACCAATCAGAAATGAGAAAACAACATGCAAAAATTATGGCGTATTCACGTACATACATACCGCTGTACTTGTGTGCTCGAATCTCACCTTGGATAGTGATGTTCAGGTTTGCTTGGATCTCAGAGATCCAAACCAGCTCACCCCTAATTTAAACATGTGTTTAAATTGTTTAATCTGAGAACACTATGCAGACAGTTTGTATATATGAAACCGTTTTAATATCATGATTTGCGTGCAAGTGTTAATACAGATAGAGCCAGGTTCTTCTTGACTAGATTTCTGCATCTAGGTGCATAAAATGCTTCCTTTCATCTATTGTTCTCAACTGCAATACAATAGAGAGAACAATACAGCAAGGTGATTAAAAGGGGATTAGTGTGACTGGTGTTTCTCATTTAATCCTATTAAAGGCCAAGAAGAAAGAGGATCCATCTGTACCTGTGTTTGAAATTTGTCTCAATGATGCTTAGTTTAAAAAGGCATACTGATTTGGTGTTAGCATAGTCTAATACAGTGTACTTTATCAACTTTCATCAGCTAAATATTTGCCTATGTGGAAGTCTTTATAAATAACCCTTATTATTCCTTTTAATGCAATTGTTGGGTCAGCTGTGCTGCTCAGTGTGCATTTACATATACAAATTGCTGCATTACAATTGCAATCATTACACTTTAAGGCTAATTATCTTTGGTTTTCTTCAAAAACACCATGCACCACAAATTGCTTTTTATCATTGCACTTCACTCAATTATACACATTGCCACCTAAATTATACACACCCATCTTATTAATGCTCATGAGCTTTTTACTTACAGTATCTTTCTACATTGCCAATTACATCCGCAACCTGTCACCAAAAACATTCAAACAACTCCTATAAATATATTTTTCTCTCTCCTGATACTGTTAGCTGGTGACATTTTACCAAATCTAGGCCCTAACCACTCACTCCACTCACATTCACCTGACTTGCAGCAATATAGAAATCCAGCAAACTTTAAAACCATCACCCTCTAAATCACAAAAATGTGCCTAAGGAATGCACATTGTTTGTAACAAATTGACATCCATCCATTACCTTTTAATCTCTAACAAGTTCAACCTTCTGGCTATAGCAGAAACATGACTAGCACAATCAGACATGGCCTTCCCTGCAGCACTATTGCAATTTGAAATACATTCTCTTGGGACATTCCTTCTGCATATTGCAGCTATCTATTGCCCACCCGAGCTACCCAAACAATTTCTGGAAGAGTTTTCGGTACTTATGTATTATCTGGGCTCCCATGTTAAATGCACCCCATTTTTTCATACCCCTACTATCCAACTACGCATGGAGTTGATTTTATATAGTGTGGCGAGCGCAGCGAGCCACTGTGGCAGAAGCGTGGTGAGCGCAGCGAGCCCCGCGAGAGGAAGCGGTCTCATAAGAAAAATGGGAGCCCAGATATTACATAAGTAGCGAGTTTTCTGGCTGGCTCCCTCACTTCCAATCCTTTGGTATCTCCACCATCCTCCTAGGTGGCTTCAATATCACTGTTAATAGTCCAAAATCTGCTAACCTTGTCTCCAAACTACTTTCTGTCTAACCTTCTCTCTAGACTGCTCCTTTTAATGGCTCACTGCAGTAGCAAGAAGCATTACTCAAGCAAGCGCTGTGATGGGTCTCCATGCTGGCAGCTGTGGCTAGCATTGAGTACCAGAGTGGGTGTTGAGATTGTTGAGATTTTGGCACAGATGACAAAATGTCTGCTCTGAAGGCAAAAGAGGCTGACAATGCCATCTTGGTTTTGGCCAGACAGCCAGGAGCTCTGCCATCGTCCCTGCTTGTGGCTGTCATTACAAATGTCTCCACAGTCTGCAGTGCTTCTTGCCAAAGATTTCTTGTGCTTTGGGCAGTCTTTCTTGTAGCTTTTCCATTCCAGCAATAGCTTTTTTGCCTTTATGTCCCCAGGTCAATCCGAGACTGCCTCTTGTTCAGATCTTCATCTGGCAATGCTCTCCATGGCCAATCATACACTGCCGGTTTCACCTGTGGTAACAAACTGGGATATATTTGTGCAGTTCCCTCTTTTCAGAGAGAGCCACACTACTCCACAATGCAAGTTTCCAGTCTTCAGCCAGTTTTTGTTTTTGGATTTGTTCAGTTGTTGTTTTTTTTTAATCATCTATAAATATTCTTCTTAATTCACATCAAAAAGTAATCGGGTGTCCATTCCGAATACTAGAATTTCTTCACGTCCATTGAAGTGGAGTCCATTGAAGCAGTTCCCTCTTTTCAGAGAGAGCCACACCACTCCACAATGCAAGTGTCCAGTCTTCAGATAGTTTTTGTTTTTGTATTTGTTCAGTTGTTTTTTTTTTTTTTAATCATCTATAAATATTCTTAATTCCCATTAAAACGTAATCTAGAATTTCTTCAAGTCTTTGTCTTCTCATAATAATCAAAAGTGTAATGAACTGGTCTCTATTGGGGGCAGTTACCTTATTCTTCTCGTTCAGCTCCAAACTTGTTTATTTTGGACTGATATTCTATTATTTATCCCAATCCAAAGACAGTTATTTTGGCACTGTGATTGTTTGCCTATTTTATCATCTGTTTTCATTTAAACTTTATGATAATAAACTTTACTAAACCTGTTCGAATTCACCAGTATTTGCATCCAAAGTGGTTTTTGATCTATTACGAATCCATACACACCTGAGAATTTGACACTCCCAATTGATTAACTCCTCTACTCATCAGGAGGACCACTGCCTTGATCTTGTATTCTCCAGACTATGCTCAGTTTCTGAATTCACATACACTCTTTTTCCTCTCTCAGATCTCAACCTTATCACTTGCATGATCTTCTTCATTACTTCAAACTCAGGGGGAAATTTACTAAGATGTGCATTCTACTTTGCATGTGATGTTGCTATGGCAACCAATCACATCCTGTCTACTATCTTCTAGAGCAGGGCTGGCCAAACCAGTCCTCAAGATCTACCAACGGTCCACGTTTTCCAGTTCACCTAGCTGCTGCACAGCTGTAGTCATTACTAACTGTCACATTTTAAAACATGCTGCATTCATCCACAGGTTGCCTGGAAAACATGCACCGTTGGTAGATCTTGAGGACAGGTTTGGCCACCCCTGTTCTAGAGGGTGCTAAATAAGTAAGAAGTAGATTCTGATTGGCTGCCCATAGCAACATCACATGTAAAGTAGAATACACATCTTAGTAAATTTCCCCCTCAATGTCACTAAAGTCTTCCAATCCTTCTCAAACACACATAAATATTAATGATATTCATTTTCAAGAACTTTTCAATTAGAACTGTTCTTTACAATGTCTGCAATCACATTCTATGATGACTGTATTACATACCAACCAGACTCTTGAAATATATCTTGATGAAGTGGATCCAGCACACTCTACATAGGCCTAGATGTCAACCATGGCACTTTAAATTAGCAAGACACCTACAAAACTCTTATGTAAAGTTGAATGTCAGTACTCCAAGCAACTTCTTCAAACATAAGACTTCCCACAATTATTACTATTGTAATGCGCTGGACACTGCCGAACAAACATATTTACAAACTCTCATCTTTGCTCATCCCAACCACAAGCAACTTTATAATACGTTAAAATCAATTATTAACCCTTTTTCACACATCCCACCCAAACTGGTAGTCATTATCAATGTGCAAGATCTTTCTTCCTGTCACAAACCTGACTTGGTTTACATTTGTTTTCTGATTTCCAATGTTTCCAGGCTTGTCTGTGTCCATGCTGCTGCTGCTGCAGCTGCTCTGCATTCCTCCTTGATTAAGCTCCTGTGAGGCTCCCTGGCATCAGCACTGGTCACATGATCCAGGAGTATTCAAGTAATCCCACTTCCTGGTTGTGACCTAATTGCTGCTGCGGTCAGCAGCTACCTCAGGGGATATAAGAACTCACTTGAGAACAGCTCAGGGCCTTGAACAACTAGTCTGATCCCTGTGTTCATCAAGAAGTAAGCATCCCGAGGGGCGTGGTTTGGCCACGGAAGGAGCAGGTAGCTCAGTCACGCAGCTCCTGCAGGTTTATATACAAAAAACCTGTTTGCAGCCCTCTCCCACCACCTGGACCCACTTCCCCACACTCACCTAGCCGGCGGGGACACTCCGGTCCCAAGAGGCACGCACAGCAGAACCTCGGGACGGCATATACACCTCCCCGCGATTGAGGCCTACACACAGCCCCAAGCCGCGGCCTCAATTTCTGAGGGCACCCGGCGGCGGAGCTCCAGAGCCGGATCGCAGCTGTTTGGACGCAGGGACCGCTGGAGATCCCAGAAGCAGGGCACAGGGAGGTAAGCTGACCTTCCCCTGACCCAACATAACCTGAGGAGACCTGGGTGAGTGGCCCTGGAGCCTCCACGCAGTAGTGGAGCTCCATATATCCCCTGCCTCACTATAAGCGGTGGCCATCTTGGATCTCATATCAAAGCTGCAGCACTTCAGCAGCGATTCTCCTGCTGAGACCCCACAGTGCCTGGCTGCCATCAGGGATTACCCTCACTTGCAGAATCCCTCACAGCATACCCCAAAGCCTTTTTCCAGCTGCCCCCCTCCCCAGGAACCTTAGGTGGGACTTAACTATAATAGGAGCTAATTGCTACAGGTGGCCAAGGGTTGGCACGACCACCCCATTTGGACCCTTGTTCCTACTACACTGTCTCCTAAGACCTGCTCTTCCTCAAAAATGACATCCTGAATGTTTTAGCCGCTATACCCTCACTGCCTCACCAACTAAATATGTAACCCCACCATGGCTCTCTAAGGTGGGAGCACCGGACATCCCTATAAGCATATCAACGACCAGCGCTCATGTCATAACACGGCCAGGGTACTGCAATTTCTTGTCCCTCCAACATTCCTGCCTCAGCAGCCCGCCTTGCCTCACTTGCTCCTGAAACCACTAGAAACATAATGTCGTCTAGACGCCAGAAAGATGTACCGGGGACTTCTAAAGCTCCTTTCTTCAAACTCCCATCCCCAATCCAGGGGATTTCAAATAAGTCTACCGCTCCAGCTACCCGCCAACAGCTGTCAGTAACTAATGTCTCATCCGAACCCACTCTGGCACCGGACACTCATATCCCTAATATGGGGGACAGCGACCCACTAACAATTGGAGCCATGAAACAATTGCTGCAGGCGTTCAAAGCAGATTTCTCGCAAGAACTCAAAATAGCTGTTCAATCATGCCAGCAATCTATTGATGCGGTGGGGCAACGAGTTGATCACTTAGAAACTAAGATGGGGGAGGTCGTGAAGTCCCACAACGAGCTGATTGTCCTCCACGAAGAACTACAAGAGGAGAATGCAGTCCTGCGTGGGAAACTGTGTGACCTGGAGGACAGGTCACGCAGAAATAATCTCGAAATCAGGGGGATCCCAGAATCGGTTACCGCAGATAATCTAGTGCAATATGTGACGGACCTGTTCACAAAACTCCTACCAACGGTACATGTGTCCGACTTCCTCCTAGACCGCATCCATCGTATCCCAAAAGCTAAAAACGCACCACAAGGAGCGCCACGTGACACCCTGATGAGATTCCATTACTTCCACATAAAAGAACGTGTTACCCGAGCAGCACGATCTTCGGATGAATCCGAATCAATCCTGGGTGATCTACAGTTTTTTTCAGATTTCTCCGCCTCTACCTTGGCTCTGAGGAGGTCCTTTGCACTGATCACTAGATCTCTCAAGAATGCGGACATCGCCTATCGCTGGGGCTTCCCAACAAAATTGATAGTGAGACGTAATGAGACCACAACCATCATCACCTCTCCGTCAGCCGGGGAAAAGATTCTAGCGGACTGGAACATTGCCCTCTGCACGCCACCCAACAATAGGGTGACGCAGGAATGGTCAACAGCCAAACACAATGCCTGACTGTAAAGTATATGCCTCCCTTTTTTCTGTTTTACTCAGCCCTAGATTGCTTCTTTTTGTTGCATGCGATTATAGTTCCGGTCTAGTTTAAGAGATTTGTGATCCGGGGCCTAGTTCTCCTACACTTGGTGGTTCGGACTGGGGGTGGAGTGAAGAGACGGCTGTTTAGCCAAGTCTGATGGTGATCACGGTCTGGTTTTCCCTGCCTACCCTAGCCAGAGGACCCACCACTAGAGGATTACAAGGGTGGTTATGATTATGATTATGGTTATGTTTAGTTTAACTAGCTTATTATATTTACTGAATTAACACGTTTAAACGCTACGTTTTATCTAGCAATGGAACTGTGATATTTACATATATCCTCGAGGAGGAATTGCAGATATGTGGTACAGTCAGATACCCTGGACTTTGTTTTGTTTATTCCGTTAATGTGTCATAGATATGCATATCTGTATGTATACTTATTATATGCCTACCATTGGGGACCCTCCGGTGCTCCCTAGAGCTGACACCTACGCCCCTATGTGCCGCCAACCTGGGTGGCCTTCTCAAACACCTATAAGGTGTTCTTTCCTTTGGTTCTGTCCCCATGGTCTATTCCTTTTCACCCAATTCCCCAATTACCATCCCCTATGCAACACTGACACCGCACTTAGATACTCTGTATCTACTATCATCGATCTTAAACATACAACATTTGATTTAGTCCCTGCGCCCCTGTGGCGGGTATATATAGGGATGTTTCAGATCCGCATTCTGCACTACAATGTTTGTTATGCCTATGATATTTTTATACCTACCTTATCTGTTTACCCATGACTCTGAATAAGCTTAAAATCCTGTCTCTGAATGTTAAGGGCCTAAACTCCCCCAATAAGCGAAGAATGGCGTTAACACACTTCGCCAGAAGTAAGGCCCATATTATAGCAGTCCAAGAGACTCATTTCCTCGCCTCTGCCCCACCTCGCTTCTTTAACAACAAGTTCCCATTATGTTACACAGCCAATGGTCCCAAAAAAAAGGCAGGAGTAGCCCTTCTCTTTTCCCAGAGGTGCAACTTCTCGATTGAGAAGCAGATTGCAGACCCAGGAGGGCGGTATCTAATAGTTATAGGACAAATTAATGATAATCCAGTTACTCTCGCATGTGTCTATGCCCCAAATACTAAACAAATCCCATTTATACGGAAACTGTGCTCAACCCTGCATGCGACCCATAAAGGCTCACTGATCATCCTGGGGGATTTTAATTTAGTCCTTGACCCCAGCATGGATAA
Organism: Crinia signifera; assembly: GCF_055691185.1. Lineage (NCBI taxonomy): Eukaryota > Metazoa > Chordata > Amphibia > Anura > Myobatrachidae > Crinia > Crinia signifera. Next base: position 144,019,652 of record NC_139218.1, on the reverse strand, counting down.
ATCAACCCCCAGGTCTAAGCCTGCTACACCCCCCAAGAGAACACAATCCCAAGCATTCCAACAAATTATATATGAGTTTGGCCTGTATGATATCTGGAGAGTGAGAAATCCCAATTGTAGAGACTACACGTTCTATTCCGCAGTCCATAGATCATTTTCCAGGATTGACCTGTCGCTTTCGGATGGGGGGACCCTCCAGCAGATCGGGGCCGCGGATATACTTCCGGTCGCGTGGTCTGATCACTCAGCCATAACACTCATCTGGCACCTATGCCCAACCAAGGTGCCCCCTAGACCCTGGAGACTGACCGGGTACCTCCTATCCGATAGGGACTCTAAAGCCCTAATTAATAAATCCCTTGACCTCTATCTCGCCACTAATTCTCCTTCCGAGACCTCCCTCTTTACACATTGGTGTACATTGAAAGCTGGGTACTTCTGTAGTTTCACGGCGCCAGCATGGTGCTACTTCCGGGTTCTACGCTCGCCACAAAATATGTCAAAAAAAGTAACTTAACTCCATGCCAAAATGGATAGTTCATACCCCCACTATCCATGTTGGCATGGAGTTGATATTAAATAGCATGGCGAGCGTAGCGAGCCACCGAGCCCGCTGCGTGGGCGAGCGAAGCGAGCTCCGCAAGGGGACTCAGACGCACAGCGCCATACTGGCGCCGTGAAACTACAGAAGTACCAAATCTGTCCTTAGAGGATCTTTTATCCAAGCGGCGGCGCAACATAGGAAAAAACTAAACAAGAAACGGGTGGAAACTGAAGCTAGGATGCTAGATCTAGAAAATAAACTTAAATTAGATCCAACCAACCGATCTCTATACAGGGAGCTTCTCAAGACGAGTGATGTATGGAATACCCTTTCCATGTCCGAAGTTCGAAAAAACCTATTTAGAATGAAGCAAAAATTTTATACTCAAGGAGACAGAGCAAGTAGATTGCTAGCGAGGAAACTAAGGGGGAAACAAGCGATGGAGTGCACCAAACAAATTACTAACCTGAAGGGAGTCACGGTAACAGATCCTCTAGATATTGCTAATTCTTTTGCAGAATACTATGCCTCCCTATACAACCTTCGAAGACCCTCTCACACCCCAACCCAATCCAGAAATTATAGACTCTTTCTTAAGGCACATTGACCTACCCTCAGTGGACCAGTCCACGTTAATGCTCCTAGAGCGCCCTTGGTCGGAAGACGAGATCCGTGTAGTTATCGATAATTTGCCATCTGAAAAAGCCCCAGGCCCAGACGGGTATATCAATAAATTCTATAAAATCTACCGCGACCAATTGCCTCCATTGTTAGCTCCCCTCTTCAACGAAGCATCAAAGATGGGCTCATTCCCAACCGAGATGCTAGAAGCCCGAATTGTGACCTTCCCAAAACCTGGCAAAAATCCTAAGCTTTTAACAAATTATCGTCCCATAGCATTATTAAATACCGATGTAAAAATTTATGCAAAACTGATAGCGAATAGGCTCAATCAAATACTTCCAAACTTAATCAACCAAGACCAAGTGGGTTTTGTGATGGGCCGACAGGCACCAGATAATACAAGGAGAACCATACATGTGTTGGAGGCCTTCTGTTGGTTATGTCGTTGGACGCAGAGAAGGCGTTCGACAGACTTCATTGGGGTTACCTACAAGCTGTCCTACATAAATTTGGAATTAGAGACAGGGCCTTATACTCTATTATGGCCCTTTACTCCAACCCCTTGGCCAAAGTTTTTGTAAATGGTATGCTATCGTCTGCATTTACAATCTCTAATGGTACTAGGCAGGGATGCCCGCTATCCCTGCTCATGTTTGTACTGGCAATAGAGCCGCTAGCGGAAGCAATGAGATTAGCCCCAGACATAGAAGGCCCAATACTATTTGGACGTTCATATAAGATATCCTTATTTGCGTATGACGTCCTGCTTACGATCATTAATCCCTCCAATTCCCTTATCTCTCTCCATAAGATCTTGCATACCTACTCTTTGGCTTCCTACTATAAATTGAACAGTTCGAAAACAGAAGCTCTGCCCATCAATATACCAGAAAATCAATTGACAGAACTAAAGGCGACCTATGGCTACGCGTGGCAGCCGATGAGTATAAAATACCTAGGTATTCAAATCACCCCTAAAGTCTCAGATATAATCTCTGCCAACTACCCACCATTACTAAGTCGATTCTCCCAGATGACAAACGACTGGATGCTTCTCGAAACGTCATGGCTAGGCCGCATTGCAGCCCTTAAAATGGTATTACTCCCAAAGTTGCTATATCTTTTTAGGACCATCCCCATCCTCCTTCCAAAACATTTACTAACCAAATTTAATGGGCTGTTCATGAAATATATCTGGAGAGGCAAAAAGCCTAGATTGGCCAGAAGTAGAATGTGCCTACCTAAAGCCAAAGGGGGATTGGCGTTCCCTGACCTCTCCTCTTACCAAATGGCCTGTATTCTGGCCCCATTCAATGAGTGGTTTGTCAAAGAGAATGCCAAACCTTGGGTCTTGCTAGAAAAGGGCTACATCTTGTTGCTCCACTAGGGAGCTGGTAGTCCACCTGCACACCAATAGATATTATTTTTAAAGTTTTTTTTAGGAAAACCCCAATTTTTATGTATATATACACTGGGGGTGCTGTTCCTCACAGTCAATGGTATACATTTTTACAGAGAGAGAAGAAAGGGACTGCTTGGAGGGGAACGCACTAACGATTTTCTTTTTTTAAGATATAACTTTTATTAGGTTATCTCTAAAAAAAATTTCCTGTTTTTCAATGCAGGAACTAGATCAACAGTGAAAAATTAGAGGTAAAATCACATACAGAGACATAAACATTTAATGTGTTTAGGAAAGACAAGAAAAGTGGTGTGTTTAAAAATTACACAGAGGCCAACCCAGAAAATGTTTGTGTTTGTAACTTAATCAGATGGGTTGCATAGGTGTTCTATCCCTTTACTAAGTGCGATGTGCAGCAACTGGGGTACACATCACACTGAGACAGATGGTTCACTGATCCACACAAAAATATATATATATTGAATCGAGAGGCTGTCTTATAATCTATACCAATTACTTTAGTGGTTTTTCAGTGCCATTCTGTTAATCAAAACATATAAATATGTATTGCCTCCTATGTTTTTATATTGGCAGGCAAAAGAGGTTGGCTTATAATGCCAACATGTGAGGTCTATATTCATCAGGGTCAGGGAAATATTGGTTTTAGAGACCCACCGCTGGGTTCTCTCCAAAATAGGTCCCTTTATACCCTTGACCTCGCTGGGATCACACTATGCAACAATGATATTAATTTTGATTAATCAATTTTAACATTTCTATTGTAAGTCAACAAAACATTCTGGTATTGGCCTTTTGTTGACTTACAATAGAAATCTTAAAATTGATTAATCAAAATTAATATCATTGTTGCATAGTGTGATCCCAGCGAGGTCAAGGGTATAAAGGGACCTATTTTGGAGAGAACCCAGCGGTGGGTCTCTAAAACCAATATTTCCCTGACCCTGATGAATATAGACCTCACATGTTGGCATTATAAGCCAACCTCTTTTGCCTGCCAATATAAAAACATAGGAGGCAATACATATTTATATGTTTTGATTAACAGAATGGCACTGAAAAACCACTAAAGTAATTGGTATAGATTATAAGACAGCCTCTCGATTCAATATATATATATTTTTGTGTGGATCAGTGAACCATCTGTCTCAGTGTGATGTGTACCCCAGTTGCTGCACATCGCACTTAGTAAAGGGATAGAACACCTATGCAACCCATCTGATTAAGTTACAAACACAAACATTTTCTGAGTTGGCCTCTGTGTAATTTTTAAACACACCACTTTTCTTGTCTTTCCTAAACACATTAAATGTTTATGTCTCTGTATGTGATTTTACCTCTAATTTTTCACTGTTGATCTAGTTCCTGCATTGAAAAACAGGAACATTTTTTTAGAGATAACCTAATAAAAGTTATATCTTAAAAAAAGAAAATCGTTAGTGCGTTCCCCTCCAAGCAGTCCCTTTCTTCTCTCTCTGTAAAAATAGAAAAGGGCTACGCCTTACCATCAGCTATCACGGATATTCTGTGGCTCCCCCCATCAACAGTCCTAAAGAGCATTGAACACTCTCCTATACTGGCATCTACTAGACGTTCTTGGCTAACTTTGGTGTCGAGGACACCAGAAATCACTCTTCCTTCTCCTGATCTGTCCTTAGAGGGATTGACCCATATGATTCCAAACCTGTCTCTAGACATGTGGGTTTCCCAGGGTATTCTGACATTAGGCTCTCTTCTTAAAGAAGGCACCCTGATCCCATTTAGCAACATTCAAAACTCCTTCGCAATCCCCTCCAAACATTTCTATAAATACCTTCAGATGCGACATTGGCTGCAGAGCACGGGCCCCCACCCACACAAAATAGGACCCTTGCCCAGATTCATCTCTCACAGATTTACAAGATTGAACACCAGAGGCTCCATAACATGGTGGTATAATTTATTTACATTTCAATGTAAATGGGAATGAGATTTACAGACGTCTATTTCAGACGATGAGTGGAAAACGATATATTATAATTGCTTCCATTTATCTAAATGCCAATCACACTTGGAGCAGTATTACAAATTGACACAAAGGCTATACCTTACCCCGGCCCTCCTACATACTATGTGGCCAACTACCGCTAGTGCTTGCTGGAGACAGTGTGGGGGGGGGTGGGAACATTATACCATATATTTTGGTCATGTCCAAAACTGAAGGGAATGTGGGCCAGAGTATTTATGCTCCTTTCGGATATATCGGGGTGTACCATATCTCCACTGCCGAAGATAGCATTAGTCAAGTCAAGTCAAGTCAAGTCAAGTCAATTTTTATTGTCATCAACAGCGGAAGAAGAACTCTCACTGCAGACGAAATTGTGTAGTACATAAATACCAGTACAGTATTCCACCTATTTCCAGACCACATCCCTAAAGATGTTCATTATGTGTTGGGGCATATCTTAATATCTACCAAGCTATTTCTGGCCAGTCACTGGCTGACCCCCTTAGTCCCCACAATACTAACTATTGAGGAAGCGGTCCACAGCCATTACGGGTTTGAAACGGAGGGATCTGCCTGCGCCACTTCCTCCTCGTCTCCATCAGCTAAGTGGGTTGCATGGATGGCTTATAAACTAGCCAACCCGTCCTAAGATGTTTAGTCTAGATCCCACAGGTTGTGACAGCCTTCTTCCCATATGCCTAGATATTTTCATATGTACTGCTAGCAGTGTTGTATGTAATACAATATGTAATACAATATTTCTTTGATGGTACAGTCTTATACAATGTAAGGCTTACACGAGCTACAGTGTTGTACCCTCCCCTTCCCCATTCCCCCTTGTCTTTCCTCCCCCCCTCCCCCCTTCTTTATTCTGTATCCCCTATTACAAAGTCTGTTTTTGACATGTTTGAAAAATTTCAATAAAAATTTAATCTTGAAAAAAAAAAGAAGTAAGCATCCCAAGGCTCCAGGTTCCTGTCCAGAGTCCCTTTGGTTTTCTGTGCACTCTGCTGCTGCTCCCTGGCTCACTCCACCTGCCTGGTTACCTTCCTTGCTGTTACCATCTCCAGCTCCCAAGGGAAGAGGATAGAGCACTCCAGCATCTCCCAGAAGAGTTTGCTATTGGTCTTAAAGGGCTATCACCATCTTTGACTCCCTAGTTGACACAGGCGTCAACTCTAAACCTCACTCGTCATTCTCCTGAGAGTTTCCCAGAGACTGACTCCAAGGCTCCTGAGTACCTGCTACAGTGATCCTCATCCTGTTGCTGCTGTTGTTACTACCACCTTGCCTGGTTAATTCCACCTGCTTTAGCTGCTGTTATATTGTCTCCAGCATCCAGCTTACAATCAGCTTCATGAGAGAAGCACAGGACCATCGACTCCCAAGTCGACTGTGCCGTCCTCGACTCCCAGGTTAACTCTGCCATCCTCGACTCCCAGTTTGAATCTGCCATCCTCGACTCCCAGGTTGACTCTGCCGTCCTCGACTCCCAGGTCGACTCTGCCATCCTCGACTCCAAGGTAGATCGTCTTGATCCTATACATTCAAAAACAAGTGAAGCTATGTCTCTTGTGCTAATCCCAACTTTAACATTAACTAAAATCTGTAATCTCTCTTTCTCGCTCTTTTGAAGATCTGTAATCTCTCTTTCTCGCATTCTGAAAAGAAAACCTATTCTGACCCTAACTCTCTTTCAAATTATCATCCATCTCTTAGCTTCCATTAAAGCTACTTGACAGACTTGCCTATACAGTACTTGATTCACAGACTTTCTCAACTCACACAGCTTCAGTTAGACTTTTGTTCCCAACACTCCACCGAGACAGCAGTGACTAATGTAATGAATGTTCTGATTAATGTTAAATCTAGAGGCCATTATTCACTTCTTAGGGGGGTATGCAATCCTTTGCCGCTATTTCCAATGGGGGAAATAGCGGCGGGGCCCTATTCAATGCTTTGCCTTTACAGACAGTATTGCAGGGAGATCACATCAGAACGAGCCCGACTTTAAAAGTTGTCGGGTTCGTTCTGCCGATAACGGCAGTGGATCGACAATCCACGAGCGTTTTCGTGGACACATCCCCTTTTTGCCGATTGACAGGCGGGACATTAAATCCTGCTGATTTACTCTCGGTCAAGCCACAAACAGACCAGGATCACGGCTGTCGGGAGGGATTGACAGCCGTGATCCGAGATTGCTTACCCCCCTAAGGGATCGCTGAAAAGGGGGCGTGTCCGTGAAAACGGCCGTGATTGTTGATCTATACCCGGGATTGAATAGGGCCTGCCACTATTTCCCCTTTTGGGAATAGCGGCTGAGGATTTCATACCCCCCTTAGTCTTCTAGCTCTCTGTGCTGCTTTTTATACTGTTGACCATTCTATTATCATACAAACACTACAATCCATAGGTCTCCTGGACACAACCCTTTCTTGGAACATCTCAGCTTACCACATGATGCCCAGCCGAATCCCCAGCCTCCGCCACTGCCGAATCCCCTTTTGTACTATTTGAGGGGATGTGTATCAGAACACATCCCCTTGCATCCCTCCACTAGCAGGATAAATCATTTGATGGTTGCCGACCACTAAATTATTTCTCCTGCCTTCCCAAATATAAGTCTAACCCGCCAATCGCTGTTGGGGTTTGAACATGCGCAGAAATGCGGATGCGCAAACTCTGACCATCAGAGCTGGGTTTTCTTGGATCCCCCACACAAAAAAATAAAAAAACTACAAAAAACCCTGGGTTAACGATAATGAATTATTATAGTTGTCAATTAAACTACAGTAAAAGGGTAGCAGTTGACTTTTTATAGACTTTATTGTGATACAAAGTCCAGCAAAGCAGAGATAACAAATATTTTGCCTTTGTACATTTAATATCAATTTATCACCTTGACCAGAAATCTGGTTAATGTGCTACAAAGCAAAAAACTTTTTAATATTTTCTCACAGTGCAATTGACTGATTATTGCAGACAGACACCATTGCTGCTGATTTCAGTGGCGCACGCAGGGGGGTTTCTGAGTACCCAGAAACCCCCCAGGAATCTAAAGGCCCTAGCCTGAAAGCTGAGGGTCCCCTCTTTGCCATTGCAAGCAGTAATTTCCCATGTCCTGTCTCAGTGTGAAAGGGTCTTTGTGAAATTCCCGGGTGTTATGCCCTGGGAATTAGACACAGTTTTTCTTGCAGGGTTTTTCCTGGGTAATACACAGGTGTACGGCAGTGTTAACAGCACAGACTCATGTTTTTCACACATGATGCCAACAAAACAAGCTCATTGGGGGATGTAATCATGTGATATGTGACAGCCAGCCAATAAAAGCTGTTTTTTAAACAGCCAATCACAGCAATTTGTGCAAATTTCCCAACACCCAATCAAATTCCACATACTTGTGAGAAAGCAGACCATGGAAAGCAGTGTGAATGGGGCAGACACGGGAAATTCCCGGGTCTGAGGTGCAGTATGCAGAGGGTCTGTTGAGCTGAGAAGCTCTGTGCCCTGCCAAAAATCCGGCAAGAAAAACCTGGGATTTTGCAGGGGCGGCAATGAGAACACAGCATTAGTGGAAATTACTGATCCAGGCCCTACATGATGTGCGGTTGATATAATACCCCCTACCACCTGCGGGACATCAAAGCTTCCGTTAATAGCACCCCCCACCCCTACCGCTGGAGGATAGGTAGGTGCCCAAATATATTGCTATGCCCGGGGTCTACACTACTGTTATGTATATATATATATATATATATATGTATGTATGTGTATATTATTATTATTATTATTATTATTTATATACATTTGGTCTATCTATAATACTTTAACTGACACGGCATATACTGGGTCACCTAGGTGTCCATCTCCGTGCTTTTCTCCGCCCCTCTCTGGAAACCCCCTTCTGAAAATCATGCATTTGCCCCTGGATTTGATTATCTATTGAATACAGTTGTGTCCAAAATGATCTCACCTTAAATCTTTCCAAATAGCTCCATAGCCCCACAAGCATAGGGGCCCTATAGCAGTCCAAGGCAGGGAAAATCTATATATAAATAGCTAACTACTCCTCACTTCTATGTGGGGAAGTACCAACAGTGACCACTAGAGGCCAATGACGGACTAAATGACTCCTTTGTGTGCTAAAAGATGTCATAACAGAAAGTGAAAGCAATTTTTGCAGGGGCACTGATCTGTTTCAGACTTGCTGGATATGGAGAGAGGGTGCAGTGAAGAGAAATTAGAGGGAGGAGCATATAGGGACTGAGGGTGGGGTGAAGAGTTTGTGGATTAAAATCTGTCACAGTACATTGCAGAAGCCATAGTTTTGACGGGTTTTTAACTAGTCAAACATAAAACTTTGCTCCTCCTCATCCTGTGGTCGCACTGAATGTCAGGTGTGACATTATCACAACCGACGTTATCAGTGAGGAGCGCTGAGAGAGGAGACAGTAGAGAAGAAATCAGAAGAAGAAGGCAATAGAAAGATAAGCGATGGACAGCAAAAGCTGCATGATGGAGGGCACAGATTAGTGTATGTTTGTTTTGAACACTAGATTAATTATAAATAATTAATAGTAATTTCATACTGTGCCATCTCTGTCCGCATGATTTACCAACGGAGTACCATTTTCATGTTGTTTGTCTTGTTATATTGTCCAAACATTTCTGTGGATTAATCTCTGTGGTTTTGTTGCAGATACCTATAAACATAAGCTTAATTGTTTTAATCATTTCCCTTTCTATTCCTGTGAGAGGTTGTTTGGTAGGGGTGCACCATTGCACTGCTTTGCCTGACCGAGTTGCTAGACTGAGGAAAAGGCCAGTGACAAGGAGCCATGCCTCCTTGCCATGTTATCGTTATCCTTAATCTGGGATGCTATACCCCTAACTATGGGGGTTATTCTAGTTCACTCTTTCTGACAAAATCCTTCTTAGATGGACAAAACCATGTGCACTGCAGGGGGGGCAGATGTAACATGTGCAGAGAGAATTAGATTTGGGTGAGTATTTTTGTTTCTGTGCAGGGAAAACAGTAGCGCACGCAGGGGGGGTTTCTGAGTACCCAGAAACCCCCCCAGGAGTCTAAGGGCCTTAGGCTGAAAGCTGAGGGTCCCCTCTTTCCATGGGTACAAGAATTTTAAAAATCGGCCCTGGGAACCGGAGATATCTGACTTCAAAGCAGTGGTCCCCATCCAAGCCTGTTAATTGCTCTTGACAGTTAGATATTTCAGGTTCTGTCTGACTTAGAGTTTTTCTGAGGGTATATTCCAAAATCTGGGACTCTCCTCCTTTGATGGACCCTAGTAGCTTGTCTCTACTGTTCCCAGAACCAGAGATATCAGCCTTCCAGCAGCTGGTTACTGCTCCAGCTCCACACACCTAGTATGTAGTTTTATGTTCTCGTTGGCAGATTGCTCTGCCTCCTGAACTCTGATCCCCTAGTCCCCAGTACCATTTGGTAGGTGGGATTCTCTAGTTTTTTATTCCATTAAAATCTAAGAAATCTATTTCTGGGAACTGGAGATATCTGCAGTCAAGCAAGTTGTCCTCCCACCAGAAAATTATGAATAATAAGCCCACTCCACTATACACCCCTCCTCTGCATATTAAACATCCTCTACCACCCTGGAAGTTATGTATCAGCGCCCCTTCATTCAGCCCAATGCCCCCATCCGCCACCATCTGTGAAGTAAAGGGGTAATTAGTGGAAATTACTGATCCAGGCCCTACATGCTGAGCGGTTGATATAATACCCCCTACCACCCGAGGGACATCAAAGCTTCCCCCACCCCTACCGCTGGAGGATCGGTAGGGGCCCCAATACATTGCTATGCCCAGGGTTCTACACTGCTGTTGATGCCCCTGTATGTGTATATATATGTATGTATGTATGTATATATGTATATATGTGTGTGTGTGTGTGTATATATATATATATATATATATATATGTGTAAGCTGTTTTGATAAAAACCGGAGGGGCTGAAACGTCAACCACACCTTTAATGGCTAAGTGAGTTTCTTTGATTGGTTAAGTCCCGAGTGCCGCTGTGAACCCTGATATATATATATATATATATATATATATATATATATATACAGGTTGAGTATCCCGTATCCAAAATGCTCGGGACCAGGAGAATTTTGGATAACGGATTATTCCGTATTTCGGAATATTTTAATATTTCAATTATGTATTTTGAAGTATCTTGCATTTATGCTGTTCAAACACATAAAATACACACAAATATATTTTATTACCACATAAAATACACACAAATATATTTTATTTGTTCAAAAAACAAGGTTTCAAAACATGAAAAAAATTTGTGTACTATCTCAGATATTGAATTTGAATGCCAAGCAATCATTGTCTTGCACATATATAGTGCCAGTTACATATCATGTCCCCAGTGATGCTGTTACAAATGTCCCCAGTGAGTTTTTAGCAAAATAATTTTTTTTTTTCACTTTCTGGAATGTATGGTTTTCGGAATAATTCGGATAACGGATACTCGGATACGGGATACTCAACCTGTATTATTATTATTATTATTATTATTTATATAAATTTGGTCTGTCTATAATACTTTAACTGACCTGGCATATACTAGGTCACCTAAGTGTACATCTCCGTGCTTTGCTCCGCCCTCTGGAAACCCCCTTCTGAAAATCCTGCGTTTGCCCCTGGAAAATACTGGCTGCTTTATTTTTACACTGCAATATAGATCTCACTTTGAAGTAAAACCCCACCCAAATCTAATTCTCTCTGCACATGTTACATCTGCCCCACCTGCAGTGCACATGGTTTTGCCCATCTAAGAAGGATTTTGTCAGAAAGAATGAACCAAAATAAGGCCCCATGTGCACTGCAGGTGGGGCAGAGAGAATTAGATTTGGGTGGGGGTTTTACTTCAAAGTGAGATCTATATTGCAGTGTAAAAATAAAGCAGCCAGTATTTACCCTGCACAGAAAAAAAGTAACTCACCCAAATCTAATTCTCTCTGCACATTTTACATCTGCCCCCCTGCAGTGCACATGGTTTTGTCCATCTTAGAAGGATGTTGTCAGAAAGAGTGAACTAGAATAAGGCCCTATGTGACAAAAGTACTAATCTAGTGTGCCTGGTACACTGAGCAACATTATGGGTGGAATGTAGTACAGGGTTGCCTACTTTTGAAAAATAATTTCAGGGAGAAAAGTAAAAGTGAAGGGGGCGGGCCTTGCATCACCAGGGGGTGGGCCTAATATGGTTAGCAACCAATCAGAAAAATATGTCTTTGGATCGCCTGCACTGTAGTCCTCAAAGGGTTATATGGTTTTGCAATGTGCCCTGAATATATGAAGCTCAAAACATGCAACTTACAGTACTTTCCGGAGGAGGGGGGAGGAAAACAGACTCAAGCAGGAGGAGAGGGTTTTATTGCGGCAACTCTGCTTTACTTTTAGCCAAGTGATTAAGGGGATATCTGCTGTCCTAGCTAGTGAAGTGTAATACACAGATGCCAGAGCAGGGAACTCACACTTAAATTCAGACAGCACACGGAGACTGGTTTCCACACTGCAGGACTACGGTAATTGTATACTCATCTAGGCTAAGTGTGAGTTCCCTGCTCTGGGGTCTGTGTATCACACTTCACTAGCCAGGACAGCAGATATCCCCTTAATCACTTGGCTAAAAGTAAACAGTAAACAGAGTATGCAATTACCGTAGTTCTGCAGTGTGCACTGGAAACCAGAAGTCTCTGTGTGCTCTCTGAAGGCTGAAGCCGGCTGTCACTGTGTGCTGCTGATGCTGCTAGAGAGTCGGAAGCTGCTATCACTCACATGTTGCTGCTACTGATAGCTTCACTTCCTGTACTGTGTACCTGGCCGTACGGGGAGGTCTCCTAGCTACTGCAGGACAGGTACTATTGCCGCGATGTCGACTGCGCGGCTTCATCATGTCATCAGCGTCACTCAGCGGCACTCATTGGGGAAGCAAAGCAGCAGCTGCGGGAGAAAGGGGCCCTCTTCCGGGAGTCCGTGAGATGTCCCATGATTCCGGGAGTCTCACGGACATTCCGGGAGAGTCGGCAACACTGATGTAGTAGTCTGTGAGACAGGAAGTGTGAGATGTTGTTTGAATTCTCATGGTTTTTTTTTTAGCGGCAATCAATTACAATCAATTACATGATACAACCAACCTGGCCATGAAAATAATTACAGTTTAAAAAACACTATTTCGCAGTCTATAATCTGCAAACTCTCTTTGTTCAAGAGAATAGGATTGGCACCTAGCAACAGCTGGTGGGTTAGGTGCAGGGCCGGACTGGGACCAGAAATCAGTCCTGGCATTTTGAGCACACAGGCCCACCTGCAGCAGGCGGGACCCTTGCCCGTTGAAGCCGCGCAGTGGAAAGGGGGCATTGCCTCATGGAAAGGAGGCTTGGCATCACAAAAAGGAGGCATTACACATTATGGAACACATCATAATGCCCATTACACATTATGGAACACACCGTTATGCCCATTACACATTGCTGCACAATGTATTGCCTATTACATATTATGACACACAAGTAATGCTCATGTTATGCTCCCAGTAATGTCCCTTCTCTCAAGTAGTGCACTTTACACATTGCCCACATGACAGCCCCTCCAGTATTATTAATATTAACTTCCTCCTGTCCACTAATTAAAATGTCTGCTACCCTCCTCTTTTAATAATACATACATATTTGTAGATGGCAGTAGTCAGGCAATGTCAGTACACAGCAGAGGCAGAACCCTGAGCCCCGGAAGCTCAAGGGCTAGGGAAAAGATGCAGTCCTGGACCACAGAGCCTTATGCCCACCTGCCGGCTCCAACTCCATCCTAACAGCAGCAGCTGCCATCAGTGTGCAGGCACACAGGGGTTCCCATTCCCTCCTCTTCTACACAACAGCAGGGATCGGGCAGCCACGAAATCCCCGGTGCCTGCCCCTCAGCTCTCCTCACACGCACTGTTCAGACTGCAGCCAATCACCAAATCACAGCAGCCATACACAGAAATCACTATATTGCCTTCACTGCATCCATCACCTGCAGCATAGCACTGGGTGGATCAAATGCGAGGTGGTTGCATCATGACGCTGCTGCTTCATGATGTTAATATGCAAATGATGCATTTGCCAAAAGTGCCAGATTGCCAGTCTGGCCCTGGTTAGGTGTAAGCCTCCCGACATACGCTGGGTTGGTATAGTGAAAGAAATTATTCACTTACCTTCCCACGGCTGGCAAGAGAATAAAGGGACACTTGTGGACAAGGGAGTCACATGATGCCAGTCACATGATGCCAGTCACATGATGCCAGTCATATGACAGTCCTAGGGAAGAGTATGAAAACATCATATTGACAGTTAGAAAAAAAAAACGCCATTACCCCAGACAGGACTGACATCCTAGGAGCTACCTGCACTGCTGGTAAAGGAGATGTGCTGTAACTAGAGCAAAGAGTGGCATTGTGAGTGAGTGACAGGCAGAGCAGGGCATCAAGGGAGCAATACCTGTCGTTAGGGTGGTCTTTTCGGCATTGGCAGGAGTCAGTAATAGAGTAAAGCCATACAGGGCCTTAACTATAATTGGCAGCAGCAGCAGCTTCTGTGCTAGACTTTCTTCCATGGATGCTGTAGTGGCCATAAAGTGAAGAAGGACTGATGAGTATATAGTCCACGCAGCGGTGAGTGGCATCAGTGAAGCCAGCAGCCTTGTGTACAGACACTACTTGCAGCATACACAAGCCAGCCGTAGCCAGTCAGAGATTGGGGGAGCAGCCAAGCTGTAGTACAATGACCAGGCAGCCAGTATAACCTGTGTGTGGTGCTATGTTAGAGCTGCTATCTATGTCATATGATGTGATGATAATTCCTGTCGTTTTATGAATACAGAGACTATAATTATTAACATCCTAATTGCAGACAGCTTCTAATATCTGTTGCAAACGTAAACTGATGAGGACACATTGCATGTTTAAGAAGTGAGTTTGGTCTCAATATAAGCTCCAGAGGAACAGTTTCAGGAATAAAAGTAAAGCTTTATACATTTATACATTGACAGTCTGGCCTGAACTTACAAAACTGAGCTGAGGACATTGGGCCTTATTTTAGTTCACTCTTTCGGACAAAATCCTTCTTAGATGGGCAAAACCATGTGCACTGCAGGTGGGGCAGATGTAACTTGTGCAGATATAATTAGATTTGGGTGGGTTTTTACTTCAAAGTGAGATCTATATTGCAGTGTAAAAATAAAGCAGCCAGTATTTACCCTGCACAGAAACAAAATACTCACCCAAATCTAATTCTCTCTGCACATTTTACATCTGCCCCCCTGCAGTGCACATGGTTTTGTCCATCTAAGAAGGATTTTGTCAGAAAGAGTGAACCAAAATAAGGCCCCTTGATACATGCTTTTATCTAAATGTTACATTTCAAGAGATTCAAGTGATTTGCTAGCGATTGCAACGTTGTATCATTTGCCTTCATAGCCTGTTGTACTTCTGCAGGACTGTGCTCAGATAAACGCATATGCAGCTAACACAGTTACTTTACATTAAAGAAAAGAACTTTAATTGTTCATAATTGGACCATAGAGAAGAGTTGTACAGTGTACTCCTCAGGGTGTGATTCAGCACAAGCATAGTTTGGATGTCATTGTTGCAAAGGACACGAACCTAAGATACACTTTATTAACTGGAGGTCAAACTACGTAAAAGGAGAACATAACAGAATTTAATGCTCTACTAGCATACAGAGACTTTATCCAGTAAGTGGCTACACTGGATCTTATATGGGCCCCAACTGCGCACAACTGGGATTGACATATTAGTACTAATAATCTTTTACATTTTTTATTTATACCCAGGTATATATATATTTAAATCTAACAAATTGGTTTTCTAAAGTTTTTTGTATTGCATGCAAGTAGTCTGTTGTACAGGTATATATATATTTGTTTTTATTTCCACTTTAATATTTAATAATTGTTATTATACTAATCTATACTAATATAGCCTAAGTGTTGTTAATTTATCATAAAAAAATATACGACGTTTTTACTTTATAATTGTATTGAATAACTAATCTGTATATTAGAATTAGAGGTTATCCCTAGCTAACCTATTTTAATTACCCATAGGGTGATTATAACCAGAGCTTGGGTGGAGGCACAAAATATTAGCTAAGCAAGTGAACTAAGCGTTACACCTAAACTTGCCTAGTGGTGGCGCCTGTTTTGAATGAAAGGCCTAGCCCAGTGGTTCCCAAACTGTGTGCCGTGGCTCCCTGGGGTGCCTCGGGACACATGCAGGGGTGCCGCGGCTTGGTGGTCTAGGACCAACTCAAATTATTAATGGTTAATTATTTATGAGCAAAACCAGTGCTGGTGGCTGCCAATGATAGAATGTGTACAAACGGAAACAAATCCTGCCCTTTACCACATAACTGCCGCTAAGAATCGCATATAAACCCAATCTAAATAATTTTTTTTGGACCTAGGGGTGCCGTGAAAAAAATTCTGATTCTCTAGGGTGCCCTGAATCAAAAAAGATTGGGAACCCCTGGCCTAGCCAATCATCAGGGTAGCTCTTTTAACAGCTTTCAATAGGGCCATTTGGAAGAAGGGAATATAGGAAGTTTGCTTGAACCCTTCTTACTCTGCCTTAGGCAGGGCAAATAATACTGGCATGCAGTGTCATTTACTTTTCCCACACTAGTGCTGAGAAAGCAGGGTCAATCTCTGGGGCAAAAATGGCAGGGATTTTAGGAATGCCCATGTGTAAAGGTGGCCATATATCTACAGATCGATTGTCAGATTGGGCTGGTTGGAACAAAATCCTGGTAATGGATGAGAGCAAATGACATTGCTGAAAAACTGCCAAAAACTGTCATTCAGATATTACCAGATTTTTGTTACAACCAGCCCAATCTGACAATCGATCTGTCAGATCTGTATGCCCAGCTTTACAGAGAACAATCTGTCCTTCTTAATGAGGGGCTGCAAAAGCCAGCTGGGTGAATTTATACACCTGAAACACTCGTTCATGGCAGAGTGTGCTGTGCATAAATAGGGAATTTCACTTGCCAATGCCACTCAGATCATTTGCAAATCACTATAGTCACCCCATGTGAGAGGATTCACTGGATCTTGTTACATCCTCCAACTCCCAATCCACTCCCTATATGAGTTAGCTAAGGACTATGTACTGCAGTGGCGTGCGGTGGGGCGAGGCACAGCCTTTCCTGTAATACTAGGGTATATGCCAGAGCTTTGAATTGATAAGGTATGTAAAAAATACAAAGAATATTAAAAAAAATCTTATTTTTATTATTCTAATCATTTTTATAGTCAAAACTCTGAAGTAAAAAGTCTATGGCAGGTGAGGCAGTGCCCCACCTGGCTATCTTTTATGCACATCTCTTATCAAAACTCAGCAAATCTCCAGCAGTGTATACTGCTGCACATGTGTATAATTCCAGCATTCACCCCAAGGCTCATATATTGTGTTAATATCTGGCTCTAGTACTTGGCTGTCAGTATATTTGCAATATTTGAGTACACTGTGGCATCTTTGACTGCCTCAGTCATCTGTTTGTGGATCTCCTCCTCCCCTCTCACTGCCAGCAGCTCTCATCTCTTGCTCTGTCCAGTGGGCCATGCTGTCCTTTCTTCAGCTCCCTAATGACCTCAGAGACCAGCCCCAGTGCCATGCCCTCCCAGCCAGAAAGGCCCATCCTCACAACACGCAACATCAGCCAGCACCCCACCAGGAGAGCGAATCAGTGCCTAACCATGTGTAATAATCCCAAATACCCGGGTCACACCCTTTCAGAAAGCTGGCGACCCGGGTTTTTGGAATCCAGACCCGGGAATAACCCAGGTAAATTCCAGGGTTGAAGCCCTGGTATTTTAGACCCGTGTTGACCCTTTCAGACAGAAAAAAACCTGGGTCTACCCTCCTGGACCAGGGAAAATCCAGGGTCTTTTTTTCTGTCTGGAAGGGGTATTACAGACCTCTCAGGTATTTCTACTGTAGGCAATACCTGGAAAAGAGATGTTATTGCTTCATCAGGCATCTCTTGACGAAACATGAACAGTTTGTTTGTTTCTTTTTCACAACACACTGGGCGGTATTCAATGAGAATACCTGCGAGGTGCAGCGAATCCTTTTTAGGATTCGCTGCACATTCGCCACGTTCCGGAGCCGGCGGGCTCCGGTATTCAACGTGTCAGGGGCTCGCTGCCCCTGACTGGCGAATATGAGCTCCTGCGGCGATTGCCGCAGGGAGCCTGAGGACGGTGGCAGGCAAAGAGATGGAAGTCTCTCTGCCTGCCCCAGAACTTTGTGGGGGGTAGGTGGGCTCCCCGGGTGCCAGGCAGCACAGGCTGCCCCCCGGGGGTGCCAGCAGGGGACCGTATATTCACTATACCCGATCCTAATGATCGGGTGCAGTGAATATATGAATATGTAATGAGCGGCTCGGCTCCGGCGCCCCCTGCTGGCTGCTGTGTAAAAAAAATTAAAAAAAGATATATATTTTTTTAAAAATTAAATATATATTCATGTGCTTACATCACATGAATAAAAATAGTATGCCCCTCCTCAGAATAAAATTCCTGATTTTTTGACACCAAATGTAAAAAACAAAACACTTTATTTTAAAAGTTCACATTCCACTTCACCATAAAAGATAGCGATTGCTACTCGGTGAATCATGGTGAAAAAAACCTTGAAATGTATTCGCCATGTGGTCATTGAATAGGGTGATTCACCGTTTTAGTCAGAAATTCGCCAAACAGCACAAATTCGCCATAAAAACATGGCGAATCAGGCTCATTGAATACCGCCCACTGTGAGAATAGGCAGGGGGAGGAGGAGACTCTGCCTGACTGGGCTCTCCTCTCTACTCAGAAATGTCTCTGGTGTCTTCCGACCTGACATGGTTAAATATCTTTCTCCTCTTAAATAATACCTCATTATGAGAGGAAGAGGAGGTATAAGCAGCCACAGAGATATCATGTTTGGACGGCTGTCTGTTTTGCTGAAGGATAGGGATCTTATTTGTCTGTTGCAGACACAGACACAGCTTCCTCCATCCTTCAGTACTGAGGTAAAATCTGGCCTCAGGGGGCGGGGCTTAGCCTTATATACAACAGGTGCATGTGACCTGCCATGCATGTGCACTGCCTGTGCACATGTCATGCACCAGCAGCTAAGCTCCCTACTCCCCTGGCTGTTAGAACGTAAGTGAAAATTTTCTTTCACTATACCATCCCAGCGTATGTCGGGAGGCTTACACCAAACCCATCAGCTGTTGTTAGGTGGCAAGCCTCCCGACGAACAAAAAAGG
Source organism: Crinia signifera (assembly GCF_055691185.1). Lineage (NCBI taxonomy): Eukaryota > Metazoa > Chordata > Amphibia > Anura > Myobatrachidae > Crinia > Crinia signifera. The sequence continues at coordinate 144,000,708 of NC_139218.1, read as the reverse complement.
GAATTTGCATAAAGTCTCCCACTTCCTGCTTCTCACATGCTGTTACAGTCCCCCAATGTGCCTATGATGCAAATAAGATTCAAAATTCAGGAAAGGTACAAAAGAATGGCAATTGCTACCCATGGTCAAGAATCTAGGATGTGCTAAGTATCCCAAACCATATGGCACACCTACATTAGGTAACTTAGGAATCATCTATAGATTGTAAGCTTGCGAGCAGGGCCCTCCTACCTCCATGTTGGTTTGTATCTACCCAGTTTGTTTAATCACTGTTGTTTCCAATTGTAAAGCGAAACGGAATATGCTGCGCTATATAAGAAACTGTAAATAAATAAATGATTAATCTGTAGTTCGATATTTCTTTACAAAGCTAAAATATACGCAAGAGAAAAAGCAGCCACCCCCTGAGTAAATCCAACTCAAGTACTAATCTTATCCCAACTTCTTATCTTGCCTGCAATTGAACCATCCTATACATTATAGTAGAAACAGTATAGCGGTCATTCTATCTGATTACAGCGGCCATAGCAATTACCATCTCACAATCAATCAACACTCATATAGTGTTAGACACCTTGTTGCTGTAATTTGGATTTACTGGATGATACAAAATTACTATGTGACTTGTTACATTTGTTGCATTATTACCCTTATGAATACGATGTGGCAACCTGAGACATTCTATCTGTACTAGCTGATCTAGAGATTACTAATTAACTTTTACAGGTCATGATTTTGTAATTGTATCTCTTTTTCTGACTTGCAGATCATAAAAAGGAAATTTCATATTTCACTGCTTTCTCATTGTATAATGTATATTGTTTACTCCCACCCTATTACGGGATGCGGTCATTTGGTCTACAGCATGATGGTCGACAGTCATTAAGTTGACACCATTAAGTCGACATCAGAAAAGGTCGACATGGGTCCAGGTCGACATAGGAAAAGCTCAACATGGTTCAAGGTCGAAAGGTCATTAGTTTGACAGGTCGTTAGTTCGACAATGTCTAGGTTGACAATCAAAAGGTCGACATGGGGTTTTTCACTGTTTTTTGAGCCGACATGTGCCGACAGGTGGTATTTCATGCCCTACCATCCACTAGGGTGTGGTGGGAGAATAAAATAGTGTGCCGAGCATAGCGAGGCACCTTGCCCTAGCGAGCGCAGCGAGCCATGCGAGGGGATACGGTGCACTTCAAACTGTGTCCATGTTGACATTCAGGTAAAAAAACTGTCAAAAACCCCCATGTCGACCTTTTCCCATGTCGACCTAGACCCATGTCGACATTTTCCCAGGTCAACCTAATGGTGTCGACCTAATGACTGTCGACCATCATGCTGTAGACCAAATGATCCCAACCCCCTATTACTACCTATTGACATAGGTGCGAGCTATTTCTGTGTTGTTTGTCTTTGTTTGTTGTCCTTTAGGTCCAACTCCATAGGACCAACTTTAATTTAATAAAATGAAAAAATTAGTTATTTTCTGTCATGAGAAGGCTGTGCCCCGCCCGGGAGATTTCTTCATATCCCTCTTCGGATATATTTTCTCTTGCATTTACTTACCTTACTACCTGGGAGCACCTCTGCAACCATACAAGTTATATTATAAGATTTTGTTGAACGGAATATGCCTTCACAACCACTGCCAAATTAGTCCTGTGCCCTAGGCCCACTTCCCCATTCCCCCTTTCCCCTTTTACCTAAAAGCTAAAATATATAACTGTTCTAAAATGTACTAAATTCCTCAATCCTTAATCCCCATCTCCTGTACTTAGTGACATATAGTAGCTTTTAGATACTGTAAGTCTTCAAAACAGCCGGATGCTATCAGCAAAACTGCTGAACCTTTGTCATAGAGCATTCTAAAGTACTAGGGGAGGGGGTTCCTGGATTTTTACTGAGGTTAAAATTGAAAATGACCTTATGAAATAATTTAAATTTGGGACTCATCAGTTTTTTTTTTTTGAAATGCAACAATTGTTTTCCTTACATAGACAGAAAACTATAGGTTTTATGTGCCAAGAAGATCCTTCTCCTGGTTACGGAAACTGATATCTCTGTTCTGTTTTGTTCCTTCAATTTAACTAGTAATAATAATAATAATAATAATAATAATAATAATAATAATAATAATAATAATCTCTATCTATCTATCTATCTATCTATCTATCTATCTATCTATCTATCTATCTATCTATCTATCTATCTATCTATCTATCTATCTATCTATAAGGGTCTATCCTATAAATCAGTAGTTCTCAACCTCGGTCCTCAGGGACCCCCAGCGGTGCACGTTTTCCAGGTCACCTCACAGATACACATGTGCACTAATTACTCACTGGCACATTTTAAAACCTCACAGGTGGAGCTAATTATTTCACCTGTGATTTTGTGAGGAAACCGTGCACTGTTGGGGGTCCCTGAGGTCCGAGGTTGAGAACCACTGCTATAAATGTATTCTGTATGTTTCCATTTGTTATCTGCTTGTCCCTGAAGACGGGGGTATTACCCCGAAATGCCGTTGGGCTAATAAAGGACATTTACCTTTGAAATCCTGCCTGTGGAGTGCCACTTATTCTACCCTTCTATCTCTGGGCTGTGCATTGGCTCTAAAGGAGGCACACCAACAACTTATTGTTCTACTGGTATAGCTGAGTGCTGGACTATCTGCGCTTATATATATATATATATATATATATATATATATATACAAAAATATATGGTACTCTTTACCTAGAACGGCGCCCGCGATTAGAATCGCGGGCGTCGGGGGTAAAAAATCGCGGGCATCGCGGGTAAATCGCGGGTACATAAAAATCGTGTACCCGCGATCACCGTGATTTTCCCATAGGGAACAATGTTAAAAAGCCTGATTGACCGCGATTTTACTTTAAAATGCCTCAATGCCCGCGATTTTCACATAGGAATCAATGTTAAATGGGCTACAGAGCCCAAATAGTCACAATTAACCCTTAAATGTCACCCCAATTTTTGTACGCCACCCCACGATCCACGCCAACCCGAAGCGTGGCGAGCGCAGCGAGCCCGCGAGGGGCGGCGGTACGCGTCCTCCGACCTTTTCATGCCCTACTATCCACGTCGGCGTGGAGTTGAGAATAGAATAGTGTGGCGAGCGCAGCGAGCCACCGAGCCCGAAGCGTGGCGAGCGCAGCGAGCCCCGCGAGGGGACGCGGATACCTTCACAGTTATACGCGTCCCCTCGCGGGCTTCACAGGTATCCGTGGCGAAAAGCGGACACCTGTGAAGCCCGCGAGGGGACGCGTTTACCTGTGAAGGTATCCGCGTCCCCTCGCGGGGCTCGCTGCGCTCGCCACGCTTCGGGCTCGGTGGCTCGCTGCGCTCGCCACACTATTCTATTCTCAACTCCACGCCGACGTGGATAGTAGGGCATGAAAAGGTCGGAGGACGCGTACCGCCGCCCCTCGCGGGCTCGCTGCGCTCGCCACGCTTCGGGTTCGCGTGGATCGTGGGGTGGCGTACAAAAATTGGGGGGACATTTAAGGGTTAATTCTGCCTATTTGGGCTCTGTAGCCCATTTAACATTGATTCCTATGTGAAAATCGCGGGCATTGAGGCATTGAATGCAAAATCGCGGTCAATCTGGCTTTTTAACATTGTTCCCTATGGGAAAATCGCGGTGATCGCGGGCATCGCGTTGCGGCCGTTTATGTACTGCCCGCGATGTCGCGATCACCGCGATGGGCGCCGTTCTAGGTAAAGAGTACCAAATATATATATATATTACCCAATAATCCTCCATGCGCTATGAAAAATAAATCCAATTAAGAATCAAAGAGATGGCTGCCTTACCACAAAAGGAGGGACAAAAAGAACAACAGAATATACAACTGTGGTGTGGTGCCTAGAAATGATAAATAAAGTCCATCCCAAAGTTTTGATCCCAAAGTTCAGTGAAGCAGACCAGAAAGTTTCATCCAATTTCTTGTTTATTTATTTCCTTCAAATTTGTCACCGGCAAAACCGTGAGAAAAAGTCCAACGTGTTTCGTTTAAAGCGACTTCATCAGGGGTACAATCACAACTCTTTTTTCAAAAAGAAAATCATGTCTCCAATTGGTATCAGGAGAGAGGGAAGAAAACCCGTTCTTCTAAGTATCTATAGACCACTTTTCGTTTTAGCTCTATAGAATTGGATTAGAGCGTTTAAAACGCTAAGCTGTATACAAGTGTGTGAACACCAATATGGTTCTAGGAAAAAAGTTTTCCTTCCCTGTATAGTGGACCTCTCTATATGAGTTATATCTCCAACAGGGAAGGACAGCAGCTGCTCATAGAACTCATAATAGTTTGCTCAACACTGAACATGTATGCATTTGTGTAGCTTGGTGCTGAGCAAGAACCCATCACACACCCACATTTTTAATTAAATATTTCCCCATTAAAGAGAAAATAGTTTTGGGTGACGGTGAGTTCTAGTAAAGACATGAAAAGAGAGATGTCCGGACCTTTATACTCTGGGCAATTGGAAATGAGTTGAAAAGTGTCAGCCAATCCTCTAGAGTGGGGGATCGTGGTATAAAGGCTAACAACATCAACCGTTGCCAGCCAATAGGGTCCCTTGAGGGGAGAGATGGTTTTCAATTTAGCGAGCAAAGAGCCAGTGTCCTTTATAAAGGTGAGCTGTTGCTGAATGACAGGTCGGAGGTAATAGTCCAGATATTCTGACACAATGTAATACAGGGAATCATTAGCAGCAATTATAGGTCATACAGGCGGGTTCAGTGGGTCCTTGTGTAATTTTGGGATTTAGGTAGAAAACCAGGATCCTAGGGAATGCAGAACTTAGCGCATCAAAAACTTTCTTAGAGATCAAATTCTTATCTCGTGCGCTAGCAAGGATGGAGTCATCTTTAAACCTTTGAGTGGGGTCCTGTGACAATTTTTCATATACAGTGCTGTCCTCAAGTTATTTATAAGCCTCTGTCTTGTAGTCCTCCAAAGTCTGAATAACTATCCCCCACCTTTGTCGGCGGGGCGGATAGTTATATCCTGGTAGCCACTCAAATCTTTAAGGGCTTTTATTTCAAGACAAGACAAATTATGGGAGCCAGAGTATTTTTGACATTTAGAGGATGTATACCGATCCAGTTCTTTAGCGAAATGTTTCATGGCCGGATTGTTGATAACCCCATCCAGCATATATCCCCTCTCTACCTGCCTAGTACCTGCCCCCTCTCCCTGACCAGCATCCGTCCCCATCCTGCCCGGTATTTGGCACCTCTCCCTGCCCAAACATTTTCCCCCCTCTCCCTGCCCATTATCTGCCTCCCTTTCCCTGCCCCCCATCTCCCCACATCTATACTCCCTCCCCATATCTGTCCCTCTTCATTCTGCTCATCATATGCGCATCTGCCCCCCAGCATCTGTCTCCCCTCTCCCTGCCCAACATCTGTTCTCCATCTTCCTGCCCATAATCTGTCCTCCTCCTCCCTCTGCCCCCATCTCCCCAGTATCTTCCCCCCTCTCCCTTTCTATCATCTCTCCCCCTCGCTCTGCCCATCATTTATCCCCTCTTCCTACTCCTCATCTTTCCCCCTATCCCTCTCTGCCCAGCATCTGTCTCTGTCTCCCCATCATCTGCATATTGCTGTCCCATCCTTTATTGGCCCAGAATGTGAACCCTTGTCTCTCTCTGTCTGGCAGATGTCTGTCCCTCCTATCTTTTTTTCCTTGTACCCAACTATCATATCTACACTCCATCCATATTCCACCATTTTCCAACAATACCCACTTTTCCCTTGTTACCCTCACAACTAAATTTTTCTCTTAGACTCCTCTTCTCGGTCCTCTCCATATCTGCTCTCTACACTCCTCACACACACCTTATATCACTACTACTGTGGGCATTATGTGTATACGGTGCATTACTATTGTGGATTGGGTAGACAAGCATTCGGTCGACACCACTAGGTCAACATGCATTAAGGTCGACATAACTGAATGTCGGCATGCAGGAAGGTCTACATGGGTTAGGTCGACAGGGTCATTAAATCGACAGGGTCATAAGGTCGACAGGGTCATAAGGTCGACGTGTTTTTTTTTTCAGTTTTCTGACCTGTATGTCGACACAGTCGACATGGACACTGAAACGTAGCACCGCGTCCCCTCACATGGCTCGCCATGCTTCAGGCGCTCTATTTTATTCTCCCACCACTCCCTAGTGGATGGTACGGCATGAAATACCACCAGTCGGCACATGTCAGCTCAAAAAACTGTGAAAAACCCCATGTCGACCTTATGACCCTGTTGACTTTCCCCATATTGATCTTATGACCCTGTCGACCTGACCCATGTCGACCTTCTTGCATGTCAACCTTTAGTCATGTCGACCTTATTGCATGTTGATTTAGTGGTGTCAACCTAATGCTTGTAGACCTAATGCTTGGTGACCCATTGGCCCTATCCTGACTACTTTTATGCTGGTCCTTAGTAGGTGAAAATATTAGTGAGCGTGAGTAGTTTGCTCATAACTTTTGTTCAATATAAATTCTCATGTACAGTAAAATTGAAACAAATTCAGGGTTCTAGCCAGACACATTCTATATATAATTATGCAGTTATATGGGGGGGGGGGGTGTTCTAACATCCGCAGCCCTCTAACGCCCCCCCCCCCCTTTTCCGGAGGCTTCTGCAGGGAATCGCCAGCTTTTGCTGGCGTTTCCCTCCGCAGCGCTGACACTGCGGAGGAGGGGTTAGAGAATACAGAAATGCAGTAAAAACCCTGATAGCTGGGTTTTTACCGCATTTCTGGTTTAGAGCATCACTATCAATCTGACAAAATGGAGGAAACTCGGCTCCTGATTGGCCGCTAAGTGGCCAATTTTGCACTTCAGGGGATGAACGGAAAATTTAAACAATACATTGTCCGCTACTAAGTCCGGTGGCTTGGGGATCCCTACATGGAACGAAGCATACCAATCTTCACCGGAGGCCTTGCTGAGTATAATTTCCTTCCAAAGGTCAGCCACTTAGATTCTACTGGACAAGGGGACCAACCTGCTGTGGACCCTATAGATGAGTATAGTATGTGTGACTGTAGTGTGCATTATAGTTATAGTTATACTGTACTGGTGTGTGTTTTTTTTAACGATTTGCATTGCTGTAGAACTACAAGTACCAGAAAGCCCTTTACTGCCTCACATGCTGGGAGGCTGGTTCTCCAAGTCCCTGAATGTGGTGCAGGCTTAATGTGACTTGTAGTTACACAACACTGCACAATAATTTTATTCTAATTTTACACTTAAAGCATCAGCCTGGGGCACCGGGGGCAGGCCTGGGCAGGGTTAACTGTGGAGGGGGGATCCCATTATTGGGAGGGTCCTCACTCCCCCTGGGTCACTGCCTGGGTTGACCAGTCAGGGGGTAAATGCTTTGGCCACGGGACCTTATATAATAAGTGTCCCCCGGGTGTGACATTACCTTGCTGGATAGTTGGGCCCTGTGCCGTTCTGAAAATATGAGGGACCCTTACTAATTTTGTCCCCCTTATTTTGGGAACCAGAATGGGACTGGTAATTGCCGGGCAGGGAAACTGCACATCATGGGCGAAATGTAATAGAGGTCAATTTTTTAGACATGTGCAATTTTTGGTCAACAACGGCCGAAATCACACGTTTTCCGAAAATCGCACATGTAATCGCACATTTTGAAGTGGCGATTTTTAGTCACACTTCAGTTCGCATCCAGATGTTTTCCCATTATAAAGTATACAAATTGTACATGTAATAGGGTGCGATTTTTGGTAAACGTTACCAAAAATCGCAAAAAAATTAGACCAGATTCTGACAGGCGAATTTGACAGAACTATGCACAGATCATTGAGATCATGGTTCTATCTTAAAAAATGTGTAAAAGTTAACATTTAAAAAAAATGGCGCAGGATCCCCCCTCCTGAGCATAGCCAGTCCCGAGCTCATTGAGCCGGACCTGGTTCCAAAAATACGGGGGACAAAAAGCGTAGGGGTCCCCCGTATTTCTGAAACAAGACCGGACGGTTCTTGTGTAGTTTCATGGCGCCGTGCTACTTCCGGGTTGGGTACGCTCGCCAAACTATCTAAAATAAAGTAACTTAACTCCATGCCAACGTGGATAGTTAATACCCCCACTATCCAAGTTGGCATGGAGTTGATTTTAGATAGCGTGGCGAGCGTAGCGTGGGGACTCAGACGCACGGCGCCATGAAACTACACAATTACCGACCGGACTCTTGGACTGGCACTGGTTCCAAAAATACAGGGAACAAAAAATCTGGGGGTCCCCCATATTTTGAAACCAGCACCGGGCTCCAACAGCCCGGTGCGCATCACAGGAAACGCCACAGCTGGGGGACACTTTTTACATAAGGTCCCCCGGCCATACCATAAGCACCGTGGCTGCTCAGCCTTGGACGGGGTACCTGGGGGAGTGGGGACCCCCCAATAAAGGGGTCTCCCCCAGGCTTCACACTTCCAGGGCTGAAGCCCGGGGCTTTCACCGGCATCCCTGGCCTTTGGACGCAGGCCTGATAGGGTTAATTCATTTCTACATTACATTGCTTTATACAGGTGAACTACAAGTGCCAGCAGGCCTCCCCCAAATGCTTACACTTGGCAAACCTCAAGTCCCAGCATGCGGGGCATTAATGGCCAGCTGGAACTTATAGTCCACCTGTAAAAAGAATGTTAAAATAAAACGCACAGAAAAGTACAACTTTATTACACACACACCCCTCACTTTTACACCAACATACTTACCGCACCAGCGTCCAGCGCTGAGTCTCCCTCCTCCACAGCCAGCTCACCCCGCACTGACAAGGTGACCCGGGTTCCTGTGGCGCTGGTAATAGCTTCTATAGCGCTGTCCCACTGCTATAGAGGCTGCTAGCGTCCTAGGCTTGATGCGTCTCCATGGAGACGCATAGCTCAGCCCTGATTGTCTGAAAGTGTCTCCATCGAGAGGTATTGAGCCAAGGACGCTAGCAGCCTCTATAGCTCTGGGACAGCGCCATAGAAGCTGTTACCAGCGCCGCAGGAAGCCGGCTCACCCAGCTGTCAGTGCGGGGTGAGCTGGCTGTGGAGGAGGGAGGCAGCTTCCCAATCCCCCAGGTACCCCATCCAAGGCTGACCAGCCATGGTGCTCATGGTATGGCCAGGGGATCTTATATAAAAAGTGTCCCAAGAGTCCGGTGCTGGTTTCAGGAATACAGGGGACGCTTTTTGTCCCCCTTATTTTTTGGAACCAGGTCCGGCTCAATGAGCCCGGGCTGGTTATGCTTAGGAGGGGGGACCCCACGCCATTATTTTTACACAATATCGCACATTTTCGCAAAATTGCACATTTTAGCAAAATCACACATTTTCGTGACTAAAAATCGCATTTTCATGACTAAAAATCGCTCATCATCGCATATGAAGTGAAATTGCAAACCAAAAATCACACCCAATTACATTTGCAAATTTAACAAAAAATGTGCGATTTTTTTCACATGCGATTTTTAAAGATGCCCCCTATTACATTTCACCCCAGGTTTTTGAATTATTTATTTTTTACACACTGAAGCCTGCACGGTCTGTCTGATCCATGCAGGCATCTAGCCATATGTTACATACGGCCGGTTAGTAAATTAGGAACGTATTCTTTCGATGGCGTTTGCATTCGTATTTTAAAAATACAAATACACATAGCCTGGAATACAAATGGTCGTATATCAGCCATAGTAAATATGAAAAATACAAATTTACGGCCGTATACGGTGTATTCGTAGCTATTTGTGCTTAGTAAATTTCCCCCATGGTCTGTTCCCAGACAGCTTCAATATTGCAGGTAGACAGAGGCAGTGCTGTCTGCCTGTCCTCTAAGCTGGTTTTGCAGCTTTCGTTTAACAACTTTTGGATCTATATCAACAGCAAGAAGGCGGCACTCACGGGTGTGGTGTAGGGTTCCGACAGTCGGGATCCTGACAGTCATTATCCCGACTGGCCGGACCCAGACAGCATGGTGAGTGCAACAAAGCCCCTTGCAGGCTCGCTGTGCTCGCCACGCTGCAGGCACGGTGGCTCGCTACCTATTCTATTCTCCCTCTATGGGGGTCGTGGACCCCCATGAGGGACAATAGCCAGTGGCCGTCGGGACTCCGTGTGTCAAGGTTTTGACTGTCGGGATCCCGACGTCGGGTAAATGACTGTCGGGACCCCGTCCGGTACCCGGCACTCACATGCATGAGTCTCAGGCGCAGGTGAAGTATACACTTGTGTCTTAGACTTTGCTGTATGTGAGTGCTGCCTTCTTGCTGTTGTTATGTAGGAATCTCCTTAGAGTACACCTAAGGACGGCACCCGGATCTTGATTATATCGCATGGAGTGCTACTCGTCTGTCTTCACCTCCGAGCAACTGGGATGAATATATGCCACAGTCTAGAACCAATGTATGTTTCTTTTCAGTGCTAAAGTGATTTATAACATGCCAGATTTTGCTATATATATATATATATATATATATATATATATATATATATATATATATATATATATCCTCACACCACTTTTTTGCTTGTAATTATTTCTTTTTTTAAGTCTAATAATTTTCTTCAATAAAATCATTATTACAATTTAAAGAATTCTAAGCATTTTTTAATCTTTGTAGGTTTCTTATCTTTACTGAATCTGTATGTATATGTATCTGACTAATGCAACAGGCAAAACTAAGTCATAGCCAAAACATTCAGATCTGACAAGAAGCAGATCTAAGCTGTTATCTGTAACTTGTAGCAATTATAGTACCACCCCTTACATGGAACAGATGTGTATGTGTGCTAGTGGGTCAGATGTATCAAGCTTCAAAAAGTGAAAAGAGGAGAGTGATAAACATACAGCCAATCACCTCCTACATGTCATTTTTCAAACCCAGCCTGCAACATGGCAGATAGCAGCTGATTGGCTTTTTTTAATCACTCTCCACTCTATCACTTTTTGAAGCATGACACATCTGCTAATTAAGACCCAAACGGATCCGTTTGGGTCTTAATTAGCATGCATCGTATCGGATCGCATGCCTAGTGCATGCCTAGTGCATGCAATGCGATCCGATGTTTAGCTAGTACAAAAAGTATGTGCAGCACATACTTTTTGTACCGTACTATGTGATGCGCGGGAGCACGCATCGCATAGTACAAAACGGATGGTCCGGGAACGGACCGTCTATGGGTACCTTAAGTGAGAAATATAAGATTTTGTTTTCTTTTTACAAACATACAGATCATCAATAATAATATAATTATTTATAAATATAAAAATAAACACAGCCACCAAATACATATAAAAACATTTATTAAATAGTTTTCTTTTTTTAAATAAACATATTTACAAATACAATTATAATGTTAAAATATAAAAAATACATTAGAAAAGGCTCTTAATACAAAAAAAAAAAAAAAAACAAGCTCCGAGAATAAATTCTGTGTCCAGCACAGAAAGGTCTCTACATCCCAGAGATCAACTCCTCTAAGAAATCCCAATTAATGACACAGCGCTTTTTAGCAAAGTGCAGACTCCATAAAGAGAAACAATTCATTTTAGGAAGTTATCATACACTGTAAAAAATACACTGCCTTCCTCTTCTGATAACAGCTGACTCAAAAAGTGATTATTTTGGTCTCCCCATCCTAACTGACTCCAGTTTTAATTCATCCCACTACATAACATTAAAAGCAAATTCCAACCAAAATTAAAATGTTATTTTTGGTAGAATTAAAAAATAAAGCAAAAACAAAAATGTGAGCTCTATCAATACCATGATTTTCTGCAGGCATACGACAACCCAGAACAGGGTACTAAATTCTAAATATTTATTTCATTATTGGATTTAGCTTTTCTGTAAGTGGGAGACTCCACCATTCGGAGTGAGTAAGAATGTAAAATAAAAAATCAGTAATATCCCTTTAAGACATAACAGCAAATTACCGGGTGAAGCAGTTCTACCCGGTAATTTGTGTAGTGTGAAAAGGTCTACACAGGTCTTAAATCCCAGATCACTGACCCTGATTTTTACTAAGGTCGTCGACCCGGGATTTGTGACCCGGGACACCCTTTCACACTACACAAATAACCGGTGTTTTCTGCAAATTACCGGGTTGACAGTTTTTAACCCAGTAATTTGCTGCAATGTGTGAAAGGGGATCAGACTACACCCGGCAAAATGACCCACCACTCAAAATGCTGGGTAATTGCCAGGCTGCATGTCTGAAAGGGGTACAACCTCACTGCAGGACTCTCTACAGTTCATGTGTCATTGCAAAGTGCCCAGCATATGTGTTCCATGGGAAAAAGAACTAAAACAGAGCAATGTTCTGGGCAAAATTTTGCGTCTTCTTGTCTAAATACGGAGAAATCACAGTACCATGCTATCACAAATTCTAGGGTTAGCATTTATATTGAAGTGCAAAAGGAAAATTCTTTGTGTCATAATATCACATAATTTGTGCTGTTTTACGCCACTTTGTAAGATGCTCATAGAAATGTACATTGTCCTACTGTAACATACATATCAAATACAACTTTTTGTTTTAAAAACTGAAATGAGCCCTTACTAATATCATTCCATTCCTATCCATAAAGTGCCAATGGCATGAACAGTGCTTTTATCTGTCTGCTCACTCCTCATTGCTGGCAGATTTCCTAAGGAAAGAGTCCTTGGCATGTGTTATAAGCAAAGAGAAAGCAGATGAAAAAGTACTGTATACACAACTAGACAAATAATCGTACAACAAATGACTCCTATGATAAAATGGCACTTTGATACCCAGTATATCCTTCTACAATGTCCCATAAACAGCTTGAAATCTTCCTTCCGTTCATCAACGTTACCAGTAGGTGTTATCCTGGCTGCTTATGGCCCTTATTCAGATCCGATCGCAGTACAAATTTGTTCTCATTTCCACACACCCCACCCAAATTTAACTCTTTGTGCACATGTTACATCTACTCCACCTGCAGTGCAAATGGTTTTCTCCCATTTTGAGAACAAATTTGTACTGAGATCCGATCTGAATAAGGGCCGAGGTACACACGCTCTGCTTCCATTTGCATATAGTAAAACACGTATTTATTTAAATGCACTACTGGTGTGATCAGCTTTCACTTTTTTTTTTTTTACTTACATAGACCAATATAACTGTGTATATGACATTCAGTAGATGTAATTCATAGAGTCAAACATTTTACTAAATGAGGCCCAGTCTGCTCCTTGCATAGGCCATGCCGATAACATGTATTCAGTAGAGTAAATAATATTCACATGAAAACTGATTCCTATGGACGGAAAGGATTTTTCAGTTATTTGTCTGGCTCACGAGGAAAGCCAGCCTCCGGCTAAGCAAGAAGCAGGGCGAGTCTGCTTAACATGTTTTAACCTCCTAGGTGACAAGTCTTTAACTTTACACCAACTGATAATCGGAATGCCGCAATTCCCATCCTTTGTGCAATCCAGGCAAGACGAGCTCCGTGGGCTGTCAGCACCTTCACAAATTCTTTATTCAAACTATGAGATTAGGCCTGTGAAATAAAAATTGCTTATATTAAGAGATTGTAGCATAAAGAGTTAACAATTTAATGCAATACTGTTTACTCAACCAACAAAGCCTAGGACTTAGCCTTCTGCACAGACCTTTGTGGGGAAGTTGCAAAACACACCTGCCTGTAAATAGCATGTAGTGATATAGAACGTAAAATGGACCATTCTTTTTAAACTGTAGCGAGTCCATAAAATGAGTCAGGTTTTGGTGTTTAATTTTTATCTGAAATAGATTTGTTCAAGAACCAATGAAACAGCCTCAGGATCTTATTATCAGGAGATTGTATCATCAAAATGTGAAAATCGGTTATTGTTATGTGTATACCAGTTAATATTTAAATGCAGCTAATCTTGTCCATACAGTAAATAGTGTTTATAATGCATATTTCAGGAAATCTTTCTTCCTTCCTGACACAGACCCTACCCTACAGCATCCTCACTAGCATGTTAACCATCCACAACATCTCCTATTAAAATGGGTTTACTTTCAGGCTGCCAATAATTCTCTAATTCAGCACTGCCAGCTCAGAGCCACAAATATATATTGATCACAGTGGGGTAATTTGCTAAGAGATGGGAGAGCTATTGAAGATGGGATCAGATTCTACCTCTTATTTATTCAACAACTTCTAAAAGATAATAGATATAATTTGTTTGGTTGCTATGGGCAACTTCCCATTTTCGATAGAACTCCCATTTTAGTAAATTTACCCCAGTATCTCTGCCTCCTTCATAGGAACCAACTTATTACAATTATGGTGGAGCTCCATTGTTTCCCCCCATAAACACAAATATTGCTTAAGCACCCACAGAGACGGAGCTACAGAATGACCTCCCCTACACAAAATAATATCTCCCACATATGTACAAAACATGCTTGAGATCTGGGAATTACTATAGGTGGTTCTACAGTGTCAGGGACAGATGCACTAAGCTTCAAAAGTGATACAATGGAGAGTGATAAACAGCCAGCCAATCAGCTCCTACCTGCTATGTCACAGACTGTGGTTGAAAAATGTCAGGCAGGAGCTGATTGGCTGGCTGTTTATCACTCTCCATTTTATCCCTTTTGAAGCTTAGTGCATCTGGCCCCCAATCTGATAATAATGTAGCTGACAGGTAAGAATGAAAGATGTATGCTTCATTACTGGATATATAGAAGGAATACAATGATCTTCTTCATCTTAAGTCTTATTGACAGGGTGCATAAAGGAAATCCAGGATTTCCAATTCAAATCCCATATTTGGCAGGACCCTCATAGGGCTTCATCAAATCCAATTACAGGTAGCCCTATCTGGCTTTAAGGGCTGCAGCTGATATAGTCCCTTAAATCCTGCCTGTTTGCTAGCTAAGGGGTCTATATACTAATCCTTGGAGAAAGGTAAAGTGGAAAGAGATAAAGTTGCAGTCAGTCAGCTCTTAACTGCTTTGTTGCAGTCACTGAGGCAGATGTATTAAGCCTGGAGAAGAGATAAACCAGAGATAAAGTGAAAGGTGATAAAGCACCGGCCAATTAACTCCCAACTGTCATTTCCAAACACAATTGATTGGCTGGTGCTTTATCTCCTTTCACTTTATCTCCAGTTTATCTCTTCTCCAGGCTTAATACATCTGCCCCTATGTTTGAAAAATATCAGGAGTTGGTTTGTTATCGCCATTATTTTTATCTAAAGGGGCCTACACATGGGGTGACAATGCTGAGCGATCTGAGCAATGTAGATTGCTCAGCACACAGCACTGCTCAGCCATGTGTGCTTAGCGATTTGTCAGGGCCAGTGTTCACCGTTGAGAACACTGGCCCTGTGGGGCCACGCATCGCTATGGGGCACACACACACAGCAATTTGTGCTTTATTTCTAAGTGATCTAGTGAGATCACTTAGAAATGCACGTGTATTCCCCATTAGTACAAAGATCCTTGAGCACCGCCCCTGGATTTCCTTCCTCCCGGTTACATCAGCCATTGACCACAGGGAATGCAGTAAAGGAGGAAATTGGCCAGGCACTATGCCAACCCCCAGCCAGAGAGGTAAGTAGCCATGGCTGTAAGTAATTGTCTCACTCATTAGAATATCTGATTTTCATCCTGTATGATACAATTCCTTTGAATAATCCTAAATAAAAGATAAAATACTCACCCGCTACACTGTTTCAGTTCCTTGTACTTGTAAGGGGCTAGAAGAAATAGAAAACATGTTATTGACAAAATAGGCATATAGCAGTAATAGTGTAGCCAACATGAAATGGACACACCAAAATGATGGCACATGGAGAGTATATAAACTAGAGGCAAAGCTTACCTTTCTTCATGCAACTGTAGCTCAATGTTTCTATGTCGCCTTTGTAATAACTGTAAAGCAGAAAATACAAATTGGAACCACATTGAAGCCCATAGTATTGTTACATAATTCTAGATATCTCATAATTATGACAAACATCCCCTGCTTTCTGCCAGAAAGTCACCATTGCATAATGTAAAAGAGCACGCATTTATTTTTTTGCACAAGTCTGATACTGTAATCCAAAAGAATTCCTTCCAGGAGGCTTTGCCAGCACACAAGCATTATGGCTTATAGTCATTTGACTGGCTTCCAAGATCTTGCTAACCGTTCATATTGTGGAACACAAATTACACCCCCCCGCAGCCACCATTATAATATTCACTACGCAGATCAGTCACTCCTTTTAGTCTTTGCAACAGGTCCAACCCAACTGTTTAGCAGGCAATTCTGGGAACTTGGCAGACAACTATATGTTCCAGGCCCACTAGGCATTTGGGCCCACAGCAGTGGCACCGTCTGCGCCCCCACTATAGCAGCATCCATGTTTGCACAGAGCTGTTTATGTGCCTTGTTTCCTGATTTTTAAATTAAAAAAAAAAATCAAAATTTTCTGCCATATATAAGTTAAAAATTTTATAAAAATAATAGTCTACATTTCAAGGCACAAACAGGCCATTCTTCAGAATTATCCACTGGACAATACAATGTACAGTATAACAGTGTAACTAGAGAATTTTTATTACAAACATATATATACGGTATATATATATATATATATATATATATATATATATATATATATATATGGAAAAATAGAGACCAGCATCAAGTTGTAAATAACAGTAGGATTATGCTTCTAAAGTCTTGGAAAAAACACTCCCTATCAAAAAGGCGTCAGCTCAGTCCAAAATAAGGCCGTGGTGAACCGTCTATATGGTGAAGTAGTTAGAATGTCAATATAATTTGGACATCGGCGACAAGTGTTGTTTATAGTATAAAATTTATTGAGACAGACTATAAGTAAATGTATATAAAATTGTATTTATTTAGACCAAATGAGAGAGGGGTTACAAAAATGCTATAAAAAGGAGGGTGGACACCTAAAAATACTAGTGCTAAAAATATATACTGTAATGCTCTTTTAAAAAGAGGTATTATGGCATAAATATTTAACCCCTTGAGTGGTGGGTTTTGGTGGGGCAGGACAAACCTACCAGGGCAGGTCCTGCCCCAGCAAAACCCACCACAGGACGTCCTGCCGCCGCTGCCCCAGCCGCCAGTCAGCATTGACCACAGGCGGCAGGCTCGGGGATGTTCGCGGTGGCTTGGGAGAACTTGGGCACCTGAACTCCTGAGGAAGTCTGATTAGAGGAAACATGTCAGCAACTTCTGATACCAACCTCACTGCCTGTTTGGACAAATATATTTTGGGACTCTTATTGGACATACCCAGAAGGCACCAGGGCAGCTACAAATGTGTGTGTATATATATATATATATATATATATATATATATATATGGCCGCAGCCCATTGTAGCCTATGAGTTACAGACCACACTGCCACTTGGATAGTGTGGTCAGCGGGAGGCAGACCCCCCCCCGGCACCCGGCTGACAGCATCGCAGGGATGGGCTCTGCACGTGGGGCATAATACAATCTGGCGATATGATCGCATTTTACAATGCAATCCTGGGTGGTAACATTCTAAATAAATGGCCCCCATAGGGAGATGTGTATCAAGCATTGGGGAGAATTAAAGTGGAGAGATACATGGCAGATTTAACAACAGTCAGCAAGACATATTTTTATTATCACTTGTTACGAATATAAAATGGTGCCCAAGCCAATCAGCTCCTAATTGTCATTTCAAATGCAAAACAGATCGGAGCTAACTGGAGTGTGCACTATTTCATATTTGTAACCAGTGATAACAAGAATATCACATATCATTAACTCTCCCTCATAGTACCAGCAAATAATATTTACAGGGTGTGTTAGATAAAGCTAGGAGCTGATAGGTTGGTATGTTACCGCTCTCCACTTTATCTCTCTTCAAGGTTTGATACATTTCCCCCACAGTATTTAAAGGTTCCTTTATGCTAATACAGTATGCCAGCTTGTTATTCTATCCAGTCTTCAAAATAAATAATTTTCTCTTTTCAATAATTGACAAGAGAGGAAAATACAGATATAATAGCAGAGTTTCCCATACACTTGTATTATAGTCCATAGAGTTTCATTTAACTGCATTAGAAGAAAATATTATTCATATATGATATAAAGGAAACTTGCAAATATACCACAATAAAATTATGACTCACCCGATAATGATATCTGTAGTAAAGAAGACCACACAGACACAGAAGTCCCAGGATGATTACAATGATGGTGAAGACGATTAAATAGTTTGAGACTCTGGGTTCTTCCGGCTTGCCAAACTTCTCTGTTGCAATGACAGGGAGCAGATTAGAGCCGTAGTTGGGACCGACTAATCGGTCTTCCCTGTTGTCAGACATGTAGTCAGCTAGCACTACCTCTTGAAATGGAAGAATGTTGTATGTGTACCCTCCCTTAAGTGCTGTTAATGGAGTTTGCTGCTGAGAAACCTCTGACTGTAGAGGTGTGACTCTCAAACCAGGAGAGGACATAGAGGTTCCAGTTCTAGAGGACTTAGTAGCAAGTGTACTAGAAGAAAGGTAGCTAGAAGCCCAACCAAGGTTTCTGTCCACTGTCCCTTTATCCTTTAACACAGAGGATTCAGAGGTAGATAAGCCATTTCCAGTGGATGGGAAGCTTGCATACAATGAGCTTAGAAAAGGGAGATCTGTACTGCTGTCCCCCATTGACATGGTAGGTGTTCTCACAAATGCTCTGGAAATGTCATCAGCATCTATTAAAGATCGTCGTATTTTGGTCACAATGCTAGATGAAGACTCTATGCCAGGTTCTTTGCTGGGCTTAGAAAGATATTTCTCAAAGGTTTGCACTTTTGAGTGCTGAGAAACAAAGTCACTCTGCACAGTTCCCAGAACTTCACCAACAACAGGTTTTGTGACAATAGAGAAGTCTTCATTTATGACAGAATATCTACTAGTGCTTGGATTACTTGTGGTTGGAAACAAACTTTCAGCATGTAACCCTTCTGTATTTGAATTTGATGGCTCTTTGCTGACTTGCTGTGGATTTGCACTAGACTGAGATGGATCTAAGGTCATGTATAGTATCTCAGTGGTACCTTTTGGATATTCTGTGCTTACGAGTGCAAGATCCTTACTATTATGTGAAGACTCTGTGCTAGCCCCAGAATGCACTGTGGTGTCAGTATGTGAATAATCCATGGTGGCCGTCAGTGCCTGTTTTTCAGTTGGCATATCTGTAGAGATGACTGAAGTGCCTGCACCTTGAGTGCTCCTCTGAGGACTTGTTGGCTTGTGCGGATACGTGCCGCTCATTTCCTCTACCAAGGAAGTGGTATGGGAAGGGAGGCTTGTTGTATATGTGGCAGAATTATGTTCTGATAACCCACTTAGAGGCTCCTGGGTGATTAATGTTGAAGAGGAAGGACAAGCACATTCAACACCTGCAAGATTCAGAGAAATAGGGAAAGGCTTCGATGAAGCCATGGTCTGTGATAGCACCACATACATGCTACATACTGTACAGAGGGTTAGTGGTCATGCTGGAAATTTTAACCAAATTTTACCGCAGCGAAAAACAAAAAATCAGAGAAAACGGGGTTTCCCTTAGTACATCCCACCCTATGACAGTAAAACACAAAACATTGAATAGCGTGAGAACTCCCAAGTTCTATATAGCCAATAAGCAGGTGTGCTACAGGCATTCGCTAAGCAGTGCGCTGAGTACTCATAGATCTTTACAAATGAACAGTACTGACCTTGCTTTCCTTTAGTAGTGTGATCGTCAGCTTTCTCACATTTAAAATAAAGATCTGGACATTCCTCTTCAGATTCAATATTTTTCTTGAAATTTTGATATATCAAAAATGAAGCCTTCACTGTCTCCAAGATGCCAGCAGGACTCAGGTTGGTGGTTTCTGAGCAGGCCGTGACTGTTTCCTAGTAAATAAAGATAATATTAAGGAACAATGACAGCAATACAATAAGCCTGAAAACTTTTGATATGAACCATGGATGTAAAATCCTACTGCCAAGATTCCACATGTTTTTAATCAGCCTAGAGCTTATTGAACAAATCAAATGCCCCCACATTTACTACAAGAGTGTTATGCCAAATGTGTTGTACATGGTTATCCTGAAGCTCTTGTACATCTGTTAAACAGTAATGTATGTAATCACGTGAATGCAATATGTGCCTTACCTCATTTATGCCATCCAAGTTGATGCAGTCGGCCACATAATTTGTGTAAAAGCGTTTTAGTACCTCTGTGTGATTATAATAAAGTGACCCGGTTTTAAATGTCAGACTATTCAAGAGATCCAATAGTTGATGCAACCTTATGTTATTGTAGCAATATTCTGTCTGAAAGGAAATAAGCGTTATTAGAAATCAAAGATTCTAACGATATCAGAAATGATGCATGCTTTATATTTTAGCAAATCACTTTTTATAAATGAATGTCGTTCCCTCTACCTGTATATGACATCTGGCCTCCGCAAAAGATAACCAAATAGTCCGATCTAAATGAATAGCCCTTTAAAACTCATTAAGTCAAAGAAATTAGGTGGCAGCATGACAGAGATTGACTACCTCACAGTTCTCAGTTCTGTGCATGTGATCCTGCTTTTCTTAAGTTCTGTTCTTACTAATGATGAATTGGAAAGTGAACTGAATGGTTGGGGGACAAACTTAATTTAACCCAAGATAATTCCCCTTTTATGTGGCTATCTAGTACATACAGAGATTATCCAAGTGGGCAGATGGTCCTTTTTAATATGTGTGCCCCCCATACATAAGACGGCCCATATCTCCGATCAGGAACCACCACTAATAAGATCTGACAGCGATGATTGGCGCTCCATCCGGGAATTAAACATGTTACTGTATAATATGTGATGTGATGTGCGGGGGGAATTTGTTGTGCAGATAATAGTGTAATAATCTGTCATTATTGTAAATATTAAGTTAAATTATCACTGCAATTATAAACTGATATGGCTGAAATAATTACTACACACAATTATTTGTAAAATTAAAAAGGAATATCTATCTATGAAATGTACATAATTACATTCACTTTTTATAAATTGTATACTTTTATAATGGCACACGTGTGAACATTGCGAAGCAAGTATCGGATCCCCCTTTAACCAGAGTCGGCAACCACAAAGGGAATGGACCAATTTCTTTATAAGCTGTCTAAAGGGTAAGGGAACTGCACATGTTACAGTTGTGTGCTAAATAATTTGCATAAAATATCCAGATCAACTGCACTAAAGAATCCTTTCTAGAGAAAAAGTGAGTGTCAGCAATAGACAATGTCTAGGTCGACAGTCACTAGACCGACCACTATTGGTCAACAGTGACTAGGTCGACACCTAAGAATGGTCGACAAACCCAAAGTTGATATTGACAGGTTGACAAAAACTTTAAGTCGACATGGTCAAGATAGACACTCAAAAAGTCTACACACGGTTTTTATGGGGTTTTTTGTGCAGACTGACTTGGTTCATACTTAACTATCCAAATGGCCATATATGGAGAATATAATTGTGTGCGGAGTGCAGCGAAGCACTATGCCCAAAGCATGGCGAGGGGATGCGGTACACTTATCCGTTGCTCATGCCAATGGTAAGTACCAATTAAACATTATGTACAAAAAGGCACCTTCAATGGCACCAGCAGGTCTTATTTATCATCCACTGGCATAACAGCTAAAACAAAAGCTAATGGGGTAAGAGGGCAACCCTAACGAGTCCCACTGCAAATGTCAAAGGGTAAGAATACTTTGCTAACCCTATGTATTGGACAATGTGAGTAGAAACTCCAAATTTAGTCAAGACCTATTCCATGTATTTATTCCCAGTGCAATCAATAAAATGTATTTTCAGTGTCAAGCAACAGGAGTAATAAAAGTCAGGGGGGAAAAAAAGAAAATGTTCCTAGTGTTTTTTAACACTTTTCTCCCAACCATAAACCACACCTGAACTTGCATGTGCAACATAGGTAGAGGGGAGTACAACTGGAGGTATTCAGGGGAAGCCTTGTCTTTTTTGTCATATCTGATGGCAGCCGTATAGATGGGTACAATTAACATAATGCAGGAACGTCTGCATTAAGCCCTGCCCGTTACAGGAAGTAAAAAAAATTCTGAATGAATAAGTGTGCTATGAACTAGTCTGTAAAATATTTTAGTCTAACTATACTAGATAGATACACCTGGTATGTGTTCTGACACGTCTCATGATAAACTTATGAAATGTCACTGCTTTGTTGCAGTCTGCAAAAGTTATTTCATTTTATGAGTATAGTTATAAACAAGTCTACCACAAACAATGAATCCAGCCTTATGTAAATATGCTGAAAAAAAATATATACATATGTATATATTGGTGTATGACAGGTACTTTTATGGTCACAAATCTCACAAAATGTTACTAGTTATGCAAACAATAACAATTATTTGAAAAGGCACTTTAGACTGTATTACACACTGGTTTTACACTGATAAAGAATGCTTTATACTTCATGCTTAAGCAAATGTTTTTAGCAAGCATATTCATAAAGATGAACAGGTCCATCATTATACATGTGGAAAAAATACTGGTCCCAGTACCCCTACCCCATTGTTGGTTTGCTGTTTACTGCTGCTTGTATTGCCATTGCCTGGATAAAGGTCTGGGCCAAGACCGAAACGTTGGCAGGCTATCTATTGGATTAAACTCTGGACTTATACTTTCATGAGAAGTCTGGTGAGTCCTGAATTTCCCTCTTTTGGGATTTCTGTGTATGTAATTGGGAGTGCTGACTCATTACAGTACTCTCTAACCGGCACCCCAGCGGATGCCTGGGTTAAAGGTGAGAGTGCAGGGCTTTTGGTTTCTGCACCAGGATGAAGTTTGGTGAAGGCGAGCACTACAAGAATGGTGAGTTGCTTGTAATGAATTGCTGCCCTGACGACAATGCAATAAAAGCAGTGAAACGTTGGCGTCTATTTGGCGTTTGCATTGTGTCTTTTTGTTACCGAGCAGGGGCAAACGCAGGATTTTCAGAAGGGGGCTTCCAGAGAGGGGCGGAGCAAAGCATGGAGATGGACACTTGTGACCCAGTATATGCCAGGTCAGTTAAAGTATTATAGACAGACCAAATGTATATAAATAATAATAATAATATACATATATATATATATATATATATATATATATATATATATATATATATACACATACATAACAGCAGTGTAGACCCCTGGGCATAGCAATGTATTGGGGCCCCTACCGATCCTCCAGCGATAGGGGTGGGGGAAGCTTTATATCAACCGCTCAGCATGTAGGGCCTGGAGCAGTAATTTCCACTAATTACCCCTTTACTGCACAGATGGTGGGAGATATGGTGGGAGATGAGGTGGGAGAAGGGGGCATTGGGCTGAGTGAAGGGGCCCTGATACATAACTTCCAGGGTTGTAGAGGATGTTTAATATGCAGAGGAGGGGTGTATAGTGGAGTGGGCTTCTTATTCATAATTTTCTGGTGGGAGGACAGCTTGCTTGACTGCAGATATCTCCGGTTCCCGGAACTAGATTTCTTAGCTTTTAATGGAATTAAAAACTAGAGAATCCCATCTACCAAAATTGTATCGGGGACTAGGGGATCCGAGTTCAGGAGGCAGAGCCTTAGCTTCCTGGGGGGTTTCTGGGAACTGAGAACCCCCCTGCGTTCGCCACTGCCGATTGCCGCCGTGAATTTCCCTGCTGTAAGTAGTATGCTGGCATATATATTTCCGTGTGGTTCACTAAGCATTGCAGATGCCCCAAGCCACTTGGATACTCATTTCATCCAGTCATATTCCACCAGCATCTGAACTGGGTTCTTAACCCCCTTAACTTATGGGGCTTTGGCTGCTGTTGGACATGGACGGATCACAATAGACATGAAGATATCTTCTGTATTCAGTCCATGGTATATTAATATTTGCGGGTATCTGCTGAACATGTTTTTATATAGGGCTATAGGAGCCCATACACGGTCCGTTGTGTATGGCTCCGTTCTGTACTATGCGATGTGCGCTCCCGTGCATCACATAGTACGGTACAAAAAGTATGTGCTGCACATACTTTTTGTACTAGGTACACATCGGATTGGATCGCAGTGCATGCACACTGCATGCACTAGGGATCCGATCCGATGTGTGCTAATTAAGTCCCAAACGGATCCGTTAAACGGACCGTGTATGGGCTGCTTTAGTCTCAGATATTGACTAGACCCCATAATGTTTACAGTTTGTAATATTTAGTTTCACAAGTATTACATAAACATACACTTTATACTTATAAACTGTGTGAGTTACATGGCCTTATAACATATTGCTGACTAATAATAACACTTACCAACTGTCCTTTTACTATGAGGGCTTTGCTAATAGTACATTCAGACTCTAACTGGCCATCAATCTGGAATAGATAAAGTTGTAAGATTTAATGTTCTGTAGCATATCACTATTGCAGTATTTTCCTACACACCCCGTTACCCATTGGACTTACCATTTCATCCAGATAATTCTGGAGTGTGACAGGGAAAGTATCTTTACATTCCGCATTGAGCCTTCCAACCAAGGAGATAAGCACTATAATCCAAAACTTCCAGGCCTAGCAAGAATAGACATTCCAAGCATAGTATCATTATATAGTTTATAAAGAGTTGCATAGAGATTCAGCTTCCCCCCCCCCCCATAATGTCATGCACAGGAAATAAACAGGGACTAAGTAAAAACCGGACCCGGATAAGACACCGGAACGCCGGACCAGACATCAAACTCTGCATTCCGGAGCTTATAGTGTCTGGTCCGAGGGGTGTCCCATGCGGGGGGTGTCTTGTCCGGGGGGATGCCTGTGATTGCTCACACCAGGGACATGGGGAAGGGGAGATTACAGCCTCCCCGTGTGGTCTGGACCGTTCCAGTTTTTATTACACCCCCGGACCATGCGGTGAGGCAGTATTCTCCCCCCTCTCCTCTCCCAGGTGACAGGTGCGAGAGCAGCCTCATCAGATGGAGCACCCCCGAACAGGACACCCCCGGACCGGATACTACAAGCTCCGGAATGCAGAGTTTGATGTCCAGTCCGGCATTCCGGTGTCCTATCCGATTCCGGATTTTACCCATACCCAATAAACACGTTAACTAGCCCCAAAACGTATTTTACAAGCTGAAAAAAATAGTCAATGTTCAGCTTCTGTTGCTCAGCATTGTGGTAGAAGGTGCTGCTGCAGAATTACATAGTGGGTTTATATACTTGTACATGAGCAATTCAGACAGATTTAGGTAACTTGATACTGACTGTATACCAAAAGAAAAAACACAAGTATAGGTCAGGACTTGTAAGGGATCTGTCATTGCAACCTACTGTAGAGTACAACAAATGGTCTGTAAGAACACCGTACAAGAGTAATATGGATTAGAACAAACATATTTAAGCAATCGTACATGTATGTATGGATATACATTTATAGATATATACATACACATGATACACCGCACTTATAGAACGCACTGACCGCACACGGTTTGTAACTGTAGAAATGATGTATTATGTAGCGCATCGGGTGTAGGAGCAATGCGAGTTCCGTGCGTGTGCTGTGCGACTG
The DNA here is from genome assembly GCF_055691185.1 of Crinia signifera. Classification (NCBI taxonomy): domain Eukaryota; kingdom Metazoa; phylum Chordata; class Amphibia; order Anura; family Myobatrachidae; genus Crinia; species Crinia signifera. Next base: position 143,975,056 of record NC_139218.1, on the reverse strand, counting down.
CGATCCCAGCCAGGTGTGCACTGACCCTACAGTATGTGTGCGATGCAACATGATGGCTCACGCACCCGCTGCATGACAGTAGCTGCCACACGTGTAACACGAGCATGCATGTAGAATGTACAGCGTACAAGTTTTTAACCAGTATGACGGCTGATTCTCTCACCATTGTGACTCCCAGGGACGGATCGGCTCTTCTGATGCTGAATATATAACTTAATCCAGAACGCGGGACCGGCGGGGACTTTGCGGGGATTTCCGTTGTTCTTCGTGGTGCAATCTACTTTGTTTCTTGTTAACCTGTTAATCCAGTCTGTGGCTGTGCGCAGTAATACAAGGCAGCCCGGGACCTTACTGTGGGGAGGGTTTCCTGGTCGCTGTGTACTGGCCCGGTCTGTGCGGTGTGACCCGGTCTATACAGTAGTGCAGGCTTAATGGTCACTGTCTGGTCCTCTCCATAAGCAGCCGGCGTCTGCACTGTGCTCTGTGTGTGCTCTGCTCTGTGGGCTCTGAGCGGCGCTTGTTCCTTTATAAAGCGATCAGCCTCTCCCACCCTCCCAAGACAAGGCATGTGGTTTCTGGGAAAGCACCCTGGACTACTGCCAACAGATCATCGCTTTCACTGCCTGTGACAATGGCACCCATGTCCCGAACACTGTACCCCCTTCTCTGCTAATGCACAGCCGCTCATTAGTTTATTGTTCATTTGTAGTATACTGTTGGAAACATGTAAAACGATACTTGGTTTGTCTTTGTATTATAGAGCAGTGTTATTCATGTAAGTATAGGAAATAATCAGAGCCTGCATCATCATTCTGAAGCATACTGATAAAATACATTTACAGGTCTTTTTTTCTAAAAATATACATTTTTCTCCCAATAGGGGGCATACTAAAGTGATTTTACTGTAAATACAAGCTAAAAGTTGGCCATACATCAGAATGACCAGCTTACAATCCTGATCGTGTCACGATTTCCCTTGAACTCCACAGCAGTCCTAGACTCAACATTTGGTTCATTTTTGACACATGATGTGCCAGTAATGTAAAAAAAATGAGATTTAACTTAGGGCCACACGGCCTAAAGTAGACAGGCGCCTAATAGGGTAAGCTCCTCCTGCTAGGGGGCGTCAAACCCCTAAAGAAATATAAATATGCAAAAAAAAGGTGTAGCACTAAAAAACTGGATCAATAGGTTAATTGTCAAAAAACAGTATAGGTATTTATTAATAAAATATATAGTTGTTAAGGTATAAAAAGGTATAGATATTGCAATCAATACAGGAATAGCATAAATGAACAGTTAAAAGATTGTGGGTATAATACATCTACCCGGGTTTTTCTGCTAGTGGAAATGCTCCCTGTTAAATATCCCGGTTTGGATTCCCCGGCAATCCTACCCAGGTAATGACCAGGGTAGCACCCGGTTTGCACCTGGGTTCAGGGTTAGTGGAAACGCTCCCAACACGGTATATTTGAAAAACAGAGCTAATTGGAGCTTCTGGGGTATTTTTATGTGCATTTTGTACATGTTTATGTGCACTTGCTACATGTCCAGGTACACCAATTGCTCAGGTACACTGTAAACAACAGTTTTCACAATATTTTTACGTGTCTTGTGTGAAGACACTTTTGAAAAGGTTTCATATTGAATATTTGAGACTAAAATAAAAGCAAAACTTTTTCAAATAAGTATTTCTGGTCTATTCTTTAATCAGAAAAGGTTTTGTTTAATGGTGGCCCTTTTGGGTAATGGTGGCCCTGTTTTATGACCTCCCCTTTGGTAAAGGCCGTTAAAAAGACCTTTTCTTATGTAATCTATAGAAAAAACAGGCCTTACCCGGGTTAAGTGTAAACAGGGCTGATTCAGCAATTAACCGGGTAGCACTGTAGTGGAAATACCCACTCACGATCTTCACCCAATCACCACTGAACATAAGTACAGCACATATGATCTGAGGATCGACTCCCGGGACTGCGCATCATACCTAAACACCTCACGATGTGTACAAAAAACACAATGCATCGCACAACTCATGCCTGAAATAGTTCTGCTGTATGGCCCGCTTAAGGGACCCAGTTATCATTATATATATATGTGGCATATCCGCAAATATTTAGTAAAAGCCCTTAATGTATGATGAAGGGACCACGACCGTTATCTCCGATGTCTACTGTGATCCCTCCATTCATAGCCCCCATAGGTTTTTACGAGGGACGTGATGCTGTCAGATTTACCAAGTTGGAATGCTGTGGGAGTTTTCAGGAAAATAGCTGGGCCCCTGTATCACAATCCCTATAAAAAGTACCAAGATGTAGCTGCTTTTTTGCATCAAGTTCCGCTGATCTTCACCTGCGACTTTGTTCATGTTTAAAACAAAGAATGCGTGTTTGATGTGAATAAGGTTAGAAATGTAAAGAAACAGGGTGGGATGCTCTAAACCGAACATGCTGTCAAAACGGTTATGATATGCATCATAGACTGACTCGTCATAGACAGTCATATAATCGACCACTAATGGTAGAAAGTCACAAGGTGGACAGGATCAAACGGTCGACAGGGTCTAAAGGTTGCCAAGTAAAATCTCTAATCTGTAATCTCCCCTTCCCCATGTCCCCAGTGAAAGCTAGCATGGACACCTCCCCCGTATGGGACATCCCCAGACAGGCAGACACTATGAGCCCCAGAATAGAGTTTGATGGTCCGACATTCCCAGAGTCCGTCCCCATTTAGTCAGAATTTATGCTACCCCAGTAGATGATGCTGTAAATATGAAGCTTGCTCCCGTGCCTCCTTTGAGTTTAACACAGCTCATGTATATTTTCCAAAATAAAGTGTCACTCTGGAGTCTTGTTCAGATCTGTGGATAAACAGATTTTATTCCAAGTTGACTTTAATCCAACATGTTTTGGGACTTATGCCTGTCTTCAGGGATGACGACGGGCATAAATCATGTAACATGTTGGATTAAACTCAATTGGAATAAAATTTGATTTTCCACCTATCTGAACAAGACTACAGTGTGGCACTTTATTTTGGAAAATATATATATTTATAAAGATGGAGCGCCTCTCAGCGCTGGCGCAGGCTGGCGGAGAGGCGGTCCATCTGACGGGGACGTGTGAGTGTCTCACGTGCCCGCGCATCCCCTCAGCACGGCAGCGGGGAGCAGATTCCCGGTCCGTCTCCACATCGTGGAGAGGGCAGTAGGCTCCAGAAGAATGGGGCTCGTGAGCATATCGAGCATGTGTGCCCCCCTTCTGGTGAATGGCGCACATCAGCGATACAATTGCCAGGAGCAGCTCTAAAGGTGCCCATACACGTTACAATTATTGTATCCAATATTGGATACAATATCGCATCTCGGTTTTGCGATAAGAGGAGATCTAGTACAAAAAGTGGTACGTATGTATTATCTGGGCGTCCGATTATTGCATTGCATCACATCGCATGCAATATAGTGGCATACAATGCAATTTTTCATTGTAAAGACCCAATTTTTAATTGTATAGTCAACCATGGGTGATTTCATACCCCCACTATCCAACTACGCATGGAGTTGATTTTATATAGTGTGGCGAGTGCAGCGAGCCCTGCGAGGGGATGCAGAATACATGTAAAGTTATCCACGTCCCCTCGCTGCGCTCGCCACACTTCGGGCACGGTGGCTCGCTACGCTCGCCACACTATATAAAATCAACTCCATGCGTTGTTGGATAGTGGGGGTATGAAATCACCCATGGTTGACTATACAATTAAAAATCAGGTCTTTACAATGAAAAATCGCATTGCATGCTCTACAATTAAATAAGCATTGCATTGCATGCCTTAAGTAGTGGCATGCAATGAAAAAAAAAATCGGGAGCCCAGATAATACATAAGTGCCCAAAAAATATGTGCAGCACATACTTTTTGTACTATATCTCATATCATCTCATCTTATCGCAAAACCGAGATGCGATGAGATGCGATATTGTATCCAATATTGGATACAATAATTGTAATGTGTATGGGCACCTTAATAAGAGCTGCTCCATCTTGGTATATACTGTATATACTATACATATATATAGTTATAGTCAGTAAGTGTGTGTCAGTAAGTGGTATCTGTCAGTAAAGGGTGTCAGTGTGTTTGTGTCAGTAGGAGATGTCTCAATAAGTAAGCCAACATAATTATATGTGTGTGTGTCAATAAGATGTGTCTGTGTGTGTCAGTAAGTGGTATCTGTCAGTGAATGCGTCCATGTCAGTATGAGGTGACCATCAAATGATTTCTCTACCCTTCATCCGCATGTGAGGGGATGTGTTCTCGGACACATTCCCTCACATGTTACCGAGGTGATGCTGGCGGCAAGGAGGCGGCACTTACCCGCTTGCTAGGAAGCGTGCGTACATTGCCTTGCAATTGTGTTTTGCAATTGTGTTTGAATCGCGCCCTCAGTTCCATTTACTCTGTTATGCCACCATCTATGCTCCCCTTTCCTATCTGCTCTGTTATGCGCCAAATCTCTGCTACCCATTTCTTATCTGTTCTGTATTCCCCCATCATTTTATGTTTGTTGTTGAAGTTCTCGGTACTCTTTACCTAGAACGGCGCCCATCGCGCCCATCGCGACCATCGAATGCACTAAAAAACGGGTGCGATGCGATGCCCGCGATGGCCGCGATTTCCCATAGGGACCAATGTTAAAAGTGAGATTGGACGCGATTTTAGTGTTCAATGCCTCAATGCCCGCGATTTTTACATAGGAAACAATGTTAAATGGGCCACAGAGCCCAAATAGTCACCGTGAAGTCTGAAATGGCCCCCACAATTGTTAACGCCACCCCACGATCAACGTCAACCCAAAGCGTGGCAAGCGCAGCGAGCCCGCGAGGGGCGGCGGTATGCGTCCTCCGACCTTTTCATACCCCCACTATCCACGTCGGCGTGGAGTTGAGAATAGAATAGTGTGGCGAGCGCAGCGAGCCACCGAGCCCGAAGCGTGGCGAGCGCAGCGAGCCCCGCGAGGGGACGCGGATACCTTCACAGTTATACGCGTCCCCTCGTGGGCTTCCCAGGTGTCCATGGCGACGCGGACACCTGTGAAGCCTGCGAAGGGACGTGTTTACCTGTGAAGGTATCCGCGTCCCCTCGCGGGGCTCGCTGCGCTCGCCACGATTCGGGCTCGGTGGCTCGCTGCGCTCGCCACACTATTCTATTCTCAACTCCACGCCGACGTGGATAGTGGGGGTATGAAAAGGTCGGAGGACGCGTACCGCCGCCCCTCGCGGGCTCGCTGCGCTCGCCAAGCTTCGGGTTGACGTTGATCGTGGGGTGGCGTTAACAATTGTGGGGGCCATTTCACAGTTCAAGGGCACTATTAGGGCTCTGTGGCCCATTTAACATTGTTTCCTATGGCCAAATCGCGGGCATTGAGGCATTTAACAGTAAAATCGCGTCCAATCACAGTTTTAACATTGATCCCTATGGGAAAATCGCGGGCATCGCGAGCATCGCGTCGCACCGTTTTTTATGTACCCGCGATGCCCGCGATTTTTTACCCCCGCCGTTCTAGGTAAAGAGTACCAAGTTCTCAATTTAATATGACATTATTGGAAATAAATTACTAAGATGGGAGTTCTGTATCACATGGGATTTTGCTATGGGCAACCAATCAGAATCTCTTTGTTAATTACCCCTTTTTAGAAGATAAAAGATGGTGGGGGAAATTTAATAAGATGTGTATTCTACTTCACATGTGATGTTGCTATGGGCAACCAATCAGATCCTGTCTACAATCTTCTAGAGGGTGCTAAATAAATCAGAAATATAATAATCAATTAAAAAAGACACCATTATGACTATTTCATTAGAATAAAAATAATAAAAAACATAATATACATAAAATATAAGATCTTCTGAGGAAACCGTCACAGACCGAGAAACGCGTCAAGACCGGGAAATGTTACTGTCTTTCACCACCCTTCTACCTCCCTAACCTTCAAATTGGTCTGGATTGCCTGGCTACACTATTCTGGGATACTGCTCTGGGAACCGCTTCAAAGCGGCCATTCACAGTAAGGGACCTGCAGCAATCTTTACTGTCTGCCCAGTTACGGCACTTTCCCCCCCCCCCCCCCCAGTGCCGGTAAGAGAACAAGAGGCGTGTGATACTGCGGCAGAACCACGCCACTACAACCGAAGCACGCCAGTCGTAGCGATCAGAAACCGCCACATGCCATCTTAACGCCCTCCTCCTACCTGGGATATTATACAATCACACTGGGAAGACGCCCCGATCCCGGCTAATGGAGCCCCATTAATACAGTTCATCTTTGGCACTTTGGCACTGTGCTGCGAGGACACAGGTGAGGGGGGTCGGCGGAGGTCAGTGTGGGGCGGCAGGGGTCCGTACAGGGCAGCACTGCTCATGTTAGGAAGCCCATAGGCAGGGCCGCTGCAAGGCGCCGGAGCACCCCAGGCGAGACGGGGTGGCGGCGCCCCGGTGCCGGGAGGGCGGTGGTGGTGGGGTACCTGTGTAAAAAACTTGCGGCGCCGGCGTCCCTGCAGTGCTGGAGCGGGCAGGGGTGTCCATGCCGCGGGGGTACCTGCGGCGCTGTCATTGTGTATAAAGCTGGCGGCGGCCGGCGGGGTCCCTGCAGTGAATAGAAAATAACTAGCACTTCCCGCGCCGCCGCGTGCATAGCGCTAGTTATTTTCTATTCACTGCAGGGACCCCGCCGGCCGCCGCCAGCTTTATACACCCCTCTTGAGAAAGGTGCAGAGGCACCGAAACGGCCGTCGAGGAGACGATGCCATTACACTTACTACAGCCTGAGATGCTAAGTATAGCCTGCTGGGTGTTTTGTTGTGCTGACATGATTTCATGCCCATTATGATGTGTCCTCCGTGACAATAAACTGTTTTTCATTCGTTCATTGGACTGGTGCTGGTCTTCCCATTCATTTGTGGGATCTATTGCTATATGTACTACTGGCCTGAGCACGGTCACCTAAACATTTTGTGAAGCTGGTGCGATATCTGCTATCAATATATAGATATATATATATATATATATATATATATATATATGTATATATATTAATAATAAAAAACACAATAAGCAATTCACCGGCCGGTATATAAAACATATAAGGCATTAAAATAAAATTACACATAATTAATTTGCAATAATTATTTCTAAGGAATGCTGAAGCTTTGTTTTATTAGTATGGCAAGAAGTGCAACTGTTGTTAGTTCTCCTTAAATGGATTTGTTGGTATAAACAAAAAACTGTAGCTCCATTTGAAATATAGAAATTAGTTATAGATGATTAGATAGACAGTCCATTAGCTCTCTCACAGCCAGGGCCGTTTCTAGACAATTTAGCTCCTAGGGCGAAGAAAAAAAAATGCGCCCCCCCAATACATAACATGGTATAATAGAAATTGCGCACGCCGAAGGCGCGCGCCGAAATAGGGGGTGTGGCTTAATTTTAAAAGGGGTGTGGCTTAATGTAAGGCATGGTCTAGCAGGAAAACAATTACCTTATATCACACTTTTGCAACCTGCATGACCAGACATTGGTTGCTGCAGGAATTGTTATTGTCCTCCCGCACTTAAGTTGGCGGGCTGAAGGCCACACACAGTGACCTAGTACGCCTCACAGATCAAGGCCAAACAATGACAGGCTACTTAAATCATTATACACTATTTATCCGTGATGCCAATTACACATTACGCCGTACACTGTGATGACGATTACATATTACGCCGCATACCGTGATGACAATTACACATTACACCGCACACCAAGTTGCCCATTAGACCCCACACTGTGATGGCAATTACACAATACTCCCCACATCGTAATGCCCATTACACATTATGCCCCATGTGCCGCTGCCGCACAACTGATGCCGTTTACTAATATGCCCCCACAGTGCCAGATATGCCCCCACAGCGCCACACATATGCCCCCACAGTGCCACAAATATATGCCCCCTCAGTGCCACACATATGCCCCCACAGTGACACAAATATATGCCCCCACAGTGCCACAAATATATGCCCCCACAGTGCTACACATATGCCCCCACAGTGCCACAAATATATGCCCCCACAGTGCTGCACATATGCCCCCACAGTGCCACAAATATATGCCCCCACAGTGCCACACATATGCCCCCAGTGACAGAAATATATGCCCCCACAGTGCCACACATATGCCCCCAGTGACAGAAATATATGCCCCCAGTGCCACATATATGCCCCCACAGTGCCAGAAATATATGCCCCCACAGTGCCAGAAATATATGCCCCCACAGTGCCACAAATATATGCCCCCACAGTGCCACAAATATATGCTCCCACAGTGCTACACATATGCCCCCACAGTGCCACAAATATATGCCCCCACAGTGCCACAAATATATGCCCCCACAGTGCTACACATATGCCCCCACAGTGCCACAAATATATGCCCCCACAGTGCCAAACTCACTTTGTCTATGCTGCTTCCGAGGGGAGGGGAGCACATCTTGCCTCTCTCCTTCCCCTTCAGTGTGTGTACCTGAGCTGAGCCGTCAGCCATTCATATCTCGCGCCCGAGCTCTGATTGGCTGACAGCGGCAGCCCAGTGACTTGAGCGAGGGGACGGAGAGACGCACGATGCGTTCCCCTCCCCTCTCCAGCGTGTAGTCGGGCCGGCCGGGGAGACTACGGCGGCGGTGGCGGCGGCGGAAGTGGCTACGGGGTGTTGGGGGGGAGACTGCCGGGCGCCCTGGCTGTTTCAGAGGCGGACAAGCCGTGCGGCGCCCCGAGCTGCTGCACGGCTTGTCCGCCTCTAGAAACGGCCCTGCTCACAGCTATGTATTAGTTAATTATGGATGGCTCAGAGATCATATGGGATGTTTGGTTAGTAGTTTTATGAATAGACAGTCAATGGACAATGGGTGTATAGTATGGAATTGGTTAATGAGCTCCCGTGGGCTCTACCATGCCAACCTTGCTTTAGCTGCAGTGCTTGGTCACGTCCAGACCGTGGTGTCCCTGCTGCTGGTTCCCAGCCAGAGTGTGCAGCCCTTCAGGGTTCCACTGCGGAACAACAAGCGAGCGGCAGTGGTCACCGGCAAAGTGTGTAGAAAACTGTCCTTTTACACCTTTAGAAAGGTGTCAGCACTGTTTTTCTTTTCTATTTTTGACTATGAATAAAGACTATGAATCAGACATTATTATTATACATTTATTTATAAGGCGCCACAAGTGGTACGCAGCACCGTACATATAAAACACATTATAAAATTACCGGGTATACAGAACTATACATAACAGTGACAGAAAAACAAAAACAGAGCACAATTAACAGCACAAACCTTGGTACACAATACAGCTGAGCTATAGGGAAGTGAAAGAGAATAGATGCAGGTATAGATTGTAGTTAAGAGAGCTGTAATTGAAAGGCAAGAAGAGTGCTGTGAGAACATGAGGGAGGAGGGCCCTGCTCTAAAGGCCCCCATACATTAGGCCGACTTGTCCTAGGGACAAGTCGGACCCAATTTACCTGCGAGCCGCCCGGCAGCTCCCCGGGAGGCTCACATACAATTTGGCACCTGATGTGCCATTTTTTACATGGGATAAATCGCATGCGATTTATCCCATGTAAAAAAAACCCGGGGAGCTGCAGGGCGGTGAGGAGTAGTGGGGGCGGGCAGCGGTGGCGGTGGTGGTGGGGGCAGGCAGCGGCGGCCAGCAGTGGTGGGGGCGGGCGGCGGGTGCGGTGAGCGCTGCTGACCTGGCCGGGCAGTGTACTTACACATAGCAGCAGCGGGGACGGGCAGCGCAGTGGCGGCTATTATATTTTTAAAATACTTGTCAAATGACCGGCCGCTCTCTGATTGGCTGAGAGCTCTCCGGCCAATCAGAGAGCGGCCGGTCATTTGACAAGTATTATAAAAATATAATAGCCGCCACTGCGCTGCCCGTCCCCGCTCTCTGATTGGCTGAGAGCTCTCCGGCCAATCAGAGAGCGGCCGGTCATTTGACAAGTATTTTAAAAATATAATAGCCGCCACTGCGCTGCCCGTCCCTGCTGCTGCTATGTGTAAGTACACTGCCCGGCCAGGTCAGCAGCGCTCACCGCACCCGCCGCCCGCCCCCACCACCGCCCGGCCAGGTCAGTCAGCAGCACTCGCCGGTGCTCATGGACCCGCTGCCCCGATGTCTGCATGCATATGCCTGTCAGGTGGCAGGCATATGCATACAGGGAGGTCGGACGTGATCGTATGTACAGACTGTCCGACCTCCCTGATCCGGTCCGATGCGCATCAGATATCACACACCTACGATTTTGGGCCGATTTCACCCGATTATCGGCACAAAGTGCCGAAATCGGATGAAATCGTCCCAAAATCGCATAGTGTATGGGGGCCTTAAGGAGCTTACAATCTAGAGGGAGGGGGAGACAGACAGGTGACATGAGGTGCAGGTAAGGAGACATGAGGCAAGAATTGAGCATGGCAGGGATGGGGCAGCAGGTAAAGAGAATGGACAAGGTAGTCCTCTCCCTCCTCCTATCCTCCTCTCCCCGCTCCACCTGCACCTTTGGCCCCTAACAGCTTTGCAAAGTGGCCCATGCCACAACACACCCTGCTAGGGGGCAGAAAGCATGCAGAGTACATAGGTATACTACAGGATCCATGGCTCTGGTACAATAGTGTAGTCAGTGCAAGGCACCGGAGAGCCCCAGGCAGGGGGGTTGCTCCGATTCGGCCGCTGTACGGACACCGCATCACCCTACCCCTTGCTGCGTTTTGGGGTGGGGGGTGGGTGATGCGGCGACCACTGCTAAGTACCTCCAGGGGTAGGGAGGGGGATCAGGTGATGCGGTGGCGGCCGCATCGTCAATCTGGAGGGGGGGGAGTTGTGGCCGCTGCGGGTGCCACTCACCACCATGGGGGGGGGGGGACCTGCTGCAAACTGGCGCCCTCCAGTGGCCGGCACCCTAGGCAAATGCCTAGAGCTTTACAGGAAAAAAGAACAATACTGATGCACACTCTAGGTGCTAAGAACACTGATAGTAAAAATAATTTTGATAACTCTTACAATTAACATGGAGTATAATTGAAGTTCTTAGCATACATTTGTGCAAATATGTGGGCCCATCCACCGCGTCCAGGTGAACTTCATTAGATGGGTCCCTAACATTTCTAATACTAACACATTATATAAATTTATCTAGGTCTTACCTTCAAATAGAGCCCATATTAACATGCAGTCAGCAATGTAGGAACCTGTGCTAATTAAAATACTTGAGGGTAGATGGGAGGGGTGCCAGTACCAGAATGAAGGAGCCTTACCTTCAGTGTACAATATATACACAAATATTTGGGAAAGAGGGGGGACTGGACTGCACACCATATTTTTAAACATAATGAGTGGTGCTACCAAGTTAAGGCTTCTAGTACCATACAGGAAAAAAGAACAATACTGATGCACACTCTAGGTGCTAAAAACACTAAGAGTAAAAATAATTTTGATAACTCTTACAATTAACATGGAGTATAATTGAAGTTCTTAGCACACATTTGCGCAAATATGTGGGCCCATCCACCGCGTCCAGGTGAACTTCATTAGATGGGTCCCTAACATTTCTAATACTAACACATTATATCAATTTTTCTAGGTCTTACCTTAAAATAGAGCCCATATTAACATGCAGTCAGCAATGTAGGAACCTGTGCTAATTAAAACACCTGAGGGTAGATGGGAGGGGTGCCAGAGCCCAAATGCCTAGAGCTGCCTAGTGGTGGCGCTGGCCCTGAGTGTAGTTCAGAAAGATAGTGTTAAAACAGGGAAAAGAAAATAAGTACAGTTAGGGTAGGTAGTGTGAGAAGCAGGTGTAGAGAGACATATACAATGCACAGAGAACTGATGTGGAATTTGGAACACAGAAACGGATACAGGGAAAATATGACTTGTAATATTAGGGTGAACAGAAAGTACTGACTGTGAGCATAGGTCTTAGGCTGTGTACACACGGGGGCGATTTTGTCTAATAAGGCGGGCAATATGGTCACTGAGTACCAATATTGCCTGCGAAGGGAGTGTGCACTGGCGATATATCTCAGGGTGCGTGCTCCCGTTTTCTCCCCTGTAGTGATCACTGGTCGCAGGAACATGCTCCAGCGATCAGCTGATTTCTACTGCCGGGCTCCCCCGGCAGTTTCTTTTTCATCAGCGATCATCTCTGAGTGATATATCGCTCATCGCGAGCGATATATCCCCCTGTGTGTAAGGGGCTTTAGAGACCTGCAGGCAGGGAGCTCAGTGAGGTCGGTCCAGGCTGTGCATTCAGAATGTGTTGGACGTGGCGAAGTCCTTAGCTCACTGTTATATGTTGATAGCAGTATGTTTGGTTGATATTAGAGGGTAGATGGGTGTCCTCCTGTCCTCTCCTGTTTATCTCTGGGATATCTCCAATATTCTTATTAATATTTCCTCATACTTTACACTACACACTTCACAGCTGCACACAACGCAGCCGCAGACATCATTGCATAACACTGTTTTGCATTATGCTTTATATCCCAGTGAATGACATTATGTTAAAATGATTCCATGTTACTATCAGTTTCAATTTATTTTGGCCTTTTTGCCAAATCACAATAAATTAGCAATTGAATTAAAATATCATTCCTCGGAAAACTAAATATAGCTTTGGACAGAGATAAATGAATAAGGAAAGAATGGCTTCATTTTATATTTTTACTTTTTCATTGCCATTTACTGTAGTTCTAGATTTGGAGTTTTAGGAAGAGTTGTTCTTTAAGTGCATTCTTTATTAGATGTACTGAATAATCATCTTTATTCAGCTACTGGACCCAATTAGTTAATCTGTCTGTTCGTCTCTCCTTTAGTAATCTCCACTGCTACTGTCCAGCTGTTGCTGAACATATGAAATATGGGGGTGATTTTAGTTTACTCGCTATTTAGCGAGTTCGGACCCACCCCGATGGTTTGAGGACTGCGCATGCGCATGGTCTATTATGCACATGTGCAGCTCCCCTTTGTGAATGGCTTCTGCGACTTGCATAGTCGCCAAGCCATTCGTAAGCTTCGGGATGGGACGGGGGTGGACAGTGGTGGGGAACGCCCAGCGATTTATGGATGTCGCAATGAAAGCGCTGGGCATTCCAATGGGTACGTGGGCAGGACAATGTATACCTGGGCGGCCACCCACCCCATCTTTGTCCCGACGCTCGCAAATAAAAGTCAGTTTCCACTGCCATTAACTATTTGCATACTGCTATTAACCTTTGAGTAGACTAAATAGAGTGGGTGGTGTTGGCCTGCTGTAATCTGCACAATTATATTAGGTGTACAACAATGCAAAGAGGCCTCCCAAGCACCGGCAAATCTAGAAATATTGTAATGAGTGGTCCCTGATTCAACTACCCTCGGAGTATGGACCAAAAAGGGGGTGGCCTCATGGAAAGGGTGGCGTGGCCTCATATGTATATATACACATCTATATAAATATATATGGTGGGCCATGATTCAATTTTTTTTTACGCAATCAGTGTTTATTATGATAAGATAACAAACATACATTGTAGTTTAAGCAATTTCAGTGGGACTACAAAGAGTACAAAGAGTGTTATGTCAAAATAGCACACAGTCCGTATTCTAATTGCTATCAAACTTATGTAATAACATTGTAAACTGAGGAAAATAATACACTTTAGTGTTAATTCATCGGCAGGTGCCAGTCCGGATCAGAGTCTTAGGGCAGTATTCAATGAGAAAAATTCGCCCTGTTTTATGGTGAATTTGTGCTTTTTTCGCCTTGGACGGAGCATTTTGCTCTCCAAAAGCGAGCAATCCTATTCAATGTGAAATATTCGCCGTCTTTCTAAGTGATTTTCGCCGTCTCTCTCCGTGTAGCAATTCTCCATCTTTTCATGGAGAGCTGGAATGTGAACTTTTAAACTAAAAGGTTTTTTTTTTTAATTTTTAAATCAGGATTTTTTTCTGTGAAGGGGCATGTTATTTTTATTCATGTGCTTATAGCACATGAATATATATTTAATTAAAATATATATTTTTAAAATTTTTTTTTTTTTTTTTTACACAGAGCAGCCAGCAGGGGGCCGGAGCGCTCGAGCCGCTCATTAGATATTCATATATTCACTGCATCCGATCATTACATATGCTATAGGGGGGGGGGGGGGCAGCTTGTGCTGCCTGGGTCCCGGGGAGCCTACCTCCCCTCCACATATGTTCTGGGGCAGCCAGGGAGACTTTAATCCCACTGGCTGCCACCGTCCCCTGGCTCCCTGCTAGCTCCCTGCCGCGGATGCTCGTCCGCTGCAGGGGTTAAGACTCGCCACGAGTGGCGGCGAGTCTTAACCACATTGAATAGAGGGAGCAGGAGTGGCAGCGATCCCTCCGGAACAGGGCGAGTGCATGGCGAGAGAAAAAATCTCTCGCCATGCACAGCAAATTTTTTTCATTGAATACTGCCCTTAGACTAATGGACAAGGGGAAAATTATTGCTCAACTTAAATTGTCCATTGGTCTAAGACTCTGAGCCGGACTGGCACCTGCCGATGAATTGCAGACTTTTGGCTGACATATCCAAACATCAAACTTAGCCCTCTACCTCAAGAGAAATCAAGAAGGGTCCAGACTGCAGTGAACGGAGACCTGCGGCGATCCTGCACTGCCCGCCCCATCGGCAACCACCATCCATCTCACGCAAAGGACAGGAGAGGTAACACCGCGGCAGAGGTTGCTCCCGGCTCACATTACACCTGAGCTGCGCCGGTTGTAGCGACTTATTCCATCTACTACAGCGAAGGTTACTCCAAATACAACAGAGCCACGCCGGTAGAAGCGACCTACTGACTTTCCTGCCCTATTCCATCATCCCCCTGTCCTGCGGTAATAAACTCTTAAAGATAAGGACTGACAAAAAGTGCCTGGAAGCATTTGGTCTAGTGAAATTTGCCTCAAATTGGTACAATTTATCTCTGGACACAATTGTTATAAATTACACAGTGGAGGCTCCCCACATACACATCCCCCCTTCAATACAAGGACTTAAGTGGGTAAGAGCATTGGAGCTACAGTTTGATGACATTTGACCTCTGGGTAAATTTTTAAATATTTAAATATATTTAAATATATTAAATATTTTAAGTTGATTCTTATTTTATTTATCATGTTATATCTATTCACAAATTAATTGTTTTAAAATGTGTCTTTTTATTAATTAAATATATTGATATATTAAGTGCGCTCTCTCTTTTTAGTTGAATTTTGGTTATGTTGGTTTAATTGTTGGGAGCAGCACCGTAACCAATTAATGCTGTGGTACATTAAAAATTATACACTGTCTATTTAATTTAACTTAATTTTTATAATTTCTGCCTGATATACCATCTGTATAATTTGGCTAGTGCTTCTGCAACAGCCTGATAAGGGGAATCACCTGACTAAAGCTGGCAGTGTGGCACATGTAGCAAGTTCAAACGGCTGGAGAACCTTGCACAACACGGAAATCAGCCTCCACTGCGCTTGAGTCAGGTGCATCCCCACTCCTCTGCCTATGTCGTAGGTGGCTGTGTAGGCTTGAATGGCCTTTTGCTGCTCCTCCATCCTCTGCAGCATATAGAGGGTGGGGTTCCAGCGTGTCACAACCTCTTGTTTAAGGTGATGATAGGGCAGATTGGGAAGTTTTTTTCTGATGTTCCAGCCTTCAGCAGTCAGTGACAGAATGACGAAAGTGTCCAGAAATTTTGTGGGCCATCGCAAGCATCTCCTGCACGCTCCTGTCACTTCCGATTAAATGCTGCACCACCAAATTTATTGTGTTTGCAAAACTTGGAGTCAGTCATGCCGGTGACATGGCCTGCAGGACTACATTCGATCCAGATCGAGGAGGAAATTGACTAGGAGGGAGTTGCTGGTGTGGTTTCCAGGTGCTTGGATACAACAGGACCAAGGGATTTAGATGGACTTGAATTAAATATATGTCAGTAGGCTAGGTAGGCACTAGCGGACTGGAATAATATATACGTCAGTAGGCTAGGTAGCCTACTGCTGTATATGGACTGCAATTAAATATACGTCAGTGTGCTAGGTAGGCACTAGCGGACTGGAATTAAATATATGTCAGCAGGGCCGGCGCCACCACTAGGCAGCTCTAGGCATTTGCCTAGGGCGCCGGCCACTGGAGGGCGGTTATGAGCTGCAGTAGGAAAGGTCCCACCTGCGCCGAGTGCAGGAGGAAGAATGCCGCTGCCCGCTAATCTCCCTCTGACCTGCTGCCTGCCCGCCTCCTTCTGTCCTGCCGCCCGCCAGCCTCCATCTGTCCTGCCGCCCGCCAGCCTCCCTCTGTCCTGCCGCCCGCCAGCCTCCATCTGTCCTGCCGCCCGCCAGCCTCCCTCTGACCTGACGCCCGCCAGCCTCCCTCTGACCTGACTCTTGCTATTCAGCCTCTGCCTGCGCACCCCCATACCAGCGCCTCCCGGATACATAAAACAGATGGCTGGTGCTGCAATAGATCCGGAGGGGAGAGACCAACAGAGGTGCCTGCAGGAGCACCGCAGCCTTTGAATATATACATACTCACCAAAGCATCCAAATAGAAAACTTGTAATCCATAGTTCCCATAATTAGGACCTGGGGGGGGTGATAGGCAGACAGTTTGCCTAGGGCGCTGGGGAACCTTGCACCGGCCCTGTATGTCAGTAGGCTAGGTAGGCACTAGCAGACTGGAATTAAATATATATAAATAGTCTAGGTAGGCACCAGCAGACTAGAATTAAATATATGTCAGTAGGATAGGTAGACACTAGTGGACTGGAATTAAAGATTTGTCAGTAGGCTAGGTAGGCATCAGCAGACTGGAATTAAATGTACGTCAGTAGGCTAGGTAGGCACTAGCAGACTGGAATTAAATATACAGTGGGAGCCACTGCCATCTATCTCTATAATAGGGTTAAATCAGTAATTGGATTACTATGCTAATCCCCTACTCTATTGTTCTATGTATTGTATTGCAGCTGAGAACAATAGGATAGCCATGGCTAGCCATCCTGAGCCATGGCCAAAGGAAGACAGATGAGACAGGCTGCTACTGTATGTCAGTAGGCTAGGTAGGCACTAGAGAGAGAGATACGTCCTCCTATCCCCTGTTCCAAAACTGGAATGAAGATTGCGGCGCCGGGGACGCAATATATAGAATGACACTCATTTAAAGCAGACCATCAAAAATTCTGAGGGACATTGCGAAATTAGTAGAAATCAGGGAGTTTTAGCAAAAGATGAGGTGGGTGAGCCAGCTAGCTTGTTCACAGTCAGAACAGGTAGTAGGGGGAAAGAAAAAAAAATTTCAGCAATCTAGGATGTAAGTTAAAAGCAAGGGCATCCAAGGTAACTTTGTCAGAAATAGTACCTGTGCTGCGTGCTAGTCTAGGGAATGTGAGAACTCATGGAGCTTAATGTGTGGCTAAAGGGATGGTGTAGGAAAGAAGGGTTTGGGTTCGTAGAGCACTAGTCTGACTTTTCAACAGGTGCCATCTATATGGCACAGACAGATTGCACCTGAATGGAAAGGGGGCGGCAGTGCTGGGAGGCAGAATGGTTAGAAGGTAGGAGGAGTCTTTAAATTAGACATAGAGGGTGGGATACAAATATAAACTATGGGCGTGAAAGATAGATTAGTGAAGAACGGGTAAGCAAGAGATTAGCTCTCCATGTCCCTGCATGCGGTGAAGGCTTGCTGGGACTTGTAGTTCCACAACAATATACAATAGTTTTTATCTATTTTTTACACTGTAATCAGCCCAGTACCCACTGTCCTGGCACATCAAGGACAGCCCCTGGCTTCAGCCTAGGTAGGGTTATTTCTGGAGGGAGGGATCCCTTTATTGTGGGGTCCCCACTTCCCCAGGGTCCTTGCCCAGGCTGACTGGTCAGGAAGTTAATGGTTTGGCTGTGGGACCTTACATAATAAGTGTCCTCCAGCTGTGCCATTACCCTGCTGGCTGGTTGGGCCCGGTGCTGGTTCTCAAAATACGGGAGACCCCTAGTAATTCCCCCCCCTGTATTTCGGGAACCAGTGCTGGTTTTAAAAACTCTGGGGATTCCCTACTGTCAATTGATCCCCGAATTTCTAAAACCCGGACTGTCTCTTTGAGCCCGGGGCTGGTTATGGCTATTGGGGGACCCCACATCGTTTTTTTTATTATTTATTTAATTATTGTATTTTTTACATAATGCAGAATGCACAGATCTGACTGATCCATCCAGGCTGCTGATTCGTATTTGTATTTAGCGGTCAAAAATAAGGCTGCCTACACCATCGGGGAAATACAAATCCATAAATACAAATTGTATTTTCCCAAGAATATGGCTGATGACGGTTATATGGAGTCGTACCTGGCATCAGCCGTATTAGTAAATATTAGTAAATTTCCCACAGTGTGTTGTTCCTGCAAACAAGCTAAGAAATACTGTAAGGCAGCGGTGGCCAACCCGCGGCTCGCGAGCCGCATGCGGCTCGCCGCGCTGTAAATTGCGGCTCCAGCCTCCCGTCTGCAAAGCGGGGTTTTGAATTTGGCGCCAATTCGGCTGCCAAATTCAAAACGCCGCATCGGCGGCCATTAGGAAACGACCGCGGCGAGCCAATCAGCGCTCGCCGCGCCGTTTCCGCCCTGCCCCCGGCGTCTGACATCAGACGCCAGCGGGAGGGCGAAAAGTCTTCTCCACGCCGGCGGAGCGCTCCTGAAGACGCGAGAAGCCGCCGGAGGATGGCGCAGAAGACGGCGGCGGGGAGAAGAGTTCCGGCGCCGCAGAAGACGCCGGGATCAAGACAGAAGATCTCCGGCGCCTTCTGCAAGAAAAAAGAAGATGGCTCCCGGAGAGGCCAGCGGGGGTGGGAAGCAAAAGAGCTGACGAAGCTCCCCCCAGCGGCCTCTCCCAACACCAGGTAGGGGCCTTTGGCCTCCTACCCTCCATCCACCCTAGACCACCGGGTGTCGGGCACTAGGCCCGTGGGCAAATTCAGGCCCTTCTGGCCTGTGTGCGCATTAGTTGGGCCCTCTTGGCCCGTGGCTCATTTGTTTGTTGGGCCCTCCTGGCCCTCTAGGTGGGCCCTTTAGTTAGGAAGCTGGGCCCTCCAGCATAGGTGTTGCACTGTGGGCAACACCTGTGCTGGAGGGCCCAGCTTCCTAACTGTGGGGTCATATGACGTTTGGCACTGTGGGGGGCATATGTTTGGCACTTTGAGGGGCATATGATGTTTGGCACTTTGAGGGGCATATGATGTTTGGCACTTTGAGGGGCATGTGATGTTTGGCACTTTGAGGGGCATGTGATGTTTGGCACTGTGGGGGGCATATGATGTTTGGCACTGTGGGGGGCATGTGATGTTTGGCACTGTGGGGGGCATGTGATGTTTGGCACTGTGGGGGGCATGTGATGTTTGGCACTGTGGGGGGCATGTGATGTTTGGCACTGTGGGGGGCATATGATGTTTGGCACTGTGGTGGGCATATCTGGCACTGGGGGCATAAAGTTTTGTCATGTGGCCACTCTCCTTGTGTCATATGACCACGCCCCTGACCACTCCCCAGATCACGCCCCTTTTTGGCGGGCGCGCCTTAGGCGCGCGCATGATGTTGGCTTTTTGGCTTGACGACTGATATTTTTCGGCTCTTTACCTCTGACCGGTTGGCCACCCCTGCTGTAAGGCATGTCTTAAACAGAAGCATATTTTCAACTTTCTGAGACTTGGCAAAGATAACTTTGCTCTGCATTATTTATTTTGGTACAGATTACTTGTGAATTGTATGTGATTTGTTCTTAAACATAAAAAATCCAAATCATGGATACATATCACATATATAAAAAACATAGGATAAAGCCATATAGGGTAATAGTGTTTTTGAATATATCTCAAATACGCTGCAGTTCAGAGCCAGGTCTCTAAACATCAACCAAGTGGTTTATAATATTATCAGTTGGATGGTCCATATAGTTAATCACTCAGGTGTAGCTGTTTCCATGAAATAAACCATTAGTGGTATTTATACTCCAATCTGGTATGATACTGTTATATCTGGCGTCTTTGTTTATGCTTGATCATCTGGTGATTATTTTTCCCTTCCATATGTGGGTCAGGGGGACCGTGTGTTTAAATGATCACACAGCTTCTGTGCCACGGAGGAGGTGTAATTGAATATACCGGTGTTTTTGGTATTTTGTTCTATGCCCACTGCCCAGCAATGCTTATATTTTTATATGCCCACTGCCCACCAATGTATATCTTTTTCTATGCCCACTGCCCAGCAATGTATATATTTTTATATGCCCAATGCTCAGCAATGTAAACATTTTTCTATGCCCACTGCCCTGCAATGTATATATTTTTATATGCCTACTGCCCACCAAAATGTATATATTTATATGCCCACTGCCACCAATGAATATTTATTTAAACACCACTGCCTTCCAATGTTTATTACTAATAGGCGGTAACATATACATTGCTGGCCTGGGCCAGTAATCTATATGTTACCACCTATTATTAATAAACATTCCTGCTCCCCTCCCCTCCCCTGGGCGCTTTTAATGCATTTTTACCTTGGCCGGGGCCAGACAGGGACTGAGGGTGTCTGGCAGCTCCTCTCTCTATATATGTGATAAACTGCTATACAGTGTATTGTGTGTCATGATGAAGCATGCTATAGTGAATTTGTTTACAGTGATGAACAATTCCCAGCAGCCTCTGCAACTGTTTAAGAGGTCAGGAGTTGGTCACATGACCTGTGTCAGAAGGAGGGTAGAGATGGGCAAAACGGTTCATTAAGCTGAGCCGGGATCTGCCGGATCTCTCTGTGAAAAGATACGTATCTTTTACACGGTCCTCGGCTCACTTTAAAAAAGGGGGAATATACATGACCGAGTAAAAACACTGATCGATGGCTGGGTGCAGAATCACCATCGATGGCAACCATCGATGGCGTCTGCACCGATGGCCATCCCTGGCAGTAGCATCTAATCTTTCTTTAACTTGTAGTCACAGCACTGTACTCATGAAAAAGACTGGGGTGAAGGTTACCGTAGCGCTAAATGATCTGAAGTTCGCCCTTCTGAATAACTTGGGGTCTTACCCTCAAGTACCCCCACAAAGGAACACAAAATATACGCGAATTGTATTCAGACACTAGGCGCTCTTCATATGGGCATAATTTTGTGGATCATAGGGAAATATATGAAAAAAGTTTTTTTCTCTACTCCCCTTTGTAGTGGACACCTCTTCTGATGATATTCCTTCTTCTTTTTTCTTTTTGTTCTTCTTTGTTGTGTCTCCTCAAGTGGATTTTGGGATATGTGGAAAATACATATATATATTGTGTTATATCTTTTCAGATGTTATATATAAAATAAAGACTTTCTTTTCCTTGATGGTTTTAACGGCGTACCAAAACTCACTATAAGGAGTGCATAGACAAGTTTATCAAGGTATCTTTGTGGGTGACACGCACCCGTACTCACGATGAAATCTGCGATATGACACTCATCAAGGTTTCTTTTTTTTCTCCTTTTTCGTTTTTCAAAAAAATTTTTTATTGATGCAGATAATATGTAAAACAAGAGATTTTAAAATATATATCCAAGATATATGTCTGAGCAAATATCACTGAATTGGACCACAGTACCGAATCTGGTGGTGATAATTTTTTAAAATCTCTTGTTTTACATATTATCTGCATCAATAAAATTTTTTTTTGAAAAACGAAAAAGGAGAAAAAAAAGAAACCTTGATGAGTGTCATATCGCAGATTTCATCGTGAGTACGGGTGCGTGTCACCCACAAAGATACCTTGATAAACTTGTCTATGCACTCCTTATAGTGAGTTTTGGTACGCCGTTAAAACCATCAAGGAAAAGAAAGTCTTTATTTTATATATAACATCTGAAAAGATATAACACAATATATATATGTATTTTCCACATATCCCAAAATCCACTTGAGGAGACACAACAAAGAAGAACAAAAAGAAAAAAGAAGAAGGAATATCATCAGAAGAGGTGTCCACTACAAAGGGGAGTAGAGAAAAAAACTTTTTTCATATATTTCCCTATGATCCACAAAATTATGCCCATATGAAGAGCGCCTAGTGTCTGAATACAATTCGCGTATATAACAGCACTGTACTCAGTCTACAGAGGTAGTACATCTCAGCTGCCACAGGTGGCAGCACTGAGATCAGGGAAATGCATTATAAACTGAAACGGATCACCTTTTTGGGATTGGCGGCGCATTCGTTCTTGAATGGGATCCGTTCAAAAGATCCGGTTCGTTTGCGAACGACCCATCTCTAAAGGAGGGTAAGCAGTTAGGCAGTGCAGTCTGTGAGGAGAAGTCCATGTAGAAAGAGTGTGGAAGACAGAGGTAGCATGGAGGATGCATATACTTACTGATGGTATGCGGAGACGGCTCATCAGTTGCTGGGATTTCCTCTCAAGTTATTGCTGTGACCTGTCAGACTGTAAATGATAAAAGGAGAGGTGTGGTGAGTCCAGCCCCAAAATACATACATACCTGTACCGGCATACCTGTAAAGGGGTTTTCTCATATTTACCTACACAGCTGTATACAGTTTAAAGACATTTTACCTCAGAAAATAACATTTTACCTCAGAAAATAACATTTTACCTCAGAAAATAACATTTTACCTCAGAAAGGCTGTAATACGCTCTTCTCTCGCCTAGATGTATATACTGAAAGAAATATTATCTCAGGAAGGTTAAAATAAGCTAATAACCTAAGGCAGGGGTAACACATAGACTGTTTACCTCAGATGATAACTGTACAACAGGTAGACATTTATTTGATTCCTCATCAGGAGGAGAAAATAAGAATCTTTCCCTGACTAATATTATTTGATGGAGAAATAGTGACTAACAAGCAATAAGTTGTAAAGACTTTATACAGTGAATTACATGATTAGGCAAAGGATATGAAGAAAAAGTGCAGAAAGGATATATACTGTGGGATCCGATATGATTTCCCGGCGGTCGGGATCCCGGCGGTCGGAATCCCGACACTGGAATCCCGACCGCCGAAATCCCGACAAGGGGGGGACATGGATCGCCCCCCCTTGCGGGCTCGCTGCGCTCGCCACGCAGCGGGCCCGGTGCCTCGCTACGCTCGGCACGCTATTTTATTCTCCCTCTATGGGTGTCGTGGACACCCACGGAGGGAGAAAGTTTCGGGATTTCGGCGGTCGGGATTCCAGTGTCGGGATTCCGACCGCCGGGATCCCGACCGCCGGGAAATTAACCGCATCCCATACTGTGTTGTTACAAAGGGCCAGATGTACAAAACTTGAAAAGTGATAAAATGAAAAGTGATAAACCACCAGCCAATCAGCTCCTACCTGCCATGTCTCAGGCTGTGTTTGAAAAATGACAGGTAGGAGCTGATTGGTTGGTGGCTTTTCACTCTCCATTTTATCACTTTTTAGGGCTTAGTACATCTCGGCCAAAGTGAGAACGCCAGCAATTATTACCTGAATTACATTCACTTGTGGATTACAAATAAGCCGACTGTCAGGATACTCAGTGCGGGACTCCAATCCCACAAAACAAAAATAGCCGCTTTGGTTATAAGTGACTACCTAATAGAAAGAGACTAATGCTGGCCACTCATCAGACCAACTTTCCTCCAACCATCCAACTGGTTGGTTGGATGGAATAAAAACCTGGTACTGGATAGGAGCAAATGTAATTTGTAATTAAAGTCCTTTGTTTCCCAATCGTAAAATGGACAACAACTGTCATTCAGACAATGGCCCTTATTCTGATCGGTGCGGAAATTCCCGCATGCGGACGGACCGCCGATGTTGATCGTCTGCGCATGTGCAGAGGTCACTCTGCGCATGTGCAGGCGATTTCGCCGCACGGATTCTTTATACGCCGCACAGGGGGCGTAGAGGGGCGTGAGGGGCTACTTAGCCTCATTACCCTATGCATACGCCCCCCGTTTCATGGGCGTTCCCATGCAAACGCGGGGCGTATGCATGGTAATGAGGCCGTGACGCGTGGGTACGGGGCGGGCATCTGACATCGCCGGATGTCAGCTGCCCGCCCCCATACATGATTTCACACGGACAAGTGTCCGTGTGGTCTTGTGTTGCGGGACCTGGTGGAGCGTGCGGCCCTGCATTCGATGTTCGGCGACCATCGAATGCAGGGGCTGCTCCCAAGACGGAGGAGGCGTATCCCCGTCCAATTTCATGCGGATCGCCACATATCCGCATACGGACGGCAGGTGGCGATCCGTATGGAAGGCGGGGATTCGCCTGCACGGTTGCGGCCGCATATTCTGATCGGGCCGCACCGATCAGAATAAGGGCCAATGTACTGTAGTTGGACCTATTTGATTTAAACAATTTCACTGAATGTTTTTGTCCATTCTCCTGAGTTTGTGAGCAAATTACTTATAGGCATTTGCCCCCAACAGTACCAGATTTTCAGTCCAACCAACCAACTAGTTGGATGGTTGGAGGAAAGTTGGTCTGATGTGTGGCCAGCATTAGTAATAGTTTACAGCTGCAGCAGGTATATTATTGTTTAATAATAAAGTAGTATTTTAGCATATAATACTGATAATATTGTCATTTTGATGTCATGTAAAAATGGTAACAGTAGATCTATGTTGAATATATATAAATATCTTGTTCGGTATTAGATAAGCTACAAGTTTGCAAGTAAATTCAGATTTGTTACAGGCAGCCTGAAGAAAGAAACTCTCTTTTGGATGAGTTGTTTCATTCCAGTTCCTGTAAAATAAAACACGAAATGTAGTGATCCATTTAATCACACAATGTTTTGTGTGTGATGAATTGAATTATACTGTATGATTGTTATGCAAATAAATTGTTAAACTTTTATATTGAACTGAATTCTATGAGTCATATACTCACTGTGAGGAGAGAAAGGTACCTGGAAAGAAAGTATACTTACCTACTGAACCTAGTGTAGTACCACATATGCAGCATGCAGCAGCAAGTCTCCTGACTGTGCTGCCACTGCGCTGCTCTTCGGTTGTCACGCGCGACGTGATGTCATTATGTCACGCCGCGGTTGGCGCTTCCTTTCCTGAGTCACGGTTGCCGGCTTCTCATTGGATGATGATGTGACTGCTCAGTTAGTGCTGCCACGGCCACTGGGAACTCGGAGCCGGGAGGTGGGCGGGCAGCAGGCTCAAGTGACAGACAGTGAAGGGGCGAACGGGGGTGAGAGGGACTACCGTGCTGCTGGGGAGAGTTGCCCGGGCCCCTACTCTCTGTCAGAGCGGTGGGGCCCGGGACTCAAGTACCCCCAGACCCCCCCTGTCGGTGGCCCTGTCCCCTCTTGAGAATTTGGATCCAAGGCTGTGTAGTCCCTCCTGACTGGTATGTACCAAAGGGGAAAAAAGTGAACCACGATGCAAGCACTTGTGGCATGACTATTGCCAGCATTCACACATAACACATGACTGGTCTTATATGCTACAGTTTTTGAACTACAACTATATACATTGGCAACAGTACATACTATCATTTGCAAAGCCACTGGTTTGGTGTTTCCACTAATCCTTGCTTAAAAAATTATTGCCCCATCCTATATAAATAATAATGCTCATGTTCTGATATTTGTAAATATTAATGGCACTCTAAATAATATTTTGTTATATAAATCACACTGTAGAGATGGCTCACAATATCAACTATTGAGTAAATTACATCAGATAAATGCTTAGGGCTGATGGTACTGGGTGGTATCATGCTGGTTACAGATGTCACAGCAGGTAGTTTTAGGACTGGGTATCGATGGCACAGGTAAATATTGAACTGGGTACCAATGGATCAGTTATATTTCAGACTGGGTACCAATGGCACAGGTACCTGTTGATATCGGACTGGAAACCGATGGTTGATCTGAGAACCGATGATATAGACTGGTCTACACTGAGGTATCCAGGACTGAGAGCACAGAGACTTTCAGATGGAAGCTAGAGATAGCATAGCTGGAGTCAATAGGTAAATAACCAGGAGCAAAGCAGCAGCAGAGTCTGGAGAGCTGAAAACACTGGAGGAGCCTGGCGCCTTGGAAGTACTTCTCTGGAGCAAACACAGGATGAAAACATTTGGTCAAGGCGCTGGAGGATTATGGAAGGTCTGCTTATATCTCTCTCTACTGTTATATCCACATGCTTTTGAACTCTACTGGGTAAATTGAAAATAGAATATTATTGGTACTTATGTAATATCTGGGCTCCCGTTTTTCTTATGAGACCGCGTCCGCTCGCCACGCTTTGGGCACGGTGGCTCGCTGCGCTCGTCACACTATATAAAATCAACTCCATGCGTAGTTGGATAGTAGGGGTATGAAAAAATGGGGTGCATTTAACATGGGAGCCCAGATAATCCATAAGTACCATATTATTTGTTTAGCTATTTCTGCTGAAGTCTTACCCAAGCAGGAAATCTGTGATCTCATACTGTGATTGAACCATTTATTGTGGGTGGAGTTTAAAGGGGGGATTGCTAGCATCTGTATGCCTATTTATTCAGTATATTTCAGGCTGTGAATCCTTGGCTGTGTAGTTTTTAGATATTTTGGGCCAGATTCTCTAAGCTTCAAAAGTGATAAAATGGAGAGTGATAAACAGCCAGCCAATCAGCTCCTACCTGCCATGTCACAGACTGTGTTTGAAAAATGTCAGGCAGGAGCTGATTGGCTGGCTGTTTATCACTCTCCATTTTATCACTTTTGAAGCTTAGAGAATCTGGCCCCTAGTCTTTAGATGTCAAGTATTTTAGTATTATGTATTATATGTGAATATAACATTAGATATATACTGGCTATAAACAGGAGAAAACAGAAGGACTGGAAACTCTTCAACCTCCACTGAAATCCAATCAAACAAAATACTGCAGTGAGTTACCTGATCCAGCAACACCAACAGTCTACACATCCTGGACACTTAACACATAATGCTGTGAGACACTCCTTTTGCCTGCCCTATAGCCTAACTGCATTCACTGTGTAACAATCTCAGCCATCCTTTATCTTCCAATATTACACACCAACATTACTTCTAAAGGTCTGCATTAAAACTCCAAAACTCAGGAACATCATGTGGCCTCAACTCACCTTTGCCATGAGAACACCTGGACCAGGCCCATGTCCCCTACAGCTGAGAACAGCAGGACTAGCCCCAGCCCTACCCCTCATGGTGAGCATGGAGCTGTGAGGGGAAGCACCAGGACCAGCCTATGTAGCAACACTTCCCCCATCAGTCCCTTGTAAAGCTGTCAGTCCCCTGCAAAGGTGTGTTCATGTCTTTTCTCTCCCCCCCCCCCCCCCGTAGCATACATCTACCCCACCATGTGCTTTTCCTGTAATGTGCACCTCCGCAGATTGCACACCCTGCTAGCTCTGACCTATGCAGTGCACCAAGCTGGTTGCCTCAGATGGTATCTCTGCGGGCAGGATGTGGGTCACGTGGATGTTATTGTGTAGGGTTTATCATACTAATTCACAAGTATTTACTTTCCAATATATGCATTGAGTCCTTGTATGGCTCACCTCCTACAGTGTAATCTTCATAGTGCGCCCACCATGGCTGCCTCTTCTGGTGCACTTGTGGATGGGATGAAAAATACATGGACCTGAGTATACATTGAAATCATCCATTCTGGCTAATTTCTTTTAGGGGTAATCTACACCCAGGGTAATCCTGCGCAGAGCCCCTAAAATGGCTGCCACACCTGGTACCTTGTCATGGTGTAGTACACAGCCCATGGAAGTTGTTATCCAAAATGCTGCACCACTCCTGCATTATTCTTACTGTGTGCTCAAGGGTTTCTTTTGGCTGTGACTTGTCTGTTACTGTACTATCTACATCCTCTGTATTATGTGCATTGTTTTTTAATGTCTAGCGCCTTGAGTCCTGTTGGAGAAAGTGCGCTATATAAATTAGATTTACTTACTTACTTATATCCCCCATGGTGTCTGTTGATTGGCTGCTGGCCGCAGCCGCAATTAGGACAGAACCAGGAAGTGAGCTTAACCGGTTCTACCTGTGCCCTGTGATCACAATTGGAGTCAATGGGGTTGCTGAATAGGTAAGCGTCAGTCAGCTGTTCGCAGGTGTCATGGCAGCACCCAAGTCCAGTAATGTTTGTCAACAAAGCCGGGTGACATGTAAATACATGAGAAGAGGACACAGAAACATCATGCCAAACAACGCCGCTGGCCACTCTGCAGAGAGCACCAGCAGGCTGGTAATTGACATGCACGAGCAATGCGATTAAAGTGATTCCTGACACAAGGTATGAAAATAAG
This sequence comes from Crinia signifera, assembly GCF_055691185.1. NCBI lineage: Eukaryota > Metazoa > Chordata > Amphibia > Anura > Myobatrachidae > Crinia > Crinia signifera. The sequence continues at coordinate 143,946,663 of NC_139218.1, read as the reverse complement.
TATTACAGGAAGGGAAACCTGCAACTCCTAATATCCCTTTGACTAGTAGAAGAATTAAAGCACAGCCTATACTACCTACAAGTCCACAAATGATAATTTGATAATGTCCTATATTTATATATATATATACACACACACCGAGTAGCTGGCACTCGCATTCAAGTGGAGGTAATGTCCTGGTGCTCGATAGGTAGTATGATAGGTGAGGAATCGGCACTCACTTAGTATAAAAAAACTCATATCATACTCAGTGCATGTTTGCAACATTTCAGGCCTTTTATTAGACCTGTTGTCAGGCAGTACAGTCACCAAATTATACAATAAGAAGACATAACTTTATACCTGAACAGGTCCTCCTCCACTCCGTTCGAGTCCCTGTCTTCCATCTCCCTGGCCGGAAGTTCAGAGCAGCTCAAACTTCTTCTCCCCTTGCCAGTAACATGCAATGCCTTGGTAACCCTGCATGTGAAGTGTACGGAAGGGGCACCGGAACATGCATATAACACCACAAGTGCTAAAAAAATAATCAAAACAAAAACTTTACCTAAAAACACAGGTTGACTCACTAATCCACAAATATACATACGTATATATCAGCCTTTATCCATTATTGAACAGGTATTATCGAAATGCATATCTATTTTAGATGTCCACTTGTTTATTAAAGAAAGACACACAGATTTAGTTGTTCATTTAAACCTCTTGGTTGAACAGTATCTATAGTGAATATCCATTTGTATTCAAGACACAATAACTTAGATAAAATGAGGGCTGCATAGGCTCAAGTGCATTTAAGAGCCTGTGAATTTAGTGATTGTTAAATAAAATTATTGAAGAAGGCAGATTACCCAGGAAAAGCTCAGGAGTTAGTAGCAGGTGGTCAGCCAATCAAGTGGCTTTGTAGCGGTAGCTTAGAGAGGGGTATATTAGGAAAAGTCTAAAGAAAGTGACTTCCTCTTTCTATCTCTGTGCTACCTGGCCTTTGGTCTATTCACCTAATTTGGCATCTATAACTTTAATTAAAAATTAACAAGAAGGTGCTCTCAACCAGCGGTCAGGTGAGGTGTCAGGTGGTCGCTGTGCAGTATTGCCCCCACCCCCTTTGCCAGGACGGCTGGTGAGTCCTGCCTCCACGGGGGGATGTTGAACACTTCCTGGAAGTGTCCTCGCCATGCCATAGAAGGGGCGGTGAATCCGTCACAGCGCGGGCTGTACCTCACGATAGGGGGTGTTATGGATTGGGGTGTTTCAGTTGCCGCCATGTTTAGGCCCCGGACTGGAGCTGGTCTCAACGTTCTTTCTTTGCCATCCCTTTTACAAATAAGGGTCATACCATTTTAAATAAATATATATGACCATTTAAACTTATGCAGTTGGTGTCTGTGTCTTTATTTTAGAATAAGTTGTACGTGTGAGTTATTTCTAGGCCTTATAAAGTTGAGTAAAGGTTAAAGGTCAATTTAGTATAATTCAGTAGGCGCCTTATTGTGATCCTGCCCCACTATGATCGCCAGGGACATGATATATGATCATATGTTTAACCCTTGGAGTGCCAACATCTCTGTGAGAGATTCGCAAAATATCCGATAAAAATACAAACATCTCTGTGAGAGATATGCAAAAATCACAATTTTAATATAAATTCAAATAAAAAATGTTGTGCACAAAAGATTATATTTCCTATATAAGGTAAACATTACAGGTCATCATGATGAATAAAAATGTTTGCAAGGCAATTTACACACCAATTTTGACAAATTTGCTCGGCACTTAAAGGGTTAAAATTGGATATATTGTGCTGTCTATCTAGGAAATGTTATCTATCGGCTGATCCTATTGAGGACCTGTGATGGGTCATATGTTCTTTAAATAAATGAATAGTTTTTCCCAATTTCTGTAGGTCAACCCATATAAGCACTTAACTAGACAGATGACGTGAATATTTATCGCAATCGCACCTCAGTAGGTGCTCATCGCAGTGTATTTGGACACCTGGGATGCAATTACATGCAATCACTTGCAGGAAAGTTTGGAGTGACCGACTGGACACTCCCATAAATACGCCCAGCAACATCAGCAGCAGATGCAGCTAGCAACAGCACAGCACAGTATACTGGATAATATCGACAATCAGCACCCATCTGTCCAGAGTTTGATTGCTATCAATTTGCAAGTGAGTATATTGTTTACATGGCATCTCTAGACATTTTCATGAATATCATGCAGGGGATCCTAGGAGTTTGAAATTAATTGGATTAGAACACATTAAAAGAACCCCAGGAGGGGGACACAGGTACACAACTTTACAGCAGGTGTACTGGATGTACAAGATGGATTCTGTACATCCAGAAGGACCGAATGAAGCTGTGGACTTATACACGGTTATTTAGGTATAGTCACCTGTCACCTCCATAAATATCATAAACAACTGGTACAGCCGTACCCTGCTTCCATTTCATCTTAATATTTCTAACCCCATAATCCCCCCCCCCACACACACACACACACTTTTCCCCCCATTTTCGGACCACCCTTCCTCTCTCCCTTACATGTTAGGTTCCTTATATTTAATGGGATATCTATTATTCTCTCAAGGTGTTAATTATAAACAAAATTAACTACAAACAAGGATAGTTTTGATGGAATGTATGTACGATCTGGGAATATATATGTGTGATATGTGCAAATTATTTTATACTATTAAAAAATAGACTAAATGTGTTTAAATGATCTACCTACTTCTTTCTGCTTCTCCTGTTTCTTCAGCCCTTTCAACTCTCTCTGTATAACCAAGAGAACCGTAGACATTTATAATATAAAATCACATCATAATGTTCAATATAAAATGTAAATATATGGGTATAAATGTATTGATATATTTAGGGCGGGATGTATTAAAATACATCGCCGCCCTTCGCGCCCCCCCCCCCGCCGCGATGCCGCCGCATATGTACTAACATATGCGGCTGGCATCGCGATGCGGTGACGGAGGCCCCCCTCGATACCTGGAATGTGGTGTGCGGGGGGTCTCCGTCACCTCTCTGCTCCCTCCTGCATCCCTCACGCCGGGGACAGCTAAGCAAGCTGTCCCCGGCGCCTCCTACTCCCCCTGCCGCCGGAAGGACGTCCGGCTGCGTCACTAGGGGGAGGAAGGTGTTACCTTCCGGGTCCAGGAGGACCTGGACCAGGTAAGAGAGGGAGGGGGAGAGGGGGGTCGGCGGGTTTTACGGCGGAGGCGTTGGGTGGCGAAAAGAAGCCCATAGGCTTCTACAGGGTATCGCCACCCAAAGGTGGCGATACCCTACACTACGGTGACGTGGTGGCCGGGTAATAGTACATAGGAAAATGCGGTAAAACGGGGGTTTTACCGCATTTTCCCTTTAGTACATCTCGCCCTAAAGCTCTAAACTCTGGGTATAGAAAAATAAGATTAGTACCTATATTTGTATTTTTATTTGTATTTTTATTTGTGTTTGTATCTGTATATTATCTGTACTATTTTTATTATTGAGACTGCACTTGTGCACCACTGAGACTTATGGTGTGTACACATGGTCAGATGTGCCTTCAGATACTATCCACGATCCGATAAGATCGGATCGTGGATAGTATCTGAAGGCACATCCGATTTGCATACAAGTCTGACTATATAGTGCAGATCTGCACTATATAGTCAAGGCAGACAAGACTTTCAGCCTTGCGATACATGAACACGCATCGGAATCGGATCGGGATCTGAAGGGTTAAAACCCTTGCGATCTACATCCGATTCCGATCCGATGTTGTCTATATCGTCAACATCGGAAGGCAAAAAGTACCGTGTGTATACACAATAAGACGATATATCAAGCCGGATATAAATATAAATATAAATGCAACTTAAAAGAACATTCCCCAAATGGGGACATTAAAACAGGGACATAGCACTATTCCCCTCAATGATAAAGAGGGAGAAGAAATAACCCAAGCTACAGATGTAGTAGGGCTATACGGACACGGATATCGGAAGTCCAGAAATCTCCATCTCCATCAGATGTTCCCTTTGCAGGAGAGTGCTGTCTTTCCCACAAAGTCCTCTCCCCTGGAAAATCGGCCCCTGCTATTTAGGACACAAAAGAAAAGCACTATAAGAATGGACACTAGACAGGAATTCCTATTGGACTATATCTGTGTTATCAATTTTTTTTGGAACCAGCTATTTTTATAGTTACTCAGTAATTATATGCAATTGCTTTTTAAATATTTTTATTTTAATAAATCATATTTATATTATCTTACACCTGTTGCATGTTCTTAGATGTAGTGCTGCTTAATACCTCTTTTTGCATTCTCTACTGTATTTGGGCCTGACACCCCAAATTATCCTAACTGCAGTTTAAGCAATCCCACTCCTCCCTAGGCGCCCTCTAAGGACATTCAGTGCCCTCTTTTTTTCTATCTCTCACCTGGTGGCTACACAAACCGAACCTGACGATGGGGCATCGATTTGTGGTGTAGGATTGGATTATCCTCAGGGGATGGGGAGCTGTAGTTCTAGACTCGTCTACAGGGTCTTGGGCTCCTTGGGAGACTCAGTCAGTTATCAATAAATGTGTTGGAACTGAGGGCGATCTTCAATGCGCTCACTGTAGCCCAGGATGAACTTCAAGGCCGTCCGGTAAAGGTCCAGTCGGACAATGCAACAGCCGTTGCATACATCAACCATCAAGGTGGCACAGAGTCGCAACGCCATGAAAGATTCTTCGGTGGGCAGAGAGCAAGGCTGTAATCTGCATGGCAGTATACCTCCTGGGTGTGGACAACTGGGAAGCCAACTTCCTTAGTCCTCAGGACACGGGCATTACACCCAGATGTGTTCCAACAAATAATATGTCGTTAGGGAATTCTGAAGGTGGACCTCATGGCATCATGCCACAACAATAAATGACCAGTCTACGCCTCCAGAACAAGAAACGCAGCAGCATAAGCCGTAGATGCACTGGAGCTTCCTTGGAACTTCCACTTCGTCTATCTGTTCCCTCCTCTAATGCTTCTAGGGAGGGTTCTAAAATGCCTAAAGCGAGAGAGAGAGTTCAGGCGATCCTCATAGCACTTCACTGGCCCAGGAGGAGTTGGCTCTCAGATCTACAGTGGCTGTTAGCAGAGGACCTGTGGCCCCTTCAGATGCGCCCGGGCCATCATCTCAAGCCACGATGTTTGACGGCATGGCCATTGAAACCGAGGTGTTGAGGAGGAGGGGTATTCTGTCATCAGTTATTCCCAGTATGCTGCAGGCCCGAAAGCCACGTCGGCAGCTCATTATCACCGTACATGGCAGGCATATGACCGCTGGTGTACGGGGAAGGGTTGCCCTTTCCGCAATTTTCGCTTACCTCGCCTCTTAATGTTTTTACAATCAGGCTTGGACACAGGCCTTCACCTTGGCTCTCTCAAGGTACAGGTGTCGGCGCTGTCCATTGTTTTCCAAAGAATTCTTGCTCTTATCCCTGAAGTTCAGACTTTTCTTCAGGGTGTGGTTCGGGTCCAGCCTCCCTTTGTGCCTCTTACAGCACCATGGGAACTCAGGGCCGTGCCACCACTAGGCAGCTCTAGGCATTTGCCTAGGGCGCCGGCCTCTGGATGGTGGTACTTTGTAGTACCATAGAAGCGGCGGCCGCTGCACCCCCCAAGGAGGCAGGTGAGCGTTCCCCTGCCCCGTTCTGCTCCCCTGCTGCCCCCCCTCCCCGCAGCGCGTCCAGACCGGGCAAGAGGCAGGAGAAGCTGAGCTGCCCATTGGAAGCAGCCTCTCCCGCCTCTGACCCGGTCTGGACGCGCTGCGGGGAGGAGGGGGTGTAGGGAGAAGCTGGAGTGTGACGCACCCGCCCCCCCCCTGTGGATCACTTCCATTTCTTCTGACCTGGTCTGTCTGTAGGCGACGCGCTGCGGGGATAAGGGGTTAGTGAGAAGCTGGAGAGTGCCGCACACGCACCCCCGTGGATCACTGCAAACACCTCTGACCCAGTCTGGACGAGCTGCGGGGAGGAGGGGGGGAGTGTAGGGAGAAGCTGGAGAGTGCCCCCCCCCTCGGGACCGGGTCAAAGAGGAGGGGGTGGGGGATGGGACGAGCGCCTGGGGCGCTCAAAGAGGTTACACTGGCCCTGTAGGAACTCAATTTAGTCCTTCAATTTCTTCAATCACAAACGTTTGAACCATTAGAGTCAGCGGACCTTAAGTACCTAGCATGGAAAACAGTCATCCTGTTGGCATTGGCCTTGGCAAGATGTGTTTCTGAACTGGGGGCTTTATCTTATAAGCCTCCCTTTCTCATTTTTCACAAGGATAGGGCCAAACTTTTTACCAAAGGTGGTTTCGGTTTTCCATGTCAATGAGCCGATTGTAATGCCGTCACTTAGGGACTTCTCTCATTGTTACACTCTACTGCATGTGGTTTGTGCGCTGCGCATATACGTGTTTATACTTTGTCTCTTTGAAAGTCTGACACTTTGGGGGAAATTTACTAAGCTAAATTCATTTAAAAAAAATCATATTTTTATAGTAAAATAGTTACAAATACAAATTAATACACCATCGACTGAATATGACCGGAATCACCATTCAAAAGAATGGTGATTCCTAATTTACTAACCGGACGTATTTTCAATAGTCCACAATATTAAAAATAGTAAAATAAACACACTGACAAACATTTCAATTAAAACTTTATTTCATCCAAAGCCCATACATACTGATACTTACCTATCTTGAGCCCGTAGGTAGGTCCCTGGGTCCGGTGTCCGTGGTCTTTTAATGCCCCACATGCTGGGACTTGTGGTTCTCCAAGTCCCAGCATGCGGAAGAGGCTTGTTGGGACTCATAGTTCCACAGTATTAGACAATAGTTACTTCTATTTTTTACACCATTTTATCAGCCCGGTGGCCACCGCTCCAGGGTCACCGGGGACAGCACCAGGCTTCAGCCTGGCCAGGTAAGTCCTGGAGGGGAGTACTTACTCCCCCAGGACCCCTGACTGGTCGGTAGAAATATTAAAAGGGGGTGTGCCAGCGCTAGCTGTTCCAATAATGTAGACAAGAAGTTTTTTTATACAATGAATATTGTTTAATTAATATCATAAATAATGAACTTCTATCACAAAACATATATAAAAAATGGTGAATAAAAAAAGAAAATGTAGCAAATTTTTATTTTTTATATTTATATACGTTTTTTTGGTTTGACAACCCAGTGCCAGTTGATATTGATAGCGCACCACCCAATTCCCTCTGGTCGGTAGGGCTGAATGCTTTAGCCAGGGGGAGGGGGGACTTGTATAAAAAGTCTCCCCCCGGCTGTGGCATTACCCTGCTGGCTGGTTGGGCCTGGGGCTGGTTCTTAAAATACGGGGGGCCCTAGTTATTTTGTCCACCGTATTTTGGGAACCGGCCCTGGAGCCTGGGGCTGTTTTTAAAAAATGTATTTATTTATTTTGCTATTTTTTTTTACACACTGCAGCCTGCACAGATCTGACTGATCAGGGTTTACAAAGCAGTCGTATTTGACTGCTTTGTAAATTCCCCTCCGGAACACGAATTTGCATACGGGTGTTTCAGCCGTATGCATTCATATTCATTCCTATTAAGAATAGGAATACAAAATATCGTATTCCTATTATTAGTAAATTTCCCTCTTTGTTTGTGCTCTATGATGCTCTTCGGCATGGTTGGCCGGCTTCAAAGCAGACCTTAGCATGTTGGATAAAATTCACTTTCAGACAAGCTTATGTTCACGCTGGTAAGACTCCGCCAGGGGCGGATTGGCCCACCGGGAAACCGGGCCGTTTCCCGGTGGGCCGGCACATTTTTAAGCTGCAGCAGCCGCCCACCCTCCCTGGCCGAACCGCCATCTCCGCGGTTACCGGCCGCGGCCGCAGCAAAATTCTCTAATCAAAGATGGCCGCGGCCGGCCTCAGCTTTGACCAAACTAAAAATGGCCGCGGGAGGGCTGGTGCGCATGTGCGGCCGCACGCAGCACCTCCCGCGGTGCTTTCAGCCCGATTCACAGAGCTGACACTGACAGCTTCGGGCGGCTTCCTCCTCCTAATGAGTTTTTTTTTACTGCTGTGCTGCTGGCTGACAGCAGAGGGAGCTAGCTGTGGAGGCAGCGTGCAGCTCAGCTCCTCTGAGGCTGTACTCCATGTGGCCGGGGGATGCAGGAAGTTTCTGTAGAACCTGAAGCAAGCAGGGAAGGTGAGTGTTAAATGCCTTTGTTATTATGCTGGCATTTGCTCTCCTGATATTGAGAGGGGAGTGTGTGTGTGTCTGTATGCTATATGTGTCAGTGTGTACATGATGTGTGCATATGTGTGTCTGTGTACATGCTGTATATGTGTGCTATGTTATGCTTTGTGTGTGTCAGTGTGTATATGCTGTGTCTATGCATGCCATGTGTATATGCTGTATGTATGTATGTATGTATATGATATATGTAAGTAATGTGTGTATATGCTATGTGTGTTGATGATTGTATGTACTGTATGCTATGTATGCTTGGATGTATATGTTGCGTCATGTTTTTTATGCTAATGTGTGTGTGTGTGTTTGAAGTGTGTATATATGCACTGTCTGTGTCTGTAGTGTGTAGTATGTGTGATGTTTTTATAAGTGTGCCATGTATGTATGTATGTATGTACAGTATGTCTGTGTACAAAAGTGTGTGTGTTAATGATGTACAGTACATACAATACATGCAAAGAACCCCCCCCCCTTCCCCCACCCAACAAAATTCTGCATTTGCCCCAGTTCGGAGGTGGCATTGAATAGACAGGCTCCGGCAGGGGCGGATTGGCCCACTGGAAAACTGGGCCATTTCCCACAACTCATTTGAAGGGGCACTTTGCCCAAATAAAAAATGTCCGTGGGAGGGCTGCTGCGCATGCGTGCGCTGCACCTCCCAGCGCCCGTTCCCCCTCCACCCGGCAGCTGAAGACTCGAGCAACAGCAGGTGAGCCGACTGTCAGCAGCAGCAGCGTTAGAAGCAGGCAGACAGCAGCAGGTCTGAGGGCGGCCAAAGGAGGCAGGTAAATGGCAGTGGCATTGCCAGAAATAATAATTTTTGGTCTCAGGTAAGTATATATGTGTGTGTGTGTGTGTGTGTGTGTGTATGTATGTGTATACCGGCACTTTCTTCGAGCACTGATTTACTTATTTTTCTTTGCTCCCCTGTCTACTCAGTGGAGCTGTCTTTTTCCGCCCATAGGAACTCCGTCGCTCCCGTCATACCCCTTCCGGCTGACAGATGGGGGGGTGGGGGTGGCAGTGTACTGCCGGGCGGACTGGGAGGGAAGTTATTGCGGTAGGAAGAGGCGGTGGGGCTTATTGCAGCACTGCTGCTACTGGGTCTCCGGAAGACAGCCGGGGTCAGACCCGGATACAGCGGCGGACCCGGAGCTTCCTGACCGTGCCAGGAATCTGCCTCTCGTGCACGCCGTCTCCTGTGGGTGCAGGAGGAAGCACCACTTCCTACATGTGTGCATAGTATGTATGTATTTATGTATGTATGAATGAGGACGACAGTGTGTGTAGGATGTATGAATGAGGGTGGCAGTGTGTATGTATTGTAAGACAGTGGCAGGGAAAGTCATAGACGGCAGGTACTTTTCCCCTAGAATCCTGTCTTATGGCATATAGACTGCAGGCTATTTCAATCTGTGTGGTAAGCTCCGGCTTACAAAGGGTGTTCTGTCCTGGGCTGGTAATCAGGAGAACACCTGATTCTTTAAAAAGGAGTCAGCCCTCTCCATAGAGCTCTCTCTCTCTCCCTGGGTGTTGGAGGCAGTAAGCTGCTGCTAGAGAGAGACAAGGCTGTAAGTACTGCATTACTTGGTCTATACCTGCTGTGTGTGTCCAGTGTCACATAGTGTGGCCCTGGTATAGAGAGGGACGTTTATTCTGTTTAGTTAGAGCTCAGACGAGCAGGTTTTTGTTTTCTGTTTTGCCTGAAGTGTAAAGGCTGTTGTTAGTTTCTTGCTCTGAGTGCTGCAATAAAACTCAGGCAAGCCCTGTTTTGGACCCAAGCGGTGATGTCACTGTCTAAGTCTGTGCCAAATCCTCACCTGTGCCTACCCGTTTGATGCTAAAACCCCACATATGGTGGAGAATGCGAGCAAGCATCTCACTTAAAGAGACATACATCGAACTATAGGACTTTTGCTACAGCAAGCTGGAAGTTGTTGCTAAAGGCAACCAGCCACAAGTGAGTGTCTGGAGTGCGCTGATACTTGTATGTCCTGGCTGAAGGCTGCTGTAACACTGCAACAGGAGACTGTTAAAATGGAGGACCTTTTAAAACACTTGGTGCAGGCAAACGCATGTCAGCAAAAGGTGCATGAGGAGGCCATGCGTGCCCAGGCTGAAACCAATGTTTTGCTGCTTGAATCCAACAGACTAGCCTTAAAGGAACAGCAGCAAATTAATCTGCAATTACAAGAGCAAATACAGAATGTGGCTAAGAGTGTGGCGCAGAGTGTGCAAACACCCCAACCCTTGCTTCCAACCACACGGGCTGCAGTACAGAAATCTCTGCAAAAGATGACTCTCACGGATGATGTAGAGGCCTTTCTTGCGGTGTTTGAACGTGTAGCAGAGCGTGAACAGTTACCCGTGGATCAATGGGCAGGTGTGGTAGCACCTTTTCTAACTGGAGAACCACAAAAGGCGTATTTTGATCTGAGTGAGCAGGATGCTAACGACTACGCGAAACTCAAGGGAGAGATCCTTGCTCGCTTAGGCGTAAACATGAGTGTGCGTGCCCGGAAGGTGCATAACTGGACTTTTTCTGAACAGTTACCTGCGCGGTCCCAAATGTATGACCTGGTCCACCTGGTAAAGAAATGGCTACAGCCAGAGGAGTCTACACCAGCGCAGATCGTGGAGAGAGTCGTGCTGGACAAGTATCGTTGTTCCTTACCTCCAAAGGTTCAGCGCTGGGTCGGTCAGGGCGACCCTAATGATGCCGAGGGGCTTGTCAACTTGGTTGAGAGGTACAGAGCTACTGAAAATCTACTCCAAGAAGTGCCTCCGGGACATTCCACCCTCAAGAACAGCAAAGCGGCCGGATCATCTGGTAAGACTGTTCCGTTTACTAGAGGGGTGAATAATGTTGTAAAGGGAGGTGGCCTAGATGGGGAACAAACAGTGGAGAGGCGTTCCCAAGGGACAGTGGGGTCCAAACCTGGGTCGCAAAAAGACTGGGGCCGCATACAGTGTTGGCGTTGTCATGGACCTGGGCATATTGCTGCCAATTGCCCCCTTACTTCTGAGCCAATGGAGTGTGATACAGCCTGGCGAAGCTCTTTATATGCACGTTCTGTTTTCTCTGCTGAGACTGTGTCAGAAACTGGACAGCAAATATGTCATGTAAAGGTGGATGGTTATCCCGGGAGGGCTCTACTGGACTCTGGGAGTTTAGTTACTCTCGTCCATGCCAGCTTGGTAGACCCTGGGACACTCACAGGACGTTACATAGGGGTCTTCTGCATACATGGGGACACCAAGGAGTATCCCACAGCTTTAGTCCAGCTAAAGAGTACTTGTGGAACTGTGTCCCATGAAGTGGGCGTGGTAAAGACCCTGATGCATAGTGTGATCCTGGGAAGAGACTTCCCATTGTTCTGGGACTTGTGGAAAAAGAATGTACATTGCACTAGAAATGATGTTAATAATGAGAATGTGTGCCCTGTGATTAGTCCTGAGCCTTTTGATCAGGATACTGAGGTTCAAACGGTAGGGGTGACCACTATTGAATCTGACAGTTTTCCCCTAGCTGTTCTTGCAGGTGAAGCTGAGGAGCAGGAAGAAGCGTGTGACATGCCTGAGCTAGAGATGTCACGTGATAATTTTGGGACTGCTCAACTTAGAGATCCCACCTTATTAAGAGCTAGGGAAAATCCTAAAGTCATAAATGGTGAGCCCCAATACCCCAATGCTGACAAAGAGTTCCCATATATGGCCGTTAACCAGGATCTACTGTATCGGGTAGATAAAAAAGTGGGAAGTGTAAATTATAAAGTGTATCAACCAGGTAAACGGAAGCCAGAACAGTTGTACCATGTGAACTTAATTAAACCCTGGAAAGACAGAGAGACTTTGACAGCTGTAAGTGCCCCCTCTAGTGATAGCCCAGAGGTGCGGGTGTCAGAGACCCTGTCCAAATCCCAGAAGCAGGAAACTAAAGAGTTAGTACAAAGGAATTATGATGTGTTCTCAGAACTTCCAGGGCGCACCACAGCCATAAAACATGACATTGTCACCGAACCTGGAGTTCGGGTACGCTTAAAACCCTATAGAGTACCAGAAGCGCGTAGACAGGCCATATCTGGGGAGGTCCAAAAACGTTACCTGGGGTATGTTATCGGGAGAGGTATAATAAAGCCTCAAATAAATAAAGTGGAGGCTATCCAAGATTGGCCTCGTCCTTCGACAAAAAAACAAGTCAGGGCTTTTTTGGGAATTCTGGGGTATTACCGTAGGTTCATTCCCCAGTTTGCAACCATAGCAGCGCCCCTAACCGATCTTACCAAAGGAGGTAGGGCAGTTATGGTCAGCTGGAACCCAGAGGCTGAAAGGGCATTCCAAGAATTAAAAGTGGCCCTTTGTAATCAACCAGTCCTGATCACTCCAGATTTTAAAAAAGAGTTTGTCGTACAGACTGATGCTTCTGATGTGGGACTAGGTGCTGTCCTCTCCCAAGAAGTTGGTGGAGAGGAACACCCGGTAACATATTTGAGCAGGAAGCTCACACCTACGGAGAGAAACTACAGTATAGTCGAGCGGGAGTGCTTAGCAATCAAGTGGGCCCTTGAATCCCTAAAGTACTATCTCTTAGGACGCTCCTTTAGATTAATCACTGACCACTCCCCACTTACATGGATGTACCAAGCCAAAGAGAGAAATGCAAGGGTCATGAGATGGTTTCTCAATTTGCAAAATTTCAAATTTACAGTGGAACACAGAGCAGGAAGGCTTCAGGGTAATGCCGATGCCCTATCCCGAACATACTGCCAGTTGGCAGACAGTGTCCGACCCCACAGGTTCGAACAGAGGGGGAGGGTATGTAAGACAGTGGCAGGGAAAGTCATAGACGGCAGGTACTTTTCCCCTAGAATCCTGTCTTATGGCATATAGACTGCAGGCTATTTCAATCTGTGTGGTAAGCTCCGGCTTACAAAGGGTGTTCTGTCCTGGGCTGGTAATCAGGAGAACACCTGATTCTTTAAAAAGGAGTCAGCCCTCTCCATAGAGCTCTCTCTCTCTCCCTGGGTGTTGGAGGCAGTAAGCTGCTGCTAGAGAGAGACAAGGCTGTAAGTACTGCATTACTTGGTCTATACCTGCTGTGTGTGTCCAGTGTCACATAGTGTGGCCCTGGTATAGAGAGGGACGTTTATTCTGTTTAGTTAGAGCTCAGACGAGCAGGTTTTTGTTTTCTGTTTTGCCTGAAGTGTAAAGGCTGTTGTTAGTTTCTTGCTCTGAGTGCTGCAATAAAACTCAGGCAAGCCCTGTTTTGGACCCAAGCCGTGATGTCACTGTCTAAGTCTGTGCCAAATCCTCACCTGTGCCTACCCGTTTGATGCTAAAACCCCACAGTATGTATGCATGACGGCGTCAGTGTGTGGAGTTTGTATAAATGACGGCGGCAGTGTGTGTAGTATGAATGAGGGCGGCAGTGTGTGGAGTATGTATGAATGAGGGCGGCAGTGTGTGGAGTATGTATGAATGAGGGCGGCAGTGTGTGGAGTATGTATGAATGAGAGCCTCAGTGTGTGCAGTATGTATGAATGAGGGCGGCAGTGTGTGGAGTATGTATGTATGATGGCGTCAGTGTGTGGAGTATGTATAAATGATGGCGGCAGTGTGTGTAGTATGTATGAATGATAGCGGCAGTGTGTGGAGTATGTATGAATGAGAGCAGCAGTGTGTGTAGTATTTATGAATGAGAGCGTCAGTGTGTGGAGTATGTATGAATGAGGGCGACAGTGGGTGGAGTATGTATGAATGAGGGCGACAGTGGGTGGAGTATGTATGAATGAGAGCAGCAGTGTGTAGTATTTATGAATGAGAGCGTCAGTGTGTGTAGTATTTATGAATGAGAGCGGCAGTGTGTGTAGTATTTATGAATGAGAGCGTCAGTGTGTGTAGTATTTATGAATGAGTGCGGCAGTGTGTGTAGTATGTATGAATGAGAGCGGCAGTGTGTGTAGTATTTATGAATGAGAGTGTCAGTGTGTGTAGTATTTATGAATGAAAGCGTCAGTGTGTGTAGTATGTATGAATGAGAGCGTCAGTGTGTGTAGTATTTATGAATGAGGGCGTCAGTGTGTGTAGGATGTATGAATGAGAGCGTCAGTGTGTGTAGTATTTATGAATGAGAGCGTCAGTGTGTGTAGTATGTATGAATGAGAGCATCAGTGTGTGTAGTATGTATGAATGGGAGCGTCAGTGTGTGTGTGTAGAATGAATGAGAGCGTCAGTGTGTGTAGTATGTATGAATGAGAGCGGCAGTGTGTGTGGTATGTATGAATGAGAGCGGCAGTGGGTGTAGTATGTATGAATGAGAGCGTTTGTGTGTGTAGTATGTATGAATGAGAGCGGCAGTGTGTGTAGTATGTATGAATGAGAGCGGCAGTGTGTGTAGTATGTATGTATGAATGAGGGCGACAGTGTGTGTAGGATGTATGAATGAGGGTGGCAGTGTGTAGTATGTATGACGGCGTCAGTGTGTGTAGTTTGTATAAATGACGGTGGCAGTGTGTGTGTGTAGTATGTAAGAATGAGGGCGGCAGTGTGTGGAGTATGTATAAATGATGGTGGCAGTGTGTGTGTGTGTGTGTGTGTGTGTGTGGTATGTATAAATGATGGTGGCAGTGTGTGTAGTATGTATGAATGAGGGCGCAGTGTGTGTAGTATGTATGAATGAGGGCGCAGTGTGTGGAGTATGTATGAATGAGAGCGGCAGTGTGTGGAGTATGTATGAATGAGAGCGGCAGTGTGTGTAGTATGTATGAATGAGAGCGACAGTGTGTGTGGTATGTATAAATGATGGTGGCAGTGTGTGTAGTATGTATGAATGAGGGTGCAGTGTGTGTAGTATGTATGAATGAGGGCGCAGTGTGTGGAGTATGTATGAATGAGAGCGGCAGTGGGTGTAGTATTTATGAATGTAGAAGATGCTGGTACCTGGTAGAATATGCTGCTATCTGGGTCCTGGGGGAGAGGGAATGTAAAATGAAGGTATATTCTACCTCCATTTTACATTTTAATTTGATTTATTTGATTGCTCTGCATCGGATTAAACATTCCAAAGTGCACTAGTGGAGGGGGGCCTTTACACTTGAAAAGAGACCCCCTCCCACCTCATAACATTATGCATCATTCAGTGAGGAGCATACAGCGAGGAGCCCTAGAAGACAGAAGGAGAAGAAAAGAGAAGAAAGACAGAAGGAGAAGAAAAGAGAAAGACAGAAGGAGAAGAAAGAAGACCAAGAACATGGTAAGTAAAAGAAAGATCATTATCTTGGCAGTCAGTGGTTGTTTTAGGGGGAGGGCAGTGCACCAACACCAACACATACCCTCTGTCATTAAACACTAGTGAAAAACATAATAATGTGTATGGGTGGAGGCAGAAGCAGCCTGATCTGTGCCCACACAGGGACGTAACTATCTGTGTGCCAGTTGTGCCTTGCCCACAGTGCATTTGCACTGTGGGCACACCATCTGGCAGCACCGTTTACCCACCACTGGCTGCTAGCAGCTGAACTACTGATGATGAGCTGAGAGACAGGGACAGGAGGAGAGCACAGCGCAGAACGCACTCATGCTCCCCTCTCGGATGACATTTCAATTATGTATAATGGGCATCACGGTGTATGGCATATGTATAATGGGCATCATGGTGTGTGACCTATGTATAATGGACTCATTATACATAGGCCACACACCGTGATGCCCATTATACATTTGCCACACACAGTGATGCTCAATATACATATGTGGCTCTCTCTGTGTCCACGCTGTCGCTCTCTGTCTGCTGTCACTCTCTCTGTCCTTGCCGGAGACATAGCCAGCAGCTCAGAGCCACTAGCCATGCCCCACAGCGTCAAAATGGGGCGTGGCCTCATTGAAATAGGTCACACCCCCATATTGCTAGGCCACGCCCCCCAAAAATTGGCCGCGCCTGCGGCGCGCAACATCCCGCCTCCCCGCCCCCCCGGGGCTGCCTCAAGATATTTCCCGGGCTGGTTTTAATTCCCAATCCGCCCCTGGACTCCGCCAACTACTCTTACCGCACACTCTAGAAGGTTGGTAGGGACTTCATGGGCTTTCTCTTTCAGAATGTGTACTTGTGGCAGTTCTTACAAATATGAGAGTCAAATATAAAATATGTACTGTTTTACTATTTAGTTTGGGGTTATACGGGGTAAGCAAGACCTGACCAGCCGATATACTGTGTATGCATAAGGATCATAGCACACATGCACAACCCCTTCCTGCGATAAAATCCTGTTATTATTTTGATCACTGGCTGTACACAAGTTGATTGACAGAAAGCCAATGTTTGTGGGTGGTAACTGGCTGTTTTCTGGTAGTGTCAGGGAAAACGCATGCGTGGCCAGGCATTTGAGGGAGTGCCTTTCAGCTATTTGGGGAGAAAAAGATAAATTTTGCAAGCCCTGCAAAGGAACAGGGTGGGATTTTGCTCTGGATGGGTTACCACATTGCAAGACTCTGCCATTTAGAAGCTGTGCGATCAGGTCTGAATAACCCCCATAGTTAGTTGTTATATAACTGCATTCTTATCCAGGAGTTAAAACAGTACAAATAAAGTGGATTGGTGCAGGGAATTTTTCCTGAAAGCATTGATGTAATAAGTACAGTATTTACTGTATAATGGACTTCAAACCCAGGGATTTGTTCACTTGTATACACTTTCTAGATTTACCAGTAGCCTCAACCTCATATTGAAATCCTATGAATCTTAATGAATCACCATCACTTTCTAAACAATCTAATGTATGTTAGCTAAGTAAAAATTTATTTTTATTAAAGCATCACATCACCCACATCAATTTGAATTAAAACGGTACATACGGTACTGTATCTAAAAACAAAGTCCCATTCACTATAGTCCACAGTAGTAGAATGAAGTGCAACCCTTAGCTTAAAGAGGAACATTGTAGTAGCAATCATTAGCCTTGACAAAGAGTCCCAGAGATTCGAAACGCGTTGGCCCAGGATTGCTATCATCTCCACGGACCCAGCCCAGTGTCAAACTCGTGGAGCCTGCAGGGTGGATCCCTTTTTTGGAACACTCTGCCTTATACCATCTATGGCTCCACCACCAACACTGGGTGAGAGGGGAATATATGTCCATTTCTTTGTTATGTTTTTTGCTGTGATGTCCAATTGTTTTTACTATTTTTATTAATAAAAACACACTTGTTTATAGTTCACCCTTTCTCTTCTACCAGTCTTCCCTTTGGGTGTCTTGGGAAACACCTAGATAAATTCCAGGGCTGCATAGGGGGTGCGCAGGGAGACCATAGTTCATCCACAAACTTAGCTTGCACTGTGTAACCATGTAAAAACCATAGATAGTATGGTTAACCATAGATAGTAAAATCTAGATAGATAGTAACCTTACGTTATCACCCACTTCCACCAGAGCTTCCATCAGGGTGGAGCTGGATACTGCGGCTTCTTCTGTATACCTTCTTCTATACATCTTATAAATGTGTACATCTGTTCAGGGTTGCCATCAGAAATTGTGGGGCCCGGGACTGACAAAATAGGCAGGGCCCCCCTTCCCTTTCCTAAACACCTGGAATGCCTGGTGAGACCGGTGTCTGCAGCACTGGCCGCACTACTTCACCTCTACATTGCTTCAGGGGGTAAACTCTGTTAATGACAAATTATACTTTATGAAGGGACCCCCCCCCGATAACTGACGTGCATCTGTGTGTGTGTGTGTGTGTGTGTGTGTGTGTGTGTGTGTGTGTGTGTGTTTGTATGTATAAATATTCATGTCAAATTTTTTTTTTCCAATCATTTCTAGGTGTGTCTAGTAAGTTTATTTCGCAGCTTTTTGTAAAAATGTTTCATTTCAGTTTTCATTAATCATGCAATTCACATATATCCACTACCATTATTGTTTTTATACTTCCGTCTCTGGTCATACGTGACAGTAACATTTTAACATAATATCTACTTTATCTGCAAATGATGTAGCAGCCATTGCCTTATTTCCTTCCGACCTTACCTAACCACATGTTATAACTGCTCCTTTAGCACAGCTTCCTGCTATCAGTAAGTTTTGTACAATACAATCTTTAAATAGGATCTATTGGTTATGCTTAAATGTAGTTTTTTCCATTCCTGGATAAGGGTAATGAGCATGCCACGTCTCACCAGAGGCGTAAGTTCATCTGCAGGAGGTAAGTTGGAGTTTGGTGCCCTCATCTTAAAAAAAGGGAAAACAAATATCTGTGTATCTTGTCCAAAGTAAATTGGCAGGGTTCCAGCTATTCTGTGTGTGTATGTCTGGTGAAGCAGAGTCAGACTCATGTGTATTCAGAATCAGCATTCAGCAGTGAGTCCCATCTCACAGTCCATCAGCAGTGGTGGGTGAACCATCGCTTGCTGCAGGGCAGGAGTCGACCTGACCCCTATTGCAGGTGTGAGTAGGGCTCCTGGGATAGAGCCAATTAATTATGCAGGTACGCCACAGAGCTCTATTGGAAGAGCAGTGGACACATTTGTATCACACTGTGAACCACAAAGGTGCTGCTGTACATGCAGGTGCCCTTTTAGGGCTTTAAGCCTGGAACAGGCTCTCCATTGTCTCTGGGAGTTATGCCCTTGAATCTCGCTGTGCTGCGTCAATCTCTCCTGCCTCTATTCACACATTGGGGGTTATTCTGATTCACTCGGAAAGGCACAATCACTCTGTAATGGACAAAACCATGTGCACTGCAGGTGGGGCTGATGTTACATGTGCAGAGAGAGTTAGATTTGGGTGTTTTATTGTTTCTGTGCGGGGTAAATACTGGCTGCTTTATTTTTACACTGCAATATAGATATCAGTTTGAATACACCCCCACCCAAATCTAACTCTCTCTGTACATGTTACATCAGCCCCACTTGCAGTGCATATTGTTTTGTCCATTAGAGAGTGCCTTTCCGAGTGAATCAGAATAACCCCCAGTGCACCTCCAATTCCAGCCCACACACAGTGGGGCAGATTTATTAAGCTTGGAGAAGAGATAAACTGGAGATAAAGCGGAGAAAAGGTAAAAGGAGATAAAGCACAGCCAATCAGCTGTGTTTGAAAAAGACAGTTGGGAGTGATTGGCTGGTGCTTTATCTCCTTTTACCTTTTCTCCACTTTATCTCCAGTTTATCTCTTCTCCAAGCTTAATACATCTGTCCCACTGTCTCCAAAGCCCCAGCCCACACACTATCTCCCAAGCCCCAGCCCACACATTGTCTCCCAAGCCCCAGCCCACACATTGTCTCCCAAGCCCCAGCCCACACATTGTCTCCCAAGCCCCAGCCCACACATTGTCTCCCAAGCCCCAGCCCACACAGTGTCTCCCAAGCCCCAGCCCACACAGTGTCTCCCAAGCCCCAGCCCACACAGTGTCTCCCAAGCCCCAGCCCACACATTGTCTCCCAAGCCCCAGCCCACACATTGTCTCCCAAGCCCCAGCCCACACAGTGTCTCCCAAGCCCCAGCCCACACAGTGTCTCCCAAGCCCCAGCCCACACACTGTCTCCCAAGCCCCAGCCCACACACTGTCTCCCAAGCCCCAGCCCACACACTGTCTCCCAAGCCCCAGCCCACACACTATCTCCCAAGCCCCAGCCCACACATTGTCTCCCAAGCCCCAGCCCACACACTGTCTCCCAAGCCCCAGCCCACACACTGTCTCCCAAGCCCCAGCCCACACACTGTCTCCCAAGCCCCAGCCCACACACTATCTCCCAAGCCCCAGCCCACACATTGTCTCCCAAGCCCCAGCCCACCCATTGTCTCCCAAGCCCCAGCCCACACACTATCTCCCAAGCCCCAGCCCACACATTGTCTCCCAAGCCCCAGCCCACACATTGTCTCCCAAGCCCCAGCCCACACACTGTCTCCCAAGCCCCAGCCCACACACTGTCTCCCAAGCCCCAGCCCACACACTGTCTCCCAAGCCCCAGCCCACACACTGTCTCCCAAGCCCCAGCCCACACACTGTCTCCCAAGCCCCAGCCAACACACTGTCTCCTCTTTGGCATGTATCACGTCCTCTTCTTTCCATGTAGAATCCAGGTACTGGACAAAAAACTAACTGAACACCTGTACCAAGCCGAACAGAGTGAATATACTTGCTGAATATACTTGTTTACATTCAGCACTTCTCACTCCTAGGGGCAGAGATTCGGAAACTCTACCACACTACTGCGGCCATGCAGAAGGTGGGAGGAATGCAACACACATGCTAAGTAACTAGGCATGGGTCGTTAGGTTGACACATCTTAGGTCAACATGCATTGGGTCGACCACTAAAGGGCGACATGATTTAGGTTGACACACAAAATAGATCGACATGGCTAAAGTTGACATCAGTTTTTCCCTTTTTTTTGTCCAGGATGTCAACATAGTCGACATGGACACCATCAAAGTGTGACACAGTTGCATGGCTCATTGCGCTCACCATGCTTCCTGCACAGTCTCTTGCTACGCTAGGCACACTATTGTATTCCTCCTCTAGGGCATGAATGACATACCGCCTGTCGACACATGTTGGCTAAAAACAACAGAAAGTAATTACCCCTCTCTTATGCCCCTTTTACATTAAACCTGGGTTATTGCAGGGTTGGTGACGAATGGACTCCAGTCAAGGTGTAGTGCAAAAGCACCACAGCTTATAACCTGGATTCACCAACCCATCAATTCCACCCGTGCTATGAGAAGGGTCAAACCCGGGTCTCCCAGGTTTGATGGGAAAGCGCCGGATCCAGGTTGGTTCGCGATCGCGATCCCAGGTCAGACCGGGCTTTGCGATGTGAAAAGGGTACCAGAAGAAGCAGAAATGAAAATCCAAAGGATACCTTAATACAGTTTCCCTGCATGAGCACTCATGGATACTACAGCAATGTGTGGTTGAAAAGCAGACCACCGACTTGTTTATGCGTTTTAAATGGTTGCCCCTTAAAATATAGGGCAGATCCGTGGGAACTTGCCAATACAAACCCAGAATATCAGTTTATTCCATTAAGATGTTTAGATGGAGGCGAGGAAAGTGCCATAATTTACTTACTTTTGGATTAAAATTTAAAAACAGCCATAGATAGTGAGGAAGGTGATAATAATAATAATAATAATTTTAATAATAATAATAATAGATCAGTTGAATTGCAATCCTCACCCCATCTGGGCTGTCATACTCACAAACCATACTTGCCTACTTTTGAAAACTAGTTTCAGGGAGATTATAGTTGGTAGTAGAATTTTGCACAGCACCCCATTAAGTGGGTGTGTCATGCTCCACCCAATGGGCGTGTCTAGATATGGAGAGATTGTGAAAACAGATTGTGAATGGGGCACCTAGAAGCATGGGTGCGTACTACTACATCTGAGAGGGATCTTGTAAATTGCCTTATATACAAATGTAGATGAGCCCCAGAGCAGTTAGTAAGAGATACTGGGATACTATACTTGGTAAAGTGCTAGGAAATGGTGCTGATGATTCAATGTAAATGTATCTATCTCTCATTCCTTTTTTCCCCAAAAATGTAACAGTGTAATGGGCCTAGGTGAAATGAGGGATATTGCTAGACTAATGAGTGAGAGAGGGAGATTGCAGTTATTTCAGGGAGTCTCCTGCAGCTGCAGAATGCATTAGGGTTGTCAAGTATGATACTAACCCTGAAGGGAACATGCAATACAGTTCTGCTTGTCATGTGATTAATGAAGTAGCGTTTCCTGTCATTTCCCCAGTGATGTTGACAGTGATTTATAAGCATGACAAATTGGTCATTGCTTAGTTTTTCATGTGGCAATGATAAGTCACATGCACTAGTGATTATAAGATTTTGATGTTCCAAAAAAGAAAGTCGAGACAGGAATGTGTTTTGCAAAGCAAGGCAGGTGATTCTAGTAACAAAATAGTCTGCTCAAAGACATATACTGCTAATAAGTGAGTCATCTCATATGGGGACACGGAAAGGTTGAATTCAGAAATATCAATAACAATTGCCTTATTTTTTATATTATGCTTCTAATGTAGAAACAACTTTTGCTGGTATGCAAAGCTCTGTTTATTAGTTGCCTGGCGGCAGTACATGCACATGTATGTATTGTTAAGCACTGCAGAACCCTTGTGACGCCATATAAATAAACAATAATAACAATAATAATAATAATACATGAGAATATGTGCAAAAGACAAGTCCCTTGCATGACATGTATATTTTCAATACATGATATTTAAGTGAATGACAAAGTGCACATAAAACACAAAGTGGGAAATTTACTAAGATGTGAGATGTATATCACATGTGATGTTGCTATGGGCAACCTATCAGAAATTACCTTTTTACTTTTTTAGCACCTTCTAGAAGATAAAATATAGTACCCATAGCAATATCTCAAGTGAAATACAACTCACATTTTAGTAATCTTAGTACATTTCCCCCCACTAACTGTTAGCTGACAAGTTAAGTATATGGTATAGTACAGTGATGGCTAACCTTGACACTCCAGCTGTTATTGATTGACACATCCCAGCATGCCCTGCTACAGGCTTACTATTTGGCCATGCTAAAACTGATGCAGGGCATGCTGAGATGTGTAGTTCAACAACAGCTGGAGTGTCAAGGATAGCCATCACTGGTATAGTAAGTTTTGAGTTCAAATCCCTTTCCTGGCATGTTGTTAAGCAGATATTTTAATTTAAACAAGAACTTTCTCCTACGATCCCCATGGCAGCCATGACAATGGGGTATTCCCCTCCTCCCACTAGTTAAGATAGGACTTTTTTCTAGGGACCGCCCACCTTGGGTATAATAGCCAGCTCCTCCCTTCTCCCTGTATCTTTTTCTCCTGTCTCCGTTTAGATAGGACAGGCAGGGCTTTAGGTTTTATTTTAATCAGAGTTACCTCGGTATTCAGTGTATCTGATTGGGGTGGCACCCCAGGGAGAGGAAGAGTGGGGAGGAGTGTGGCCTTTTAGATTCCTGCCTCCAACACTATAAGCATCTGCAAGTTACAGGGCTGTGCTTAGCGCCAGCAGTAATTAGTAAACCGGCAGCTATACTGCGTTCCAGGCGCATGTCATTGTTACACATGAATGTCCCGGCTGCTGGAGGAGTGTTACCTTAATGATGCCATTAATCTTTGCTGGGAAGCAAGTAGTGCAGAGGGTCCGGCGGTCGGCGTCTCTGCTGGCCGGACAATGTTTCTGTGTCTCCTAGCGCAGAACAGTGTAGAAGCTGCCGGGTGCGAAGGGCGGAAGTGCGCATGGACTTCACTTCCGCAGGCGGTGCACAGAAGGTGCATCGCGGAATAAGGTCCCCCAGAAACAGGGCTGGTAATCTTGGTTCCTCTCAATTACTTTTCTCTATGATTTAAATTGGTTGGCATACGAAGGGTCAATTGACCGGGTTTAAAAGAAGTTTACAAATAATGCAAAAGGCCATAGAGTA
Source organism: Crinia signifera (assembly GCF_055691185.1). NCBI lineage: Eukaryota > Metazoa > Chordata > Amphibia > Anura > Myobatrachidae > Crinia > Crinia signifera. The sequence continues at coordinate 143,922,946 of NC_139218.1, read as the reverse complement.
TCTATGTGAGTCTTCGCTTGATGCTGTGTCCTTTTCAGCGAAGACCATGGAAGCTGGAGTCATGGCCAGAAGGGCATTATGGCTCAAACCATGGAGCGCGGATGCCAGTTCCAAGAACAGATTGACAGCTTTGCCCTTTGAAGGAGGTTTCCTGTTTGGTTCTAAATTGGATTCTATGATTCAGAGAATTTCACTCGTCAGTCCTTTCGACAATCATATGGAAGAGGTTCGAGATTATGACGGTAGGGTGACAGTGGAAGTAGGAGCCCGACTACTTCAGTTTGCATTAATTTGGAAAACATCTATCACAGACAAAAGGGCACTCGAAGTGGAGGTAAATGGTTACCAGATTGAGTTTTTAAGAAGACCATGGAAAACCAGATTTGTCAAGTCCCGTGTTCCAGAGACAATAGAAGAAAAAAAAAACCTGTTTATGAAGATCCAACAGTTACTAGAGATAGGAGCAGTAGATCAGGTTCCAGAAGATCAACAAGGTCTAGGTTTTTATTCAAACCTGTTTCTCGTGAAAAAAAGCACGGGAGGTTTACACCAATTCTGGACTTGAGAGTTCTGAATATGTATGTCAGAAGAACGAAGTTCCGAATGGAAACTATCACGTCTATTCTCACAGGGATAAAACAAGGAGAATTCCTAGCTTCCATCGACTTAAAAGATGCTTACGACCATATTGCAATAAGTCACAGAGACAGGAAGTTCCTGAGGTTTTCTCTTTAAGGTCTCCACTGTCAATTCTAGGAAAAAAGACAACACAAAAAGCAGCGCTCACAATCAATAATGAGTGAATCAGATATCAAAAATTATATAAGCAATTTATTAAAAAACAGTATTAAAAAGATTCATATATAGCAGCATGTTTGTAACATATAATTGAACCATAAGAAAGGTTGTTATGGTGTACACTGTTACACAAAAAAATAAATAAATAAACGTGAAAAATGTTGTTTTAAAAACAGTAAATGGTGACCAGATCTCACGTGTATCGGGGTATCCCCATCCGGGGTGGAGGAATAATGGATCCCGCACTGTCCACACTATGTAGTAGTCCCAATATTGAAGTGGAGTCCGATGAACGTCGATTTGTTATCCTGTAGGCACATCGAGGGAGTGGCTGATGTTGTGATAGCCTTCCTTCAACCTCGTGGCCGGGTGTCCAGGTTGGATTGGATTGAATAGTTGAATTAAGCCGCAGACTTCCAATACTTGGTTGGGGAAAGTGGTGGTCAGATGATTAAGCAGGTGGAACCTCCAAAGTATTATCCAGGATCTGGCACCAGCAGTACCAACGCGTTTCGCTGTCCAAACGTCAGCTTTATCAAGGTATGTCCACTGTCAATTCACCTGACTCCCATTCGGCCTGAAAACATCTCCGTGGGTATTTACAAAGGTCTGGGTAACACTAATAGCAGAACTGAGAAAGCAAGGGATACAAATTTGGCCCTATTTGGATGACCTGTTACTGTCGGGAAGGTCGATAGAAGAAGTTCAAAGCAGTGTGAAATTCACCATATGGTTTCTGCAGAATCATGGTTGGGTTGTCAACCAGGAAAAGAGTCAACTGACTCCTTCACAGACGATCAAATTTCTGGGAGTCTATCTACTGTAGATACAAGAAACTTTTCAGTGAGATTATCACGAGATCGGTGCGTGAAGATTCAGAACCTAGCTCAAACGTTGTTCCTTAAAGAAAGATGTTCTCTGAAACCAGGCCTTCAACTTCTGGGAATGATGGCATCATGTATACATATCGTTCCATGGGCCCAATGGTACATGAGAAATCTACAGTGGCAACTGATACCACATGTAAGGAACAAAAGCAAGGACAGTATCCAGATTTTGTTGAACAGCAAGACAAGAGAATCCCTGGTATGGTGGACAAGGAGATTAGAGACAAGATTTTCTAGTTTAGCAAACCCAGAATTCTTAGTACTACAGACGCGAGTTTGCAAGGTTGGGGTGCACATCTAGGAAACAACTCAATACAAGGAGTCTGGTCTCGAGAAGAAAGCTCAAAATCTTCAAATGTGAGAGAATTACAGGCAGTCTGGAAGGCGATATGTTGTTTAAAGGAAAGTATCCGATGTCCCAATCTAAGGGTGATGTCAGACAACGTTACTGTCGTGGCTCATAAATCATCAGGGAGGAACAAGGAGTCTACCGATATTAGCGGTCACAGAGAAGATCATGTCATGGGCAGTAAGGAATCTTCTATCAATCTCAGCTGTCTACATACCAGGTCCAGAAAACATCAATGCAGACTTTCTGAGTCGGAAGCAGATCTTACCAGGAGAATGGGAGATATCTGCAGAAGTGTTCGACATGATAGTAGCCAGATTTGGCAAACCAGAGGTAGACCTTATGGCTTCATACAACAACAGGAAGGTGAACAAATTTTACTCAAAATTCTTTCATCCTCAAGCTGCAGTCCTAAACACTTTTTCAGTGAAGTGGGAGTTCACTCTGGGTTACATTTTTCCTCTATTTCCCATGATCAACAAGTTACTCAAGAAAATCAGGGAGGACCAAGTGGAGGTCATCGCAGTTCTGCCATGTTGGCCAAGAAGAGCCTGGTTCACAAATGTGATAAGAATGTCAGTGTGTCAACCCTGGGAATTGCCAGTCACACCAGATATTTTGAGACAGGGTCCAGTGTTTCATCCAGAACCAAAATCCTTTTGTCTAAAGGTATGGAGATTAAGCGGTCTACTCTGAGACATCACAATCTATCTGGTCAAATAACAGATCTACTGTTAAAAGCAAGGAAAGACGTTTCATCTATAGCGTATTACAAGTTTATGTCTTGGGGACATTTTGAGAAAGATTTCTTCAATATTCCTAGGGCGAAAGTATTGCAACTCTTATATGAAGAATTTGAACTAGGGCTAGCTGTGTCTACAATTAAATCTCAAATTGCAGCTCTTAGTGTGTTATTAGACAGACGTCTTGCAGAAGAAAAACTGGTGAAGAAATTCTGCACAGCTCTCAGAAGAATTCGCCCGCCATTAAAATCCTTGGTTGCTCCTTGGGATTTAAATTTGGTCCTTAGAGTCTTGATGAAACAACCATTTGAACCTATGGAAAACATTCACTTAAATTCCTCACTTGGAAGGTTCTGTTTCTTGTGGCCATCACATCAGCCAGAAGGGTGAGTGAAATACAAGCTTTCTGGATAAAAAAACCTTATCTGATAATCTTTCCTGATAGAGTTGTTTTGCATACTCACACAGTCTTCATGCCTAAAGTCTTTTCAGCATTCCATATTAATCAGGAAGTATCTTTACCGAGCTTCTTTCCTAATCCCATAGATGAGGAACAAAAGTCTTTTCACATGTTGGACCTGGTGAAAGTGGTGTCCATTTATATTGACCGTGCGAAAGAATGGAGAAAGACAGATCATCTGTTTATTATTCCTAAAGGGCCAAGAAAAGGATTGGCTCCAGCAAAGCAAACCATTTCAAGATGGGTTTGAGAGGTGATTGAGTTTACCTACAAACAAGAAGGCAAGGTTCCACCTCCAGTGATTAAGGCACATTCTACTCGGGCAGTGTCCACATCTTGGGCAAGAAGGGCTAAAGCGTCGGTCAAGGAGATCTGTCAAGCAGCGACCTGGTCCTCTGTCCATACTTTCACAAACCATTATGCCTTGAATGTGTCTACAGCCCACTTTGGGAGTCATGTTCTACAAGAGGCTTTATCCATAAGATGATTCCTCTATAATAAACATTAGTTATTTGCATTGATGTTGGCTCCCTCCCATTTTTTTATTCAGCTTGGGTATGTCCCATTGTCATGGCTGCCATGGGGTTTGTAGGAGAAATATGCAAATTATACTCACCGATAGTTCCTTTTCTTCCTAGAGATCCCATAGCAGCCATTGGTTTCCCACCCTTGTGTTACGTGTTAATGTTTTTCAGGGACCGTTATTAAGGAGACACTCGAAAGACACAGGGAGAAGGGAGGAGCTGGTTATTATACCCAAGGTGGGCGGTCACTAGAAAAAAGTCCTGTCTTAACTAGTGGGAGGAGGGGAATACCCCATTGTCATGGCTTCCATGGGATCTCTAGGAAGAAAAGGAATTATCGGTGAGTATAATTCGCATATTTCAGAAATGTCTAGTGCTCCAGAACCAAGTACTAGGACTAAACATTTTTTTTTATACTAATGTTAAAAATATTTGGTACTACCATTGGTACTACCAATGTTTTTTTTACAAGTCCTCCAATACTCAGTAGCTCCACATAGGAGAGTCAGGAGTATTGGCTAGGTAAGAAGTCTCTAAGGCTCCCATAGATTTGTGAGACTTTTTCAATGGGAGAAAGTGCACACTATCCCCCTTGAACCCCCATGGCAGCTTCCCGGGTTACAGGATCGCATACGATACACTGTATGCTATCCTGTAGCATACTGTGGGGCAGATGTATTAAGCCCGAACTAGAGATAAAGTGGAGATAAAGTGGAGATAAAGTGGAGATAAAGTGAAAGGAGATAATGCACATGCACAACCAATCAGCTATGTTTGAAATATGGGAGTAGAGAGTTGATTGGCTGGTGCATTATCTCCTGCCACTTTTTCTCCACTCTATGTCCAGTTTATCTCTTCGCCAGACTTAATACATCTGCCCCAATGTATCATATGCGACCCTAGCAAGTGCTGACTGATCCTGCTGGACCCGATAAATCTTACGTGCAGCACTTGCGATCTCCAGATCCGATGCACACGTGATGGATCATCGGGTCAGAATCTGAGACATAACATGCACAATTTGCCGGTTTTGATCGGAAGAGAAGTTGCCAATTTGCACTAGTGTATGGTCAGATTTACACAGCAAATTAAGTCTCTTCTGTGGCTCTCCTATACAGAGCTGCTGACATCATCCATAGGCACTGAAAGATGGCGGGAATGTAGTTACCAGAAGGGGAGTCACACGGAGCTGTTGGATGAAGTAAATGGGGATCAGGGGCGTAGAGAGGGCGGAGCTGGCGGAGCTCCGGGCGCCGGAAGATCAGAGGGCGCCAGAGCCGTGCATGCACCGCCAGCTCACCCGCTACCCCCCACTTCCGGCTCCCCGCTCTCCTCTGTGCCGGGTGACGTGTTGTCCCCCACTATTTTCAATTCATGGCTCCTGCTGGACCGCTAGCCAATAGGCACTTGCGGTCCAACAGCCAATTAGAAGCAGTATTGGTGGCTGCTGGACTGCAAGCGCCTATTGGCTAGCGGTCCAGCTGGAGACTTGAATTGAAAATAATGGCGGGGAGCCGGGCACAGCAGTGAGCGGTGAGCAGGCTGCTGCACAATTCAGTCGCTCTTGGCAACGAGCAATTTCAGTCCTCCTTGGAAATGAGCAATTTCAGTCCCCCTTGGCAACGAGAAATTTCAGTCCTCCTTGGCAGTGAGCAATTTCAGTCCCCCTTGGCATCGAGCATGAAGCCCCTTGGCATCGAGCATGAAGCCTCTGGCATCGAGCATGAAATTCCTAGCAATGAGCGTGTAGGTAAGTGGCACTTATGTGCCAAATGTGTAATTGGCATTACGGTTTGTTAAATAGTATGTAATGGGCATTACGGTTTGTTATATAGTATGCAATGGGCATCATGTGCTGCCTTATGGGCATCATGTGTGGCCTTGCTCCAGGCACTGTACCACCTAGCTACACCACTGATGGTGATAAACAATCATCACCTTGCAGTTTGGCTGAACTGTAGCTATCCAATTGTGCAGGCTTATTGTATCTAGCTGCGTCATGCAGACTGCGGGGCCAGACAGGCACACATTCAGATGTTGCCCTCACAAAATTAACAGCTTAAACCGAAATCCATTGAAGACTTGTAGATATTTTAAAATATCAGAACAGACACTAACACTAATGGGATGGAAGAGAGCTAAAATAAGTTAAAATGGGACATACTGTACAGTATATCAAGTTTTTAATCTGTATCTGCATGAAATAAATAGTTCAGTGGGTATTAAGTCAACCAATGAATTATTAACAGACAATCTACCATTGTCCAGAAACAAGGAATAAAGACAGCAGTACCTTAAAGTGGATGCAGTCAGTTTCCCAGTGGTCAGGATGCCGGCGTTCAGTATACCGTCAGTGTGGGGGTTAGGGCAGGGCTGGATTAAGATCTTTGTAAAACAAAAATGTACTCTAATGTTCCAAATATCTTGCGTATTATAAAGAATAACACAATAAATCGGCATCAGCAATTATTTAGTAATCCATTACTTATGTTACAAGTAATTTCTTGAATGGCACCAATGAATCTTGATTCATTAAATATAAAAATAACGTAAGAAATGGATTAACAAAAATGGGAAGAATATGGGATTCTTAATACATTTGTTAAAAGTAAAGGACATAAATATAATGGACAGACATCATAAAATGATGAAACGTAGCTCCAAAAATATTAGTAATTAAATATTTAAGTATTAAGTATTGCTGTTGTTGTTTAGGAATAATTCACAATTGATATGTCCGTCACCACACAGCTCATAGCCCGCTGCCAGCTAGTCACACACTGCCAGCGCCACTGAGGAAGGAGCTGAGACAGTGAAATTGAGCCTTCTCACTCTCAGCTCCTGGACATCACAGAAATCCCAGCAGCTGCCGCAGTGACTCTCGTGAGAAGCTGACAGTTATTTCAGCAGCACCTCGGCAGACGACATTGGCAATGGCTGTGTAGTGGGGAAATCGGAAACACAGCTAAATCATGCTGTGCTATCATTTTAGTACCACTGGTGTGCTCGATACAGGTCAAGGGGAGAGTATGGGGGACCCTTATGTGTGATGACCCTGTGACGACTGCCTTTCCTTGGATCCGGCCATAATTTAGGCACTATCAGTGAGGGCTAGGGTCAGGCTGTGCGGAGTGGGGGGTGGGTTAAGGGTTAGTCTTCTGCCAAAGAGTTTAAGGTTAGGGTGGGGGCAGCTGGAAGTGTATATGTACCGAACACGTGTCACCATCACCATGGTGATTTAAAAACAAATATACATACAACACAACTGCAGTAAATGGGAAATATAAGACAATACAGTATGGACATGGCGGTATTGATGATGCATGAGGGTGATAAACTGGAACAAAATATAAATACAATAGCAATGCACCGATACTAGAGAATAGAGGACGGCTATAACAGCGTAATCAGCCAATTAAATGGGGCTGATTGAAGGCATCCAAACCACAAGAGACGGGGTCATGAATCAAAACGAGCATATGAGGATGATAAACTTGAACACAATGTAAATACAATAGCGCTGCACCGATACTGGAACAAAGAGGACGGCTAAAGCAGCGTAATCAACCAATTAAATGGGGCTGATTGAAGGCATCCAAACCACAAGAGACGGGGTCATGGATCAAACGAGCATGAAACGGGGCTGCCAGGAACTAGATGCAGCATAGAATAAGCTGCCGGGCTCAAATAACAAGTGCAGAGGGGGCAATTACAAGAAACAGGTCAATGAGAGGTGTTCATTAAGACCTGAGGGGCTCACCGTTTGCAAACGGTATATCCATTTAGATTCTAGTTGTAATAGCGCTCTTCCCCTGTCTCCACTTCGCCTGTTGGGGATGCAGTCAATCATTTTATATCGCAAGGTTGCAGAGAATTTTCGAAAAGAATAATACTGAAGGCGCTTGACTCCGTAAGGTGGTTTATGATTCCAGTGATCGTAAACCGTATTGTGGGATAAAAGATGTGTATAACAATGGGTCAGTCCTCTATTCGAAAGGTACTGAATTTTTCACATAAGGAGAATAGTGATGCGTACCATACTCACAATTGGAGTGGTTTCTAGACTCCCATAAAGGTTTCTTTTATGATGAGGTCTGCAATTGGGGTATTTTCGTCCAAATGTCCCTCGTTGTAAGTTTTTGGAAAACAAATAAGAAGAACCAATATTTAATGCTTAGTTAAAGACCAGTGACAAGGGGAATAGCGGGAACCAATTAGGCGTACCGAACTCACTTGTAAGCATGCACTGATGTGTATGTAAAGGTATCTTTTTATAAGGATCACTACGAGTGTAGTCTTCTATGTTCTATTATCCTGCGTACCGTACTTACGGTGCGTAAGATGATGGTCCTTCTATCAAGGTATCTTTTCTAAGTGTTATCCTCCAAATGATCCCATAAACTGACTCAGATCATGAGCAGTGCATGAAAACAAAGTTGGAGGCCGTCTTAGTACTGACAACTGCCAATGGTAGTCACAATAGAATGTGGCTTAGAACAAATACTGATAGGGTCTTTTTTGAAATGTGAAGATGAATTTTCCATTCAGTCAGGAAGAGATTCATAGGACTTTTGTAGGAACTTTAGTAGAAACTCAACCACTCAGTGCACATTGCCTCTTCCATTATTCACTCCCCTCTTCTAAACACTCCTGTTTTTGTAATTTAAAAGTTAATCAATTTACTTCATTATGTTTTACTTAATAACTTTTCTTTGAAAACAAGTGAGTATCATCTGTCTGGTGCATTTGGGAATATGATGGTAATGCTAGATGAAATAGTATATTTATTTATTTACAGTTATTTATATACTGTAGTGTACACATATGCCTTAGTGCTTTACAGAGAATAGTTGTGCCTGCCCCAGTGGAGTTTACAATCTATATTCCCTACCACATGTACACATTCATTCTAGGGTTAATCTTGTCGGAAGCCAATTAACCTTCCAGTATATATTTGGATTGTGGGAGGAAACCAGAGTTCCCGGAGAAAACCCACGCAAACATGGGGAGAATATACAAACTCTGCACAGTTAGGGCCATGGTGGGAATCAAACCCATGACCTCAATGCTGTGAAGCAGCAATGCTAACCATTACACCATCCCTACAGCCCCAATATATAATAACACCTCTATATACTGTAATTTGTGGATTACATTTAGTAGTGCGCCCCCAATGCATTTTCACTCTAACTTTCCAGCTCATTTTCACACTTGCATTGTGTTTCCTTTTCACTTTCCTTTATTAATCTTCTTTTCAGTGAAATTTCGGTACTTATGTAATATCTGGACTCCCGGTTTTCTTATGAGACCTTGTCCCCTCGCGGGGCTCGCTGCGCTCACCACGCTTTGGGCACGGTGGCTCGCTGCGCTCGCCACAATATATAAAAACAACTCCATACGTAGTTGGATAGTAAGGGTATGAAAAAATGGGGTGCATTTAACATGGGAGCCCAGATAATACATAAGTACCGAAATTTCTTTTATCTCACATTTCTTTCTCGTTTTCACTCTAATTTATCCTATTTACATTTTTAGGACCCATTTACTAATTGTCAGGTTTCAAACTCAATGATTAAATTTGTTATTGCCCTTGTTCATGACTATTAGACATTTCACAACATTCCCTCCCTCTGGGGGAAAACAGATATATCTGATAGCCGTGGCAGAAACCCCCCACCCTATACATTTAGGGGATGTTTGTATTTTTTCAAGTATCCCCAGGACAAGTCAGTGAGATTTTGCACACAATGTATTTAATAAGTATGCCCCTAGAATTCATAGTTGCCTACCCTCCTGCATTCTGCAGGAGACTCCCTTAAATAACAGTAATCCCACTCTCTCCCTCATTAGTCTACCAATCTCCCTCATGTCACTTAGCCCACATTACACTGTTACATTTTTGGGGAAAAAAGGAATGAGAGACAGATACATTTACATGGAATCATCAGCACCATTTCCCAGCACTCTACCAAGTATAGTAGTTCTTACTAACTGCTTTGGGGCTCATCTACATTTGTATTTAAAAGATTCTTCTCATATGTAGCAGTTGACACCCACGCTTCTAGGTGCTACGTTCACAATCTATTTTCACCCTCTCTCCATATATGGACTAGACCATAGTTGCCTACTTTTGAAAACTAGTTTCAGGGAGATTATTGAGGAGGCGTGTCATGCTCCTCCAAAAGAGCGTGTCTAGTTCCATATATGGAGAGATTGTGAAAAGAGATTGTGAACGTGGCACCTAGAATCATTGGTGTGCACTGCTACATCCCAGAGGAATCTGTTAAAATGACTTATATACAAATGTAGGTGAGCCCCAAAGCAGTTAGTAAGAGCTACTATACTTAGTAAAGTGCTGGTAAATGGTACTGATGATTCCATGTAAATGTATTTGTCTCTTATTCCTTTTTCCCCCCAAAATGTAACAGTGTAATGTGGGCTAGGTGAAATGAGGGAGATTGCTAGACTAATGAGGGAGAGAGGGAGATTGCTCTCATTTCAGGGAGTCTCCTGCAGAATGCAGGAGGGTAGGAAGCTATGGACTAGACACGCACTTTGGGAGGAGCATGACACCCCTCCCCCCCCCAATGGGGCGCTGTGCAAAATTCTATTATCAAGTATAATCTCCCTGAAACTAGTTTTCATAAGTAGGCAAGTAGATCTCTGTCACAGCAGCACGATGTGCAAACAAACTTTGTACAGTAATATTGTGTTCAGTCTTGTAAACTATGATGCATTACACATACCTGCCAACATCTGTGAAGGCGGAGACGGGACGGTGTGCGCGACGAAGGTGCGCCAATTTTTTTGGGGGTGGCCTGTCGGAAAGGGGGCGTGGCCTATACTCGTGGTACTATCGCGAGGCCACGCCCCTGTTTTCCGCCATGGTGGGGCATGCCCAGCAGCTCTGTGAGCTGCTGGCCAGCCCCCAGCCCCTCTGCCTGCAAGAATAGACGCTGTGCGCATGCGCACAGCGTCTATTCACGGACTACAGGGGGGACTCCCAACGCCCCCCCGCGGGACACTGCCGGCGGCGGGAGGGATGCGGGAATGTCCCAAAATATCGGGACGTTCCCGCGATAAGCGGGACAGTTGGGAGGTATGATTACAGATGATGATGCATTAGCAGAACCAATATGATTAAAATAATCGGCCTAAAAGAAGAATGACAGGAGAAATTCCAGGCAAAATATTTAAAGCAAAATGTTGCAGGCAAAACATGTAAGACTTCACTGCTAGGTGCAGAACAGTAACAGGGTTTGTTCAGAATGGAAAGTAAAAGTAAGAAGCCCTGGAAATTCCAGAGCTAATGAACACCAGAGCGTACAGATGGCCAAACAATTGCAAGCAAATCTAAACACATCCTAGCAGTGGAATTTATAATTAGTGTCTCAGTATGTCTTATAATACAGATGCAAACAAACATCACTGTTATTGTAAGTACATACATTTCTTGAAATATAGTCGCCATAAATAAATGTACTTTATGCAAAATAAGACACATCTGTTCCTGTCTTCTTACTTTGTGCAGAGGATTGCAGCCAAGCTGTGTGACTGCATCCAAACTACAGTACAAACCAAATAGGAAAATTCCCAGAGGGCAAGGTATTCAGATGCTTAAATGAAGTGCTTTTCTCAATAAATGATGATAAAAAAGAAATAAAATTACATAATAAAATAGACCTAACTTTTCCCTAGAAAAAGGGGCAAAGCAGGGTTAAAAATCACATATAGGAGTGGTCGCATTAATTTTACACAGTCAATCCCTCTGCAGGGAATATAATGAAATGTGGAACTGATATAAAGTTCCACATTGATGTAAATTTTTGGTACTTGAAATTATGCATACAGAGTCTCACCACTGGTGGGTATTACTGGAGTATTTTAAGCTTGAGTCCAGTCGTTCTGACGATGACATGGTAGTGCCCAGGAAGATGGATATGGAAGTTACAGCTGCAGGATGATCAATAGACCTGTAGAATGAACCCATGGTGTGTCCTCTCTAGGATATGGTGGATCAACAGTGGATAGACAAGTGCCAAAGTGACAAAGATTCACAGGTGGAGCTAATTATTGCACTTGTGATTCTGTGTGGAGACCTGGAAATGTGCACCGTTGGGGTACTTAACCCTTTGAGTGCCATCATCTCTGTGAAAGATACGACAAAATATCTACTAAAAATGCCAATATCTCTGTGAGAGATGTGCAAAATATTGGCTAAAAATTTCAGCATCGCTCACATTTTTATATATAAATTAAAATAAAAATGTTGTGTAAAAAACTAGTATATTTCCTATATAAGGTAAACATTACAGGTCATTATGATGAATAAAAATGTTTGCTTGCCAATTTCACACTGATTTTGACAAATTTACTTGGCATTCAAAGGGCTAAGGACCAGGGTTGGGAAACTCTGCACTAGATGACAAAAGTGGTACTTGTTTCCTAGCACAGCGCCCACGATTTTCAGTCGTATGGCATCTTATGCATTGTATCGCATCGCATGCCATATAGCTGCATGCGATGCGATGCGATTTTGGCCCCCTTTACAATTTTTATTTACAATGTTAAATGCACACCCAAGCCACCCCCACTATGAACGGCAACTCAAAGCGTGGCGAGCGGCAGCGGTATGCATCCTCTGACCTTTTCATACCCCCACTATCCACGTTGGCGTAGAGTCAACTTTAGATAGTGTGGCGAGCGCAGCGAGCCACCAAGCCCCGAAGCCTGGCGAGCGGATGCGTATTACTTTACATGTATTCTGCGTCCCCTCGCGGGGCTCGCCACGCTTCTGGCTCGGTGGCTTGCTGCGCTCGCCACAGTATCTACAATCGACTCCACGCCGACGTGGATAGTGGGGTTATGAAAAGGTCGGAGGACGCTTACCGCCGCCCCTCGCTGCGCTCGCCACGCTTCGGGTTCGCGTTGATACTGGGGGTGGGGTGGGGGTGCTTTTAACATTGTAAGCACCCATTACGGAGCTTATACAATTAATAATCTTATAGGGGGGCCATTTAACATTGAAAACACCCATTGGGTGCTTATATCATTTAAAATATGGCATACAATGGCATACAATGCGATGGTATACGATTCTAAATTGTATGACATCGGGTGCCATCGCGTAACATCGCATCGCATACCATTGTAAGGCTTATGGTATGCGATGCGATGGGCGCTGTGCTGTGATAACTATATTGTTAACGATATTATTGTACATATCGTGTAGTGTATGCAAGCACGCTCCCGCAGGTTGTTAATGAATTCCTTCATGTACAGATGAGGCAGTACATTGTTAACAAGAATGCAGCATAGCTCACACTCCGACAACCCAAGCCATTGCGCATTGCCGTCGGTATTGCCGCCAATATTGCTGGGGACACATTGTGCATAAGTCCACTCAGTGCGCCAGAGTGATGCTACTATTTTGCCTGTGCAGGATCGCCATTAGAGGAAAGAGTCAGGTAATGGTATCCTGCAACAGCACCAATTGAAAATGTTTTAAAATGGTGAGGCTACTTTCAAGTATGGATTGTATTATTGTCAGCAAAGAATGGAGAAATGAAACTACAGGTGAGGTGCAGGTAAGATGTAGGGAAAAAAAGTTTTGCAAGTAATGAAATGTGTTTCGACATGCTGGGCTTTGGGAATTGGGACTTGCACGTTAATGTATAGTATTGTAATGTCATGATTACTCAGGGGCAAATGCAGAATTTTCAAGGGGGGGTTTCCAGATATATAACTGTGTGTATGTAGACAGCATAATGCTGGGCGCATTAAAGCGTTATTATCGCGTTAACGCCGCAGTTTTTTTAACACTGTTAATGGGGGAGGGGGGCTGCGGAGGCACAGTCTCTGACTGCATTACAGAATGCAGAGCGGCGTCAGTGTGATAGAACGCAGGCCGCAGGGTGAGGGAGAGCGTCAGCAAGACAGTTGGAGATACGAGTGAGGAGAGCGGGGGAAAGGTCAGGGGATGAAAGGAAGATTTGAGTATCATCAGCATAGAGATGATATTGGAAGTCAAAAGAACTAATGAGCTCACCTAGGGCCTTATTTTGGTTCATTCTTTCTGACAAAATCCTTCTTAGATGGACAAAACCATGTGCACTGCAGGGGGGGCAGATGTAACATGTGCTGAGAGAATTAGATTTGGGTGAGTAATTTTGTTTCTGTGCAGGGAAAATACTGACTGCTTTATTTTTACACTGCAATATAGATCTCACTTTGAAGTAAAACCCCACCCAAATCTAATTCTCTCTGCGCAAGTAACACCTGCCCCACCTGCAGTGAACATGGTTTTGCCCATCTAAGAAGGATTTTGTCAGAAAGAATGAACCAAAATAAGGCCCCTAATGAGGATGTATAGAAATAGAAGAGGAGAGAACCAAGAACAGAACCTTGTGGGACACCAATGGTTACTGAAGAGAAGGAACGATCAGAGAGGTAGGAGGACATTCAGGAGAGAGCAGTATCATGCAGACCAAGGGAGTAAAGGATTCGGAGAAGGAGAGGGTAGTCCACAGTGTCAAATGCAGCAGACAGGTCAAGAAGAATAAGCAGAGAGTAGTGGCCCTTAGATTTGGCAGCATGAAGATCATTGAAGACTTTTGTAAGGGCAGTGTCAGTGGAGTGGAAAGAACGGAAGCCAGATTGGAATGGGTCAAGCAGAGTGTGAGAGGAAAGAAAGTCATTAAGGTGGTTCTAGACAATACGCTCAAGGAGTTTGGAGGTAAAAGGGAGGAAAGAGATGGGTCAGTAGTTGGAGAGGGTGTTAGGATCAAGGGTAGGTTTTTTTAAGAATAGGGGAGACAATAGCATGCTTGAAGGCAGAGGGGACAGTGCCTGATGAGAGGGAGAGATTGAGAAGGTGGGCAAGATGGGAACAGGCAGAAGGAGAAAGGTGGCGGAGGAAGTGGGAGGGGATAGGGTCAAGTTGGGAGATGATGGTGGGGGAGGAATGGATGAGGGCCATAACTTCCTCACCAGATACATGGGAGAAAGATGTTAGAGTTGGTGAGAGGGAAGGGGAGGGGTGGTAAGGGATAGAGGGTGGGTGGTTGCTGGCGATCTGGTGGGATAAAATGTCTTGACGTATGGAGTCAATCTTGGATGTGAAATAAGTGGCAAAGTCAAGAGCAGACAGCGAGGAAGGGAGGGGAGGTGGTGGTGGGCAGAGGAGGGAGTTGACAATGGCAAAAAGGCGTCGGGGGTTGGAAGACTGGGAGGAGAAGAGAATTTTGAAGTAAGATTCTTATACGGGTAGTCTGTTTCTATGCTAATTAGTCATGTGTATGGCACATTAAGTTATGTTATTCTACTGTCTGTAGTGTGCAATCTTAAGTTTCATACACCCTGGGTGATTATGCCCAGCATGTATGGACAGTGATGACCGCTGTCATTGCTGGGGGGAAGCCGCGCAGTGCGTACACACAGAGTGGCTTTCCCCCTGCCCGACGCTGTCATTGGGGGTGGATGGCTTTGCATAGCGCAGCGATATGCAAAGCTATCCACCAAGCCGCTCATCTTCTAATAATACCAACAGATGGGTGGCTTTCTGACGTGATTCGGGAGCGCGCATCACTGCTCATCGCCAGACCATACACACTAGGCGGCTTTGAGCTGAAAGCTGCTCAAACTTGGTGTTTTAAGTGGCTTTTAGCTCAAAATCGCCCAGTGTGTATGGCCATTTAATGCCACTTTACTGATTATTTAGGTTGATAAGATAGCATTTCTGTTCAATTGAAATCTTGGGCAAGCATGTCATACACAAGATATTAATTAGTGACTATCTCTGTCTTATGCAATAGTGTAGACAGATCACATTGTCCGTATTTCAAGAGATATTTTAGTGCAGTTTTCAAATTATTGCGCTGCCTCTCAATCAGGCAATATAGCTTTAAATTACTCTATAAGCTATTTATGCCATCTAGTATGTTTAGAGATCATTAGTTTAGTGAGAGCATCTGCCCCTAGACAGATCCCATAGTCTATACATGAGGATGATTTAATACAGTTTCAAGTTACTACACTATCTCACAATCTAGCAGTGTAGCTTTTGATCACTCTGCTATATTCTGAGTGAGCTATCAATGCTACCTGATATGTTGAAAGATCACTGATTTAATGAGAACCTCTGACCCTATGCCTGCTACAGCCTGGACATGCTCTTTGGGAAGTGCCTGCAAGTTCTATTTTTCCCTGTTAAAGGGACAGGGATAGAACTGTGTCCTGGAGTGGGGATGCGGTCATTTGGTCTACTGCATTATGGTAGAAAGTCATTAGGTCGAATCCATTAGGTCGACATGCTAAAAGGTCGACATGACTCTAGGTCGACATGGGAAAAGGTCGACATGATTCTAGTTTGAAAGGTCATTAGTTCGACAGGTCATTAGTTCGACAAGGTCATTAGTTCGACATTGTCTATGTCGACATTCACAAGGTCGACATGGAGTTTTTCACTGTTTTTTGAGCCAACATGTGCCGACAGGCGGTATTTCATGCCCTACCATCCACTAGGGCGTGGTGGGAGAATAAAATAGTGTGCCGAGCGTAGCGATGCACCGTGCCCGACGCATAGCGAGCGCAGCGAGCGATGCGAGGGGATGCAGTGCACTTTAAACTGTGTCCATGTCGACTGTGTTGACATTCAGGTAAAAAAACAGTGAAAAACCCCATGTCGACCTTGTGAATGTCGACATAGACAATGTCGAACTAATGACCTTGTCGAACTAATGACCTGTCGAACTAATGACCTTTCGACCTAGAATCATGTCGACCTTTTCCCATGTCGACCTAGAATAATGTCGACCTTTTAGCATGTCGACCTAATGGATTCGACCTAATGACTTTCTACCATAATGCAATAGACCAAATGATCCCAACCCCTGGAGTGGACTGGTACCTGTTGAACAGAAATGTA